>NC_066626.1:38162406-38476443 GCF_025201925.1 Gopherus flavomarginatus
TGTTTGTTCAAAGTCTGGCAGCCACTTCACCCTGGTGGCAGTTTCCCCCCTTTGCCTAACAGACGTGATGCAGGGCACATCATCAGGCAGCTATAATAATTGGGATTTTTTTTCTCACTGATATCTGATCTACTGAGTGTCCCTTCAATCTGCCAAAAGCACATTCCACTGTCAGTCTGCACCTGCTGAGCTAGTAGTTGAAATTTTCCTTGGTTCTGTCAAGACAGCCAGTGTGCAGCTTCACAAGATATAGGCTACGTCCCCCAGAACACTGTTCCCATTTCAGTATCATCAGCGGTAGTTCACCAGTCAGAAAGAATATCCTTTTGCAACTTTCTGAACAGTCTTGTGTTTTTAAAGATGCAAGCTTCATGCACCTTCCCTGACCAGCCCACACAGATGAGTGAAGCATCCTAGTGATCAACCACTTACATAACCATAGAAAAGTACCCTTTTCTGTTGATTTACTCTGTGGCAAAGTGGGCTGATGCCAAAAATAGGGATGTGCATGCAGGGGCAACTCATGGATGGAGTACAAAAGGTCAGTGCCCCTCCAGCAGCCAGCCCAGGTGAGGAGAGGAAGGAGCGGGGCCAGAACCTCTCCTCTTCCAGCCACACCACCTGGGACACTGCCTGGTGTGGCACAGAAGCTGACTGGGAGAGTGCCTGGCTGCGGCAGCAGCAGGCTGCCTCCTACCCAGGCTCAGCTTCTGGGGACAGAGGCCGAGCGAGTTGGAGCCCTTCCAACCCTCTAGCATGCTCAGAGTCAGCTCCTGTCCCCAGAAGCTGAGCCTGGACATGGAACGGGCTGCCACCGATACCGCTATTCCTTGTCCAGGCTCAGCTTCTGGGGACAGGAGTCGAATCGGAGCATGCTGGGGAGGGCGGGGGGGGCTCTGACTCACTCAGCCACTGTCCTGGAAGCCAAGCCCAGGTGGGAAGTAGCCTGCTGCTGCCACAGCAAGCATAGGCAGTGGGTATCACAAGCAAAGGTAGGCTGTGTCTTCCCAAGCAGCCTAGTGTGGCCCCGCGCACACTCTGCACCCAGGCCAGGCCCCCTCCTGCAGTTCCTAGAGCGCTCAGGCTGGCTGGCAAGGCCGGCTCCAGGCACCAGCGAAGAAAGCAGGTGCTTGAGGTGGCCAATGGAAAGGGTTGGCACGTCCGGTTCTTCAGCGGCGGGTCCCTCAGTGCCTGTTGGAGTGAAGGACCCACCGCCGAAGAATGAAGCAGCGTGGTAGAGCTGCCGCCGAAGTGCCACCAATCGCGGCTTTATTTTATTTTACTTTTTTTCCCCGCTTCGCCACTTGGGTTAGCAAAAACGCTGGAACTGGCTCTGCTGGCTGGCCCAGGTTGGCTGTCCTGCCTCCCACAGGGAATCAGGGCGGCTGGTGCTGGGGCCGTGCCGCACGGAGGCTGGCCGTGCCATCCAGTGCACTAGGGGCGGGAGCCCTGCCGCCCAAAGAACCAGGGCTGGGACCTTGCCCCCTGGCCACCTGGCGCTGGGGGCTGCAGTGGGGGTGCTCTGGGCTCCTACAGCAGGATGGGGGGAAAGATGTGGAGGGGCTGTTCTGCACTGGGCAGCATCCAGGAGTGGCTCTGGGGCTTGACTGCCAGGAAGAGCAGCTGAACGTGCCAGGGGGAGCTGGTGCAGTGGGAGGACAGAGCCCCCTCTCTTCCCCCAGGTAACGTGGGATTGGGAGGGGATGGGGAAGAGTGTGGGGGCCCTGGTCTGGGGCAGGGAGGAGTCATGTGGGGAGATCACATGTCCTCCCCTTTAGCTGGTGCCCCCTTTGTATCCCTCCCATGAGTCTTGCATGCCTCACTGCAGTTTGGGAAACCCATCCCCACAAATCCATCCACTATGTCCCGCACATTGCCCAGAGTCACAGTCCTTTGGAGTAGTAAATGATTAATGACCTTACACACTTGCATGGGTTTTCCTACTCCAAAATGATTTCCCACTGAGCTGCAGCAATTTGGCATTACAAGCTTCCAGAGTGAAATCATTATTCACTTTTCCACTATCAACACAGCTCTCATTCCGGTGTCCCTGGGCTGGTGAACTGGGGTGAACTTGGCACACACATCCAGAAAGATTGCCTTCCATATCCAAAAGTTGCATAGCCACTGCTTGTTATCCCAAATCTGCATTACAATATGATCCCACCAGTCAGTGCTCTTTTCTCAGGTCTAAGAGCAGCACTCCACCATCTGCAGCTGTTCTGTGAATGCCACCAACAACCTTGAATTGTTTTTCATTGTGTCCCTCAGAAAACGATCCTCTAAAAAACTGTCATATCACCCACAGTTGCAGTACTTTCTGTGGCTCTGCAGTTAAAGGAGAATTGTGCATCCTGTATTTGCAACATTCATGAGAACACTGCAGACTTCCACATTTCTGTGAGGGATGGCGGACAATGGAAAATGGCATGAGGGCTTATGGGACTTTTTTTTTTTGAAGTGTGAAAATTATGGACTATGGATGGCATTATAGAATGAAGGAAGTTGCATGCTGGGAACTTGATGCCTAGCTCCCAGGGTGAGTCATTTTTACCTCACAACACATCGTGTAAAGTTCCCAAAAGGCAGTGCGACAAACAGCAGTGTATGTCATACTGGGATACCTTCTGGTGGTGCAGCACGCTTTGAATTGACACAAGCACTCCTGGTAAGTATATGTAGTGCCAGTGCAAGCAGCCAAGTATGTATGTGCCCAAGTGATATATAACGTATGCTGACAAAACTTGCATCAACCAAAGTCTGCAGTGTAAACACGGTATTTGTAAACAAATGTTTAAATGCATGCTTAAAGAATACTTAATACAGCTTGTGTTTAAAATATCAGGTTGTACTTTACTGGTATTCCACCTCCCACCCTCTCATTAAGTTCCTCGTACATGTATTTAAATGCAAGATATCAAGTTAACATTTACATTTCTATACTTAAGCACACACATATAACACATTCCCCTCTCAGAAATTATTTCTCAATCTTAATAGTGTGTATTACCTGGATGTCTTCAGAACTTCAGGAAAAAAAAAAATCAGGTACTCAGGTTCCTCCAACACTTCAGAGTCAGACAGCAAATAAGTTTGGGATCAGTTGGTCTCCTCAGTTGCTGCTGGAAAAAAAAATCTGAAGCCTGTATCCAACGTGGTACAGGTATTTGGATTCAGCATTTAAAATATCTATTCCCTGGAGTTACACAAATGCTCAGAGTGAAAGCCTATCTTTTCCACATAAATCCACTTAAGTCAGGTGAAAGATTGAAAATTCTTATCTGAGGTCTGGCCCTGTTGTGTCTTCACCTGAGACAGAAACCCAATTTAAAAGAAAATTAGTAGCTAAGGCCAATGGAAGTTAGGAGCCTAAGTACCTTTGAGAATCTAGGCCTAAGTTCCAGATATTGTGTAGCCCCTGCAATGGCAATGGTTCCCTCCCATCTCTCTTCTAGGTCCTTAAAATACACCGCAATGGACCAAACATTATCCTAATGGAGGGCTTAGTAAGTACAGATGGAAAGCATGGACTCACCAGTATCCAAAGTGGTGCAGATACTGCATCCGAGCTTCACAGCAGATGCCTTGCTCCTTCACTGACCAGACTGATCTTATAACCTTTCCCACCTTCAGCTTGATTTGCATCTGAGAGCTGGGCTGAAGATGCATTTTCCCCAAATGTTTAAAGTTCACTCTCAGATTTCTACCCAGGGTGAGTTTCAAAATTCAAAGTTGCAAGCTCAGAGAGGTGTTAAGTGTCCCATTCGTCTCAACGACATGTTCTCAACTGAAAAAATACCTGATGGTGACTCATACAGTCTCAACCAATTGCTATGAGCCTAACTGGAGAAGCAATATGAAGTCAATACAGAAAGGTACATGAGTAACATACACATTACACTTCTTTATCGGTCATGCATCCGGTAAGATCAATCAGAGACTGGAAAGTCATTGAAGAAATTGTAATAGGCCTTTTTCTATTCTTTATGTTACTTGATGGTGTACACAAAGTAAATGAGCAGAGTATTTAGGGTTCTCATGTACCTTACTGGTTAGTGTTCAGTTCTATGCCCAACACTGCAGTAAGAGGTAAATGAATAAGTTATGGTAAATGAGTATATTAGACAATGTACCCATTTACAGTGCATTACAAAACAGGTAAGTGAATGTGTTTTATTACACTATTATGTATAGAAAACAAAAGAGTAAGGCACATGATTATTTGTAATGATTTTGTCATTTGTCAGGGATACATCCTGAAATGGCATCAATAATGCAATGTTGATCTATATCCAAAATCATATCAAAACACCACTCACTGGAGAAAAAAAAAATTGACAGCAAATGAAATAGACATTTTTATGTAACATTGAAGCAAAAACCCATGCTGTAAAATAAACCATAAAAGGGATAAGTACATGAAGTTAAATTGTTAGTTTTGTATGTCAACTTGCAGAAGACCTCATAGTCCCACATACACACATATTACTATTGATGTTCAATGGGCAGTGACATGTGAGTGCAGGCTACATCTTAATAAATGAGCAACATAATTTTCAAGCAGCAAACAAACCAAACAACTTTGTCTCAATTTATCAATGTCTGTGGACATTCCTTGTCCTCCCTCAGCTTGGGAGAGGGGATGGAGAGAGGCTTGAACATAGTGGCAACATGGCTTACACTTCCACCAGGGGTTGTTTTGAACAGGGCTTGCTGGAGCTGTTAACTCTTGAATTCAATATAGACACGCGATTTTAAATACTGTCATACAGCAATAGAAATGGGTTTCTGAGCCCACGTCAAAGAAATAAAATATCTGATGTTAAAAAAATCTGTATTGATTATGGAAGACCTAAAAGTAAACTTGTCAGAATGAAAAACAAACTGAAATTTATCAAGTTAGAATTTTTTGGTGCATGACTCGGTTTTTTCATACTCATGAATAATTCATATCTATGTTCAGTAAAAATTACAATAGAAGTATGCCTTTGAGAGGGATTTCATACAAGAGAGTAGCATCCTCAGTGAATATTTGAGAAGTTCTACATACAAGTGATGACATGGGAAAAAAAGAGGGCAAAAATACAGTCGAGAAAAGCAATCCTCACTGGAGGATCAAAGGAAACTGAAGAAAGAGTAAACTTGTGGTATGGGGGAAAATTAAAACTGTAGAAATAAAAATGGAAAATTACACAAAACAAAGTGCTATACTACAAAACACTGATAGGTGATCAGCTGGGTCAATTAAGATGAATTCAATTCAGGCAATCAAAAGAAGACATTTGTGAAATGATATAAAGCTATATAAGACATGGTATTCCTATGAAAACGGACAAGGAATGCTTCGAAACATCAAAAACATGTATGAAGATTATAAACTTTTTGTGATACTGAACCAAGTCTCCTGGAGCACATATCCTCAAAAGGCTTCATGGCTCTGGGCACTGGGCTATGTTCAGGGCAACTGGACCTCTATTGCCCCTCAGTGGTCCAAGCGTCCCGTCAGTTTGCTGGATCAGGAAGAAAGCCATGAGCCTGTTTAAAACCGAGCTATTTATTAAAAAATCCTTTCTTTGTCTGCTGGGCTCTGGCAAATCCAGTCTGAACTAGTATTTGTGTACCTCTCCCTAGGGGTGGCTTCAAAGGGCTGATAGCTAGAGAAATTACATAAACAACCCCCTCCAGCGAGAGGCATTGCACACAATGTACATACACATGCGCACAATTGCATTTTTAATACAATGAGGTCCCCATAAGGTACTAAAACTAATTCAATAAGATTTATCTTGGTTTGCCCAGAATTCTACAGGACATAGTCTGTAACAGGCTATACTCTGCCCTTAACACCACAGCCCTGGGGAGAGGGTGCTGACACGAACCATCCTAGAAGAACTCAAGTCTCTCTGCCACCCACAAACCATACTTCGGCAATCACTGCAGATAATTTCTTTTATCTTCCCACCCGCCCCTCCCTCTCCCAGAGTTTCCCTTCCCCTGACATTACCCAGCAGCCCATCTCCCACTTGCACCTGTCCCCAATGTTGTCTATCTGCCCCTTCCCTTGCCGTCCCTCCATCCCTTTTACCTTTCACAGTTTGGCCTTCGGCACAATTTCTGCTCACCCCACCCCACCCCACCAATTCAACCCCTCTCTCTGTCCCCCTTTTCCACACCTTTTCAACAGGGAGCATAAGGGCAGCGGGTTCAGAAGATGGTCTGGCTGAGGATGGTCAGTGACAGGACCGCAGCTAATCCTGAGCAACACCCCTTGCCCGGGCTACGCAGTAGACCCCTATCTCCCCCCCGCAGTGAGACCCAGTCAGAAGCTTAGGGCCATGCGGGAAAACGGAGCGGCTCAGACTGGTATTTCACGCCCACAGCTCTGTTTCGCGCCTGCGCACAGGAGACCCCCTCCCAGCGCCTTTGCTCTCGATTGACAAGTTTCTGCAGCTCACGATGCCCGGTTTCTCAATGAAACGCAGGCATCTTACGGAGCCAAGGCAGAATGAAACTTCACTGAGCGCAGCACACCCGAACAATAAACAACGCTAGCAAGCTGATTTCACTCACTGTGCTAAGTGCAGCATAATCTAGGACAGACACCGGGTCAGAGACTGAGAAGGTACTTCCTTTGCCTGTTTTGCTTTCTCTGGACAAGTGATTAGATTTCTTTTCTCTTTCTGACAGTCACAGCCCCTGTACATTCCGGTGAGCCTGCTTTATCCTCCCTGATGCCTGCAGCAGAAGGGGGCGGAGGGTAAATCAGCTCTTAAGGCACAGAAATCTCTTCTGCCCCTTTCCACACACGCTCATTTGCACCTGTCTCCATAATTGGCGTACTTCTTTATACCCACACACTTCCAGGCCCCATTCTGGAGGGGGCTGCTCAGTGGGGATTACTTTTCTGACAGTGTTTAAAGTGTCTCTCTCTCATTTGATTAAGGATTTGGCGGTGTCTTTTTCAGTGAAAATCTCATTCATTAATTTTTGAAATCGCCTTCAATCAGCCCCCGGTTAGGGGATGAAAGCTGTATTCAGGTGTTAGGATCCATGACTATGATTTCAGTCACTTATGCACAGGCATCAATTTAGCAAATGAATGTGCTTCCCCACGTGCCCGTAAAAATAACCGCCGTCCGTCTGTCTCGGTGGATGTGCTCAGCTTTCTGTCTCGCAGCTGATGCTGCAGAAGGAGGCACACGAGTCGCATGTGTTATTTGCGGCTCCTACACGCTCAGCGAAGCCGCACGTTCCCATAGAAAGGTGACCACGTGCACCTCTTTGGGTCTCCCTCGGGGAGAAATGACCACAGCAAAGCGCTCCCCATTACGGTAACCAGATGTCCCGATTTTGGGGTCATTTCCCCCCATCCCCTGTCCCGATTTTTGGCACTTGCTGTCTGGTCACCCTACTCCCCGCAGAGGTACTCACGTCCTCCCATTCTACCTTCACTGGCTGTGTTTGCAGAAAGCCAATAAAGAAAATACCATTAACGATGCCCAAGGCACTCTGGGTGTGGACAGTTCGTTTCCTTAAGTAGAGAGTGCGAGTATTATTTTCGGGCACAAACAAGTCAAATAAGAGAAGGGATTTTTTTTGAAGGAAATATGTTCACTGATTTTAAACGAATATTAACAATCTTAATTTATATTAATAGAAACGCAATATTTATATCACACATATTTACACTTACCACGCACAAACATCCACACCCACACATCTTTCTCGCACACAAACATGCCCACAAATCCTCCTCCCTCCCCAGGCAGGATGAACGAAAAGACTGAATGCCTTGAGCTCTCCTTCTTAGTTTGAACTATTAACAATGGGAGGCTCCTTGCTTGTAGTATTGCTGTTCACGATCCATAGGGAGGAGAAGAAGGGCACCCTGCATAATCTCAGTCACTCCGCACCGCACAGCGAGTAGCCATGCTACTGCCTCCGGGAAAATAGGATGCTGCTGACTCTGTCTCCTGTCCCTCCCGCCCCCCCGACTCACGCGTTCTTCCCTCCCTTCCCACTCCCTCCTCAGTGGTCTGCTGGCTGGGTTACGCAGGAGCAGTTCGCAGAAGGGTTTCCAAAGGCGCTTTCAGCTCAGTGCATCCCGGGAAAGCCGCGGCAGCACCTTTCCCTGAGGAAGTGGAGGGAGCAGGAGGACCTGGCCCAGAACCGGGAGCGGGTAGGGGAGGACAAGGAGAAGCGCGGGCCAGGTGGAGGAGGAGCAGGAGGCGGGCCAGGCTGGACAAGGGCGGAAAGTCAGACAAACGTTGCTCCCTCGCTTCTGGGCAGCGTCCCCACCTCTGCGGGAGGGGGCTGGGGAGCCGGGGGATCCCCTCTCCCTTCTGCCATGGTTCAGCGGGGTCGGAAATAGTTCGAGGCAGTTTCGCGAGCGGTCCCAAGTTGGCAGCGGAGCCGGTGTTGGGAGGCGGCGGCGGCGGCGCTGGAGCCCGGGGACCATGTCGGCTGCCAGCCTGGACTTCGCTGCGGTGGAAAGTTTCCTGGACCGGCACCCGGAGCTGGTGGAGAAGTGGCTGAAGAGGAGGAAGTCGCTCGCCGCAGCGCCTCCCAGCGCCACCCCCGGCAGCCCCAGCCTGGGCCCCGCCAGCAGCTACCCCGGGGAGGCCAGCGCCGCCGGCGGGCTGCAGCGAAGGGCTTCCCAGAAGGAGCTGAGGCAGAGCTTCGCCAGGTCCAAGGCCATCCACGTCAACCTGACCTACGACGAGCACGTGCACGCCCGAGCCCAGGAGCCCCTCAGCAGCATGCGGAGAAGGGCCCTGCTCAGGAAAGCCAGCTCCTTGCCCCCGACCACGGCCCACATCCTCAGCGCCCTGCTTGAGTCCCGGGTCAGCCTGCCCCAGTACCCGCCCACCGCCCTGGACTACAAGCGCTACCTCAAGGAACACAACGAGCGCCAGTTCTTCCTGGAGCTGGTCAAGGACATCTCCAACGACCTGGACCTCACCAGCCTCAGCTACAAGATCCTCATCTTCGTCTGCCTCATGGTGGAGGCTGACCGGAGCTCGCTCTTCCTGGTGGAGGGAGCCGCGGCGGGCAAGAAGAGCCTGGTGTCCAAGTTCTTCGACGTGCACGCGGGCACCCCACTCCTGCCCTGCTGCAGCACCGAGAACTCCA
Source organism: Gopherus flavomarginatus (assembly GCF_025201925.1). Lineage (NCBI taxonomy): Eukaryota > Metazoa > Chordata > Testudines > Testudinidae > Gopherus > Gopherus flavomarginatus. Next base: position 38,171,539 of record NC_066626.1, read on the forward strand.
ACGAGGTGCAGGTGCCCTGGGGCAAGGGCATCATCGGCTATGTGGCGGAGCATGGGGAGACAGTCAACATCCCAGATGCTTACCAGGTAGGACTGGGGCCAGCCATAGCGCTTGAGAATTTGTGGGCACAGGAACTCATGTGCTGGCCACTCAAGGCCCAGTTGCCTGCCTGCCATGTGCCCCTGAGTTTGTGGGGCCTGGGTGAGGTTTCCTGGCTTCTGGGACCCTGTGACTTTCCAAAGGGGGAGCAGGACAGGGCAGCCACACTGCCCTGTTATTACTGCCCTGCACATAGGCAGTGTGCCCTGGGAGGAGGGGTGGGGGAAAACCTAGAAAGAATTAATTTTGTAACCATAGGATTATGCCTGACACTAGGTAGAAATCCCATTTCTTATCCAGCACACTGAGCTCTTAATCAAATTGATAGATAGCCAGATGTCAGGATTCTCTGGGTGGTAGCTCTGCCAGGCCCTGGTTAGGGCAAGCCACTTAACCACACTGGACCTTAGCTTTGCAACCAAAGAGGAAAATTCAAAGAGGTGGGTGACAGTCACCTTGCATTCAAACACTTAACAGATCACTTCAGCAGTATAATGTGAGACTGCATCAGTGTCATAATATAATGTTGTATTATAATGACAGCTTGTGGGCTTCTGAAGCTGATTTTGGGAACCATTAATCCCTCATAGGTATTACTTGTAAGACATGAGATTGCTCAAGTAAAATTAGAACAGATCTATAAAATTCAGAATGGCTGATAAGGCTAGGTTAACTGGCTGTAAAATGAGTACTGTTTCATTTCTATACTTCACATCACAGGGTTGTTTTAAGGCTTGATTCACTTTGCAAAGTACTTTGATAACATCTGATGAAAGGTGCTATAAAAAAAGTGCAAATCATCATCCTTATTCTCTATTACTGCTGAGAGAAACCTTTCCTGGCTGCTACTAAACCAAACTAAAGATAAAATATTTCTGAAAACCCTTTGCATGTGCCCCTCTGGACTAAGACAGATTTCCAAACCTTTTTCTGGGAACAAGGTAACAACTCCAATCTCCCCTTACAAGAACTTTCTCCATCACTTCAGATTACTCACTTTGCACTTTCAGGATGAAATCCTGACCTCTATGAAGGTGATGGCAAAACTCCTAAGTCCCATTGACATGGATAGGGTCAGGATTTCACCCTAAGCTCTCTCAGTTTAGAGCAATTCACAGCAGGGCCAGTGCAGCCATTTGGGCAACTTAGGCGGTACCTAGGGCACCGGCGTTTGAGGGGCGACATTTTCTTCTGCAGCGACCATGGCGGCCGGATCTTCAGCCACCCCGGTTGCCACCGGCATTTAGGCAGAGGGAGGTGGGGCAGGGGAGCACACGGAGGGCAGGGGAGCACCACCTGCAGCAAGTAAGGAGGGGATGTCACGCAGGGGCACTCCCTGCCCCTGCTCACCCCTGCCCTGAGCATGCTGTGGCCGCTTCACTTCTTCCGCCTCCCAGGCTTGCGGCGCCAATCAGCTTAGGTGCCACAAGTCTGGAAGGCGAGAGAAGTGAAGCAGCCACGGTGTGCTCGGGGTGCTCGTGCGCGGAGCAGGGGTCAGCTGTGGCAGGGGTTGCCTCCGGATGGAAGGTGGGGGCTGGGGAGCTGCCGAAAGGGGGGCACCTCAGGGCAGAGCTGCCATGGGGGAGGGGGGCGCCTCAGGGTAGGGGCACAGTGGAAGTTTCGCCTAGGGCGCGAAACATCCTTGCACCGGCCCTGATTCCCACCCACACACTCTTTTTAAAGCAAAAAACCAGATATCCTTTCAGGATTCCTACTCTTCTTTTTGTTTACATTTCCTTTGTTACATATAAAAAACAGGCCTCTCACCCAATTAGGTCATGGAGCGCTATATAGGATTGAGAAATATATGTCTTCCTAGCAGGGACTTAAATATTTTAATTGCTTGATGATAAACATTTGCCCAATGTCTAATCTTGTCCTAGAATAACAAAAAGCAAACAAACAAAAATTGACACTTGTTCCTGAACCATGCAGGGAGAAAATGGGAGATTAGAACAGAGCATTTTTTAAAATGCAGGCCAGTCAGGATGAATTTTTTTTGAGTGATACTATTTATTATTCATCAAGGACCCAAAAGTGTGGTAGGCACTTTAGAGGCATAAGTTGGGACAGGTCTCTGCCCCCCAGACTTTATAAACTAAAAGAGAGAGGACAGAGGTTAAGCGAAAGGGATATAAACACATAAAGCAAAGTGGCTGAGGCCAAGTTTTGTCACACATCTGATAAATTCAGATTTTTCTTCTTTTCCCTCCTGTAAACGTGCAGGACTCCTGTGGTGCCTCCCGCTGGTCATCTCAGGGAATTAGCATTTCCAGCCTCCAGAGCACCCTCTGCATGCTGGTGACCTGCTGCTGCTGCCCCCCTGCCCCCTATGTCCCTCCTAGTGCCCTTTGTCTTTGGGGTGCTGCCCCTGGCAATACTCCTACAGTCTCAGGGTCTCCCCACCCAGGAGATCCCCCAACCCGCTATCCCCACCTTGCCTCAGTCTGGGCTACTGCCAGTCATCACCAAGCCCCCACTCCCTGGGGCAGACTGCAGTGTATAAGCCACTCATCATAGGCAAAGGGGTTTGGACCTACTGCCTTCCTCTGCCTCCCAGTACCTCTATGGGCCTTGGCCCAGGCCCTGCAGCCTGGGGAGTTGCCAGCCTAGAACTCCCCTGGCTCTCCCAAGCCCTGCTTCACTCCCAGTACCATTTCTGCAGGCAGCCAGGCCCTGCTCTCTCCTAGCCTGGAGAGAGACTTCTTGGGCTTCTGGCTCACAGCCTTTTTACACAGGCCAGCTGTGGCCTGATTGGGGCATGGCCCAGCTGATGCTGCTTCCCCAATCATCCCAGCTTAGCGGCTCTCAGCCACAACCTTCTCCCAGGGCTGACTTTAACCCTTTTTCCACTGGAGTGGGGGGAGCCACCTCATTACACCTCCCTATTATTTGTTCCTTTTCCCCCTCTGTTTCTGATCCAGCCCTCCCCTCTAAAACATCATCCTCGTCCCTCCCCGCTGCCCGCCGTCTCCCTGTCTTCTTTCCCAGTCATTGACAGTGGGCTGACTATGAGATGGTTGCAACATGAAGAGATTAAAACAAGAAGTAGCCAGCCCGGAGATTCCCTCAGTAGTCCTAAGTGTCTATAGTATCTAAAGGTACTGGAGTTTGCTAGTGCCAGGGTCTGCCCCTCACTATATCATCTGTCCTCTTTGGGTTTATGGAGTCTCTGGACAGCTCCAGGTGCTTTCCTTGCAGGAGGTGAGGGGACCATTGGTGTGGCATGAAGTTTCCTAGGGATGAGGGCCTGGAGCATTTCAGTCACTCTTGCCCCTTTCCCTTGAAAGAGCTCAGTTACTTTAATAGATTTATTTGTTCGTGACAGAAAATGGAGAAAAATAATCAAGGCATATTCCATTTACTGACCAGTCAATATTTATTTTACATACTATTTCTTATGTCTGGCTTCTGTTCATTGTAGTTAGGCTAAAAGTTTATAACTAATACACTTCTCTATGTGCTTAAACCTACAAATATGTACTTCAGGGGTAGGCAACCTATGGCACGGGTGCCGAAGGTGGTACGCGAGCTGATTTTCAGTGGCACTCACACTGCCTGGGTCCTGGCCACTGGTCCGGGGGGCCCTGCATTTTAACTGAATTTTAAATGAAGCTTCTGAAACATTTTAAAAACCTTATTTACTTTACTACAACAATAGTTTAGTTATATATTATAGACTTAGAGAAAGAGACCTTCTAAAAACATTAAAATGTATTACTGGCACGCAAAACCTGAAATCAGACTGAATAAATGAAGACTCGGCACACCACTTCTGAAAGGTTGCCGACCCCGATATACTTAATGGAGAAAGGGGTGGAGTCTTGGGCCCTGTTTTCCCATATTTACATCAGGGTTACACTGTTGCAACTTTAATTGACTTCAGTGGAGTTACTTCTGATCAGTTTTGGCATCAGAAGATTCAGTCTCTGTGGCTTCACTGGGGGTTTTGTATGAAAATAGAACTGAGGATCTGGCTTCTCTTTTGATTAACCATGGTGGTTCTGAGTTAATGCAATTTATCTTCTTGTACCTGGCACATTTGTGACCATTACATATTATTAAAGCAAAAGGAGACCTACTCTATTTAATACTAGCAAGAATAAAGACCCCAAAAGAGGCTCGGATTCAAGTGCAAAGACAAGTGACAGATGTTCCCTTTCAGATCGTTGCTAGTGCTTTCAGGTCATTGTTAGTGCTCACAATACACTACTTTAAAAATTAATAAAAATGTGATATGATTAGTCAGTGTTAATGATGATGAAGGTGTTTGATCAGCTGTGAAGTGAAAAAAACATCAACAGGTAGCTTTGTCAGGCTGACAGGTGGAGGAAAAAAGGATGACAGAGTAACATTCCTTTTTTATATTAGAGAGTGACTGCAGTGAAGTCAAAGGCTCAGGTGTTCAAAATATTGACAGATATTAACTAAACAAACACCTTTAATTTCATTTAAAGATTGTGTTTCAGAACATAATAAAGTAAGTTAGAGACAAAGATATTCCCCTAATGTCATTCAACTGGTTTACAGATAAGTGAATTTAATTAACAAGAAATTAACAAGATTTAGGAAGTTTATCATTCAATGTGTCAACCATGGTTTTTACTTCCACAGGGCCTAATCAAACTCCCATTGAAATCACTGGAAATTATTCCATTAGCTTCAGTGGAAATTGGATTGGGTTCTTATTACAAACAGAGGGTCTTCAACTTCCACTGAAGCTACAGGGAGTTAAGAGTGCTCATCATGTAAGATTGTTACCTCATACTTTAGGTCTCAATCCTGCACTGTGATGGGTGCAGATAGGTCTCTTGTGCCCATGCAGAACTCCACTTGTTTAAATAGGTTGTAATGACTTACTTGTTTTCAAAGAGGATATAATATTTTTGTTACAAAATGCCTTTTTCTGAAGTGGAATAGTCATGAAATCAAATAATAGCTTGAGGCCTTAATAGTGAATCTGGTGATGATTAGGTTATTGGGCTGGATCTTGCAAACCCTTACTCAGGTGAGCAGTCCCTTTGAAGTCAATAAGACTACTTACATACTTACTTTGCAAGATCAGGACCAGAATTAACTTTAAATTTGGAGATTGAATAATCAATTTTTATTAATATTAAATTACTGATTGGCTCTATTTTCCCAAGGTAACTTGAATTATGAAGTTTAAGAGTCATTAAACATTTCTAAGTCTAGCAGAGAACAACAAACATTCAGCGTATGAAAGTAGGAAATTCCTGCTAATGAATGTCATATACCTTAGATTCTAGATGTTGCATGTTTAGTTCTATTATTTTATTTCTTCATTACTTTTCCTTTAATTAAAAATGCTTTTTATCTTACAAGTGAAATATCACATATTTCAACTTAAAGCAAGCCTTTAGAAATGTATAACAGCGGAAAAACTGAATACATTATAATTTTGTGCTAAGTCATTTATAAAGATAAATTATTATTAGAAAGTTTGTGCTAATGAAAATTTTAAACTTGGATGAAGTGCAGTTATTAATGGAAATACATCCTTTGTTTTAGTTTAAGAGTCCAGTCTTGCAACTGTTACTCATAAATAATCCAATTGATTTGCAAACAGGAATTTGTCAGATTTAGTTTAAAAATAATGCATGTACACTGGCCAATGACATATGGGGCTGCTTCCATCAGCAAGACTCCACAGGACTACTTTAGTAATGCCTCTCATTATACATGTATTTCTTTGAGACCTACTCCAACTGGAATAAAAAGTAGATAGTGTAATTTTTTGGAACATCACTGATTCTCAATGGAAAATCTTCATTCTAAAATGGCAATGTCTCTTAAATGAGAATGTTTTAAGAAGCAGATTAATGTTAATCAATAAGGAAATTAGGACCCAATCCTGTTGAGTACTAAACTCCTGCAATTTGTTGATTTCATTGAGAGTTGAGGGTGCTCACCACTTTGTGCAACATGCTCAGAACCTCGATATAACTGTCTCCACCGTAGGAGGTTAGTGGGTTGTACCACTTTAACTACACCAGTACAACTTGTGTATGTGGACAAGTCCTCAGACTCAGCGTCCCTTCTCCCGTCAGCTGAGTACAGGGAAAGCTACAGCTCAGATTTCAGGTTATCCCACTCCAGTTCCCTCAACAGGGTGTAAGAGCAACAACAGGGAACAACCTGTATTTCTAATGTGAAAAACAAGCAGGTGGAAAAAATGTATGAGAAAAATGCCGTGAGGCCATCATAGGACATCATAGAGGTGCAGTATTTGTATTTGTGCTCAGCTGCTAGAGTAATGAGTGCATTATAAGTACATAGACAGCAGGCATATAGAATTCATCTTTAATCATTTGTTAAAAATATTTCATTTAGGTAGCTTAAAGTTATAGATTTTCAAGACATTAGTCCTTTTTCCTCAGAGTGTTTTACTGCTTTTGGACCTTATTTATGGATTATTTCCATCTTACCCCAACTTTTGTATGTCAGCAAGCAGAGCAGCATTTTAAATAATATTGTAGTCACAAGAAATATTAACATTATCTGAAATATAATTTATTAGTTTAGCTGTACAAAACTGTGAAGCTAATTTGATGCCATCCCAAATCCTTCCCCAGATCAGTGAAAACAGCACACTCAGCAGAGCAGTAAGTATAGTCTCAAATGGGTAAAAATGACATTCTGCCAATGGCCATTAAAAACAAGGGGAAAGGGTATTATTATGATCTTGTATTAAAACAATAATTACAAAAAGCAGTTTTAGAGAAAGTAAAACATGAATTTTTAATAAGGTGGGGGAAGAGAAAAAGAGCTATTAGAAGAGAAAAACATCATTCCACTTGTAAGCTGTTGGGGTGCAATAGAAATAAAACCAGGAATCAAGTGATTTGTCCAACAGAAGTAATGCTTTATACCAGTACATAAAAACAAGTTACCAGAAGCAAAACCAAGCAAAACACAAAGCCTTGCCTTCTGTGCTGCAAAATCCCTAAAAACCTAACAGATCCAAACATCTCCAGAATGGGGTTCAGCAAAGTCCTGAAAACCTGAATGTGGGAACTCTCCTCTCAGTGGCTCCTCAGTAGCAATTGTTATAGACCGTCTCCTTTGTACCTATGCAAGGATGCAGAGGACAGTCATGTTGCCTACTGGGAATGTGCTATTGCACTGCACTCTGGCACAGTTTGCTCTTTATGTATAATACACAGATCCTGATAAAATAGACTATGGATTACAGCTCTTGGCTGGATTTTTTCTTATTATCATACAGTAATATTACAAAGGCTCACAATCATTTGTGTAAATTTTTTAGGCTGGGTGTTCCCTTGTGGGAAAGGCCTTTTAGATAACAGAAGGGCATGAGCAGATAGGAGCTGCATTTTATTGTGCAAGGTAACCATTATATATCAATATTAATACTATATCTCTTTCAGTTTTACAGAGTGATTAAGTGATTGTCAGCATAGGCCCTGGGAGGTGCAGTTCAATTTAAGGGAAACATTTGAAGAATTGTTTTATTCAGCAGCTTTTAAAAGTAGACATCAGCTGGTAGTTGTGACTCTCTGTGCCTCTGGGGAACACCCAGCACCCCCATGTTCATCCTTGTAAAATGATTGTGTGGAATCCAATGCAAAGTTTGTCATGTTGGGTGTCTTCGGAAGGCTCATGATGCACTGAGCATTGTTGTTACAGTAATGTTTTAGGTTATAATTTCATGTATATAGTTATGAGGCTGAAAATGTAGCCTTGTGACTTAAAATAAGCCCAGGCAAAAACTCTCCAAGAGCAGAGAGGCAGTTCACACCTCATTAGGGCAGGTATGGGACAAACCCAGCCCAGCCTCACGGGAACAAAGGACTCTGGCCTAGGCAGCAACAAAAGGATCTGTTGGACTCTCAAATGAGTCAACCCTCTTCCTTTGGCCATTTTGGGACTTTGATGAGATGATATTCACCTGACTCTGAAGGGAGTGGGGCAGGCAAAGCCAAGAGAGAAGAAAGAACATGATAAAAGGGAGAGATTTTGCCATACTCTTCCTCTCTCCTCCACCTATATCTGCAGACACCACCACCACAACCACCACCACCAAGCGACTGAAGTGCTAATCAAAGAGGAGAGCCTGGTTAAAGAGCAACCAGCCAGCCTGTGGTGAGAAGCACCTAAGTTTGTAAGGGCATTGAAAGTGTTAAGATCAGCTTAGAATGCATTTTGCTTTTGTTTCATTTGACCAGGTCTGACTTGCTACGCTTTGACTTACAATCACTTAAAAAAAAATCTGTCTTTATAGTTAATAAATCTGTTTGTTTATTCTACCTGAAGCAGTGCAGAGACTCCCCTTGGGATAACAAGCCTGGTACATATCAATTTCTTTATTAAATTGACAAACTGATATAAGCTTGTAGTGTCCAGCGGGCATAACTGGACACTCCAAGACGGAGGGTCCTAGGGTTGTGTCTGCGACTGGAGATATTGGTTAGTGTCATTCAGCTGCACAATCCAAGGAGCAGCTTAGGGCTTGGCTACACTGGCACTTTACGGCGCTGCAACTTTCATGCTCAGGGGTGTGAAATAACACCCCCCTGAGCGCTGCAAGATACAGCACTGTAAAGCCTCAGTGTAATCAGTGCCGCAGCGCTTTGAAATTTCAAGTGTAGCCATACCCTTTGGCCAGAGGTTGTGCGTGAACAGCCTAGGAGTGGGGATTCTCACAGCAGACCAGGGTAAGTCTGGTTCCCAGAGTTAAGAATTGGAGTGACCTAGGAGATCACCAGTCCAGATAACACCAGAGGGGAATGTCACAGTAGTGCTGTATTCATTCCAGTACTAGCCAGTACTATTCCCTTCCCCAAGGGTAGAATGATAGGTATTTTGAAGAGCAGAGGTCACAGAAACGTGACAAATAAGATAGACACTCTAAGAAAAAACATCCATTGCACAAAATATAGCAGAAATGAATTTTGAGATTTTTTAGGACATTAAACATAAATGAACACAATAACAGGAAATGGAGAAGAGAATTAAAATAGTAAAGAAATATATATTGCTTTAATGTGCACAATCACATTATACTCTAAGATGAAGATTTAATTTAAGTTGAAGTTAAGATTGAGTGTATGAAGCAGTACTTCATGGTAACAAACATTGTATGGATGTTGTAATTATCCCCAAACCAAATATTACAAACCCAGGAAATTCAAAGCTAAAGTTATAATACTTGAACATGTTAAGATAAGAAATGTACAGTTAAAGCACCTGAATGACCTTACTCTGCCTTATAGTGATGCCATGTAATAACCATATAATTCTGATTAAGGCATTTTAATTTTTGTGGTCCCAGATGAGATTAAACTGATTTTGAAAGACACGTTTGTTTTTTTCATATATTCGTTTGGGGGCCTTAACTGTGTATTTCCATATATAATTTTAGAGGTCATGAGCAGCAACTCCAGCTGCAGCAAATCAAAATTGGAAGTGCTCACCATCTTTGCATAATCAGACATATCTCTATAACTTTGTTCTCGTCTTCATTTTCCTTTGTCCTCTTATGTTGCAGAATTATTTTAGTTCATTTCTTAGTGTGTCTATTATATGTGTATATATAAAATATACATATGCATACACAAACGAATGAGAAACCAAAGATAAGGTGAGTAAAGTAGTAGCAGCCAAGAATTAAAATGGGAGTACTTGTGGCACCTTAGAGACTAACAAATTTATTTGAGCATAAGCTATCCACAATGACTCCAAAATCTCTTTCTTGAGTGGTAACAGCTAATTTAGACCACATCATTTTATATGTATGGTTGGGATTATGTTTTCCAATGTGCATCACTTTGCATTTATCAACATTAAATTTACCACATTGCTAAATGGAAGTGGAGTAATGGCTAGATCAGATGGGTTCCCTGAGAGGATCCTGGTATGAAAATGGGGGTTGTTGTATGGAAGAGTTTGAGAACTACTGTGCTAGACCAAATAGTAATGGAACTGATGCATCAAGATTTAGTATGACAGGAACCTGGGTTTGTAAAAACTGATTACATGAGAGATCATATTTCTTTGATAAACCTACAAGTTGTGGAGATGAACACAGAGAAGCTGTCATACGTGGTCAAACCACAGGTTCATCTAATTTGATATTCTGTCTATGGTGGGGTCATCAATACCTTTTGGTTTAGAGGAAGAAAAAACATTGCATAATGCATCTAGCTCAGCAGTTCTCAAACTTCATTGCACCGTGACCCCCTTCTGATAACAAAAATTACTACATGACCCCGGGCTGGGTGTGTATGGAGCTGGAGCCCCACTGCCCTGGGCTGAAAGCTGTGGGCTTTGACTTCAGCCTTTGGTGGCAGGGCTCAGGCTTCAGCTTCAGCCCTGGGCCTCAGCAAGTCTAATGTTGGCCTTGGTGACCATTAAAATGGATCTGCGACCCATTTTGAGGTCCCACCACTCAGTTTGAGAACAGTTGATTTGGCTAATAATGTGCTAAAAAAAGTTCTTCCTGACTCCTGTTGTTGATTTACTCACGCTCTGAAGCATGAGATTTAATTATGCATGTTATTAGCTTAACATTCATATCTACAAATTTTAAACTGGTCATGAAGCTATCCGCTTTTTAACTCAGCGATAGTATTTCACCATGAATTTCTTGCCAATGAGTTGTATAGCTTATTTTGCTAAGTCAAACATTATTATACAAAAAGACAATGCACATAGATAATAGATATACAACAAACCAGTAAATGAGATAGGTTTCAAGGCTCACATACAAAAATTCCCAGCACATACACAAAAATAGATCATGTATTGCATTGAAACAGTATCACTTCTGGTAAGATATTAATGCATAAAATGTGGTTTTGATACACCGTACTGCAGGGTATGCTATTAATAGGAATTATATGCATGAGCTGTAAACAGCAGTATTTTTGTTCTTTCTGCTGAAAGCTTAATGAAACTTAAATATCTGAAATTGAAAAATAAGCCCCCCAGGGCCAAACCATGTTACTTATTTCAGAGTTTTTCCAGAGCTAGAGGAATAAAAGTTAATTGAAATTAATCGACAACCTTAACTCATGCGATTAACTCAAAAAAATTAATCGCAATTTTAATCACACTGTTAAACAATAGAATACCAATTGAAACGTATTAAATATTTTGGATGTTTTTCTACATTTTCAAATATATTGATTTCAGTTACATCACAGAACAGAAAAAGTGTACAGTGCTCACTTTATATATTTTTATTACAAATATTTGCACTCTGAAAATGATAAAAGAAATAGTATGAGGTGAATTGAAAAATACAGATACCATTATGCAATCTCTTTATGGTGAAAGCACAGTTTACAAATGTAGATTTTTTTGTTACATAACTGCATTCAAAAAGAAAACAATGTAAAACTTTAGAGCCTACAAGTACACTTAGCCCTACTTCTTGTGCAGACAATTGCTAAGACAAACAAGTTTGTTTACATTTACAGGAGATAATGCTGTCCACTTCTTATTTACAATATCACCTGAAAGTGAGAACAGATGTTCACATGGCACTTTTGAAGCTGGCATTGCAAGGTATTTACATGCTAGATATGCTAAACTTTCATATGCCCCTTCATGCTTTGGTCACCATTCCAGAGGACATGCTGATGACTCTCATTAAAAAAATAATGTGTTATTTAAATTTGTGACTGAATTCCTTGGGGGAGAATTGTATGTCTCCTGCTCTGTGTTTTACCTGCATTCTGCCATATATTTCATATTATAGCAGTCTCAGATGATGACCCAGCATGTTGTTCATTTTAAGAACACTTTCACTGCAAATTTGACAGAATGCAAAGAATGTATCAGTGTGAGATTTCTAAAGAGAGCTACAGCACTTGACCCAAGATTTAAGAATCTGAAGTGCCTTCCAAAATCTGAGAGGGATGGGGTGTGGAGCATGCTTTCAGAAGTCTTAAAAGAGCAACACTCCAATGTGGAAACTACAGAACCCGAACCACCAAAATGAAAATCAACCTTCTGCTGGTGACATCTGACTCAGATGATGAAAATGAACATGCATTGGTCTGCACAGCTTTGGATCGTTATCGAGCAGAACCCATCATCAGCATGGACGCATGTTCTCTGGAATGGTGGTTGAAGCATGAAGGGCCATATGAATCTTGAGCTCATCTGGCACGTAAATATCTTGCAACGCTGGCTGCATGGCACTGTTGTAATACCTGTTCTGACTTTCAGGTGACATTGTAAACAAGAAGCTGGCAGCATTATCTCCTGCAAATGTAAACAAACTTGTTTGTCTGAGTGATTGGCTGCACAAGAAGTAGGACTGAGTGGACTTGTAGGCTCTAAAGTTTCACATTGTTTTATTTTTGAATGCAGTTATTTTCTGTACATAACTCTACATTTGTAAGTTCAACTTTCATGATAAAGAGATTGCACTACAGTACTTGTATTATGTGAATTGAAAAATACTGTTTTATTTTTGCAGTGCAAAGATTTAGGATAAAAAAATAAAGTTAACACTGTAGACTGTTTAACAGCACGATTAATTGTGATTATTTTTTTTAATCGCTTGACAGCCCTAATAAAAGTATACTAGAAAATACAATGGCATGTGAGAAAGGTGGGGCACAGCAGGGTAGGTCAGGGGTTCATGTAGACCTGTGTTAATCAGAGAGATTGCCTTGAGGACCTCCTCTCCTATCCTTGCTGACTAGAGACTTCTTCCCCTCCCATTGTGATTTTGTAATTTCCCTATGTCAACTATATAATCCAACTGTGATTTTCTAAGAAGCCTAAGAGATTTCAGTGTCCAACTCCTATTGTAGTTCAAATGTGTGTGCCTTAGATTCCCCTGAAAAATCTCTGTCTAGTTGAATACATAATGTTATGAAAGGGTATGCTTTAGTTGTCTTTATTGTGATAAATGTTTTGATCTGTTTGGAAAACATTTGTCACTGCATCAAATTCTGTCTGGTGCCAGGGCAACTTTGTTCAGGTCTCTGTAGGTGCAATGAAGCCAGTGGATCCAGTCACTTGAAGAGTCCCCTGATTTAGGGAAGTTCTTGTGTGACCTAGGTGAATGGCCCCAGGAAAACACAGGGCTTTCTATCAAAGGCAGCTCATTAGATAATTAATAGTGGCTTCAGCTGTTTTGTGCACAAAGCTCTTGAGAAGAAGAAATCCTTTTACTAGTTAGGCTATGGGTATGGCTACACTTACAGCTGTACAGCGCTGGGAGTTACAGCTGTCTTCGTACAGCTGTGTAGGGAAAGCGCTGCAGTGTGGCCACACTGACAGCTACCAGCGCTGCAGTGTGGCCACACTTGCAGCATTTGCAGCGCTGTTGGGAGTGGTGCATTATGGACAGCTATCCCAGCATTCAAGTGGCTGCAACGTGCTTTTCAAAAGAGGAGGGCGGGGTGGAGAGTGACAGGGAGCGTCGGGGAGACAGAGAGAGTGGATTTTTGGAGCTGATACTGTGTCAGCTCCCTGCCTTGCAAGTTCTAAGGACTGGAAGATACACAGCACCAACCTTCAATCATTTTAAAAGTTTCGACCCCTTCCCCCACCCCTCTCTTATTCACTAAATGCAAACAGCCTTCAGACCAGATAAGCAGCTGCTCCAAAACGGACTCCCCCCCCCCCCCGCCATGTTGCTTCTCTCCTCAAGCAAACTGTGAACATTCCAAAGGAATCTCCCTGCCTGCCTCTGGTCGAGCAAACGAGCTGTGTTTGTTTTTTAGATAAGCAGCTCGGGGAGCCCGGAGTTCACAACAAAACAGCAGAGTGGCTGAACAGGCATTCTGGGATACCTCCGAATACCTCGGAGGCCAATTACAGCGCTTTTGGTGGCCACACTTGCGGAGCAGCGCTGCATCACCAGCGCTGCAATCCTTATACCCCAGGCAAAGCAGGAGTACAGCCAGCGCTGCAGCCAGGGAGATGCAGCGCTGTATGTGCCTTGCCAGTGTGGACGGTGAGTAAGTTGCAGCCCTGTAAACCCACCACCAGCGCTGCAACTCTCCAGTGTAGCCAAGGCCTAAGTCTACACTGGCAACTGAATGACAAAACTTTTGTCTTTCAGAGGTGTTAAAGAAACCCCCCCCCCCAACAAACAAACAAACAAACGACAAAAGTTTTGCTGAAGACAAGTGCTGGTGTGAGCAGCTCTCTGTCGGCAGGAGCGCTCTCATGCCAGCAATGCTAACGCCGCTCGTTGGGGGTGGACATTTTTTGTTGGCAAGAGAGCCAACAAACAGCGACTACACTGCATGACTTTTAGCTGTTTTATCTGTTTTTCATTTGGAGAAATATAGCTATCTTTGGTTAGAAGAAATTTTATGGTAAGTGAATTGAATATGCATGTTTTCTTTGGGGCTGTGAAGTTTGAGGAACTGGATAACGGGTGGCCAGTGTCTGTCTTTTTTCCTTGTATTTGGGGATTAAGAGATTTCTTTGTGGATGGGAAGCATTGCTCCAACATTCTTCATATGTTTCAGAGATTGTGCCATTTTGGAGTGATTTATGTAATGAAGATTTGTTTCTTTTCTTTGAGATTGTTTATCCATTTCTATTTGGGGGGAAGTAATCAGTATTTTCTTATTTATGCATAATTTGATCTGTGCAACACATGATGTTCCAGAGAAGAACTGCAGAATCTCTAGAACAGCTCTGATGTCTTTAGATAATGTTATGTTTTTGTTTCATCTGTATTTAATTTCATTGAATGTTATGTTTTGAGCTTTTTCTGAATAGTTTACTATCTTCTGGGTTGTTCTTTTTGTTTCCCATGAAGATTATTTTAATTTTATAAGAAGCATGATGAGGTGAGTTAATAGATCTTTTCCATCATTAATTTCTATAAGTATCAAGGCTATTGCAGCAAGGATTCCTATAGAAGCAATCATAGCTTCCTTTAATCAGCTTCACCTACCAGTGCTGTTTTGCAATGCAGTAATCCAGTGGCTTTAACCATGCTGTTAGCCTATTTCACCCTTTCCTTATCTTTCTGCCAGAGACTGTTAGTTAAGTTACAGAAATACGACATTCTGATTTGTAATTTTAAAATAGCATGTTGGAAGACATTTTGTTTTGAGTTTTTACTCCAGTAGCCTGAGTACTAGGGGCTGTAGTTGTCTTTGTAGAGTATTTGAATCACTGTTCTTGAGAAGAAGCCTGTTAACCTGCAGATCCTCCTCATTCTTATTTTTGTCAAGAACTTCAAAGAGTGCCTTAGTTCTGCTATAATGGCCTTGCAACTAGCTTTTTGCTGTTTTGTGGGATAAAGTAACTCAATCTCAAACTGTAAGTTTGAGTAGGAGCTTTTTGTCTGCGCACACTTGTTTTTCCACTCAGTCTGTTCCCATAAATGTAACACATTAAAATGTGCCTTTATACTTTAGCCTCTTTTACAGAAAGCCTATAGATTAGCATTAAGATGTAATAGCTGGGAATATATTCAGGCAGTGGGCCTATTGTGTATTATATTACAGGAGTGGCCAAATTTACTGGCCTCCGAGCCACATACGACAATCTTCAGAAGTTCAAGAGCTGAGGCACACATGCCAGGAGCCAGGGCTTCAGCTCCGCTCCTGCTGAAGCTCTGAGCCCTGGCAGATGCATCCCGCTGGGCAAAAGCCCTGCGATCCCCCTGCCTACTGGGCAGAAGTCCCTACTACACCACCCCACTGCAAGGCAGAGGTCCTGAGCTTCTCCCCCCAACACCTCGCAGTCTGGTAGGTGGAGAATTGTGGCGGGGAGGGGAGCTCTCTGATCTGCACTTTAATGGTAAAAGAGCCACATGTGGCTTGTGAGCCAGTTTGGCTACCCCTGTTACATTTGTGACTGTCAGTTGACCTGCTTTGGGGTTATATTTTTGGGCCAAGTCATACTGATCGTACTCATAAACAGGGAGAGTTGTTGAACACCAAAGTGCCAAATCACAGACTGTAAAAACCTCTGGAATTAGCAGTTCTAGGCTAGAGTTCTGCTCAGTAAACAAAACAAAAGCATTTTATTGATGACAGTAAGTGGTAATGAAGGCAGATCATATTTTGAGACAGAGTGCTAAAATGGCTACCAGATGTTCTAAGCAAAGAAAGATGGCTTAATAACCTATGCCATTGAGAGTGATATGGGTTGAACTTTGTCAATATTCAAAGCTTAAAATATTCCCATTCAGCTAGAGGCAAAAGAACAGCCATCCTTTCAACTCCCCCTTTTGCTTCTTATACAGTCACTTTGTTCACCTTTGTTATATGCTGTCTTGATACTAGCTTTGTTATGACGCTAAAATGTGTACCTTTTGTTCCCCAAGTAAAAAAAAGTTTTCTTTTTTTACCCTCACTGTCAAACAATATATGACTTGTGTACTCATATTTGAGATCAACATTCAAATACAATTGGCAAGGGTTTGCCCAGAAACCAGAATATGGCATCACCATCATACTGATCCTCCTGCTACAAATATCTGGGAGAAAAAATATTTTTTATTATTTAATTATTATGCAGGTTTAAATTAGATAAAGTCAAAGCAAAACCCTTACTTTCACAGGAATTTTTGAAAGCTTGTACTGTCATCTGTTGGATCACTGGGACCTTATAATAATTTTTTTTGGGAAAATATTTAATTGAAAATGCAAAATAGATGTGTGAGTTCTTAAACATTTTTTAGTGCTTCACTTCTTCTCAGTGGTAATCACTATACATAATTTTATTGGCTCCTCTAAATGAAAACTTCATTTTTCAGAGTGATTGGTTATAGGGTTATTTAAAAATAGATTGTATATGAAGAAATTAATTGCCAGCTTGTTCTGCCATTGAAATCAATGAGAACCAGAGAGAGTAGGATTGGATCCTAACTGATTTATTTTTTAGTGGAAAATGAGAATTTTAAACTGGTTAGTATAAGTATATGGAGTATGGTCATGGCTCTTGAGAAGCATCATAGTCTCAACTTCGCCAAAGTGATCAGCTTTTTTGTATAGATGTCATTTAAATTCCTCACAGCTCCCATGACTGATTCTGCAAACAGATTTTTGTGTATGCAAGGGCTGTCCAGGTGAGTCCTAGATACTCTAGGATGTGGGGTCCCCTGTGGATCTGTCCAACCTTTGGAATAGTGGTGGCAGGCCCCTTCCCTCTACTCCAGACCAACAGGGCAGTGGCAGAGCCCTCCGTCCTATTAGGAGCATCCCAAAGGATGGTAAGCAACATTGGATCACCTCAGTTAAGGATGTATCTGGATGGGTGGTCCAATTATCAATGTTATTTTTACAGTCATGAGGGCTGGACACTTGGCAGCCATTTAAAAAAAAAAGTGAGATTCTGATATAATCACCTGATTCCAGGAACCAGAGCCCTTGATGCAAGCATTATGTGCTCGTGCCTTGATCTGCCTCTCTATATGGTAACACACACCTGCCTAGAAATATTTTTATATTCCCAGTAAGTGTGACTAGATAGGCAGAGAGGACATTGCTTGCAGTGCAATTGCTCCAGCTGCTAAAATACCGGCACTTGGATTGATGGATCAAGTCTGTTCAGGTCTGTTTCTTTCCCTGGTTGACCATCACATTTTACAGGGCAATATTTCCCCAAAGAGGAATTTACAATCAATAAAACAATTTCAGACAAGAGGAGGTTTGTCCTCCAGATTGACTGTTACTGATATACTGTACATATAATATTTTTGTTGGCAGTCTTGAAATTCCAGCTGTTATGTGTGTTAATGAATGCATTTTGAATGGGTCTCCTGCATCTGAAATTCTTACTGCATAATACCAAAAGGGATTAAAACAGTGACATCTTTCTGGCATAGTTTGTTAGTAAGTCAGTGGTGGATCATACATCATAATCCCTCCATTTTTATTAAATGAAAATTGTATTGACTGCATTTGTTTGTCAAAAAAAGAGATGTTGCACAGCTGGTTACTTCCTAATTTTTTACTGGGTTTTTGGTTAAAATTGATAATAATTTCATTTTTTTGCTTTGGGATACTATTATTTCTTATATTCTGGTAGCATCTACAGGCTCCAGTCTAGACCAAGGCCCCAAGGGCACTGTCCTAATACATAGGAGGACAGTCCTTGTCCCAAATGCTTGCAGTCTAATTAGCTATGATGCAATAAGTGATGCAACTAACAGAGGGAAAGACATGGGGACAGAAAGATGTGAATATAATTAAGATCACATGGTTATTTAGCTCTCTCATGTGAATGTCTTCTTTCAGCAATATAAATACCAACTGAAAAGTAATTGTTTACTTGAATCTCTTTTCTCCCTAACAGCTCATTGAAATCAATTTCTTATCTGCCTCCTCACCCCATTATTTCAGAATCCCAAGTTCAACTTATTTTCATATAGACTCGTTCTGTTCTATTTACTGTTTTTTCCAGTTACCATTTCTCCCTCTGCTCCCAGTTAAATGAACTACATTTCTCTTTGCCTGCCTTCCCTGCTCCACCCCGTTTCCATTAGGCCTGGTCCACACTACGCTGTTAAACCGATTTTAACAGCATTAAATCGATTTAACGCTGCACCTATCCACATTACACTGCTCTTTATATCGATTTAAAGGGCTCTTTAAATTGATTTCTGTACTCCTACAAAACGAGAGGAGTAACGCTAAAATCGATATTACTATATCGATTTAGGGTCAGTGTGGACGCAAATCGACGTTATTGGCCTCATTCTTTTACAGTAGCTACCCACAGTGCACCGCTCCAGAAATCGACGCTAGCCTCGGACCACGGACACACACCACCGAATTAATGTGCCTAGTGTGACGCGCACAATCGACTTTATAATATCTGATTTATAAAATCAGTTTAAGCTAATTCGAATTTATCCTGTAGTGTAGACGTACCCTTAGAGTGTCACTCTGCCCTCTCCCTCAAAAGCCCTCCCTCAGCACAAGTGGGGGAAGTCTGACAACATCAGGTGGTAGGAGGAGTAATAAGGCTGGAGTGGGTCTGAAGGTTTCCCTTTCTGCTGCTGGTGCTGCATCTCTGACAACAGCCAGTCTCAAAGTATGTCTTAACACCTCAGTCAGATGTGTAACTGCAGTACATGTAGACATATTCAAGCTATCTTTGATCTAACAAGCTTGAACAATAGCAGTGCAGCTGTGGCAGCAAAGGCTGTGCAATCCCTCCTGCCACCTTGGCTATGTACTCAAGCAGCTAGCCTATGCTGCTATGGCTTCCTTGCTATTGTTATTCAGGCATGCTAGATCAAAGCTAACTTGCGTACATCTATAATGTGCTGCAGAGTTACACCTCTGAATGCAGTGCAGACATACTCTGTCTCTCTTCCATTCCTGGGCCTCAGGCTTCTTGGATCCACATGGGTCTTTTATTCCCCTTGAGGCCTCACCTCAGATATGAGTAGGGACTCCTGGGAGGCTGTTACAGAGGTGGCAGGAGTCGGAGGGAGCTGTGTCCAAATTCCCCCTTACTATACTCTCTGGCACTGGTAGCGTCACTACTGTGTCCAGTGATCTCCATTGGGTACTGTTAGCACAGCATCCACTGGCTGGAATACTAGGATTTATTGAGATCCTGGAGCATGGTTACTTCCATGGACAAACTTGTTAAAGTCATGAGTCAAATGTGTCTGATCCAGGTTTCAGAAATAAATTAGGAAGAGCACAATCAACCCAACCCCAGAGAGGGAAAAAAAGGGAAGTGGTCTAGCTGGAAAGAAGACTATCTCTATGTGCACTGCCTATCAGGGGCAGATGAACATCAGAACTAAAATTGCAGAAGTTGAAGTAAACAGAGCGGAGCCTGCACTTAGAAATTTCCTCAGTCATTATAAGTCAGTTTGGTGGGCTGATGATTGACCTCTTTGCATCTGGAAACAGCAGTAAAGTGTCCTGTGGCCTCTCCATGTTTCAGGACCTGGGATGCAAAGTGATGGATGGTCTCTTCCAAAGCTGAGCAAGGTCTTTGCTTCATGCCATCCCATTTTTTCCACTGCTCCCCAGGACTATGCAAAGGATAGTAAGATGAGAGCAGCAGGATACTGTTTATGCCTTTCTGGCTGATGAGGCTATGGCTCTCAGACCTGATTAACCTAGTACTGAACCTAAAAATTTCCTTTTTTTGATTACTAAGGTCCACACATCTCTCTCTTCAGACAAACAGATAATCCAGAATAGAGATAGAAATAGGTACCTCCATATTTGTATTTTCTTCATTAGGGGAAGTGCCCCATGCTCTGCAGCAGAAGAAATTGTGCTTTTTCTTCAAAGTATCATTAATACACCCTGTAATAGGAAAATTGATTCATTTACCAAGATAATTCTATTCTAATGGGAGGGAACTTAAGGAGGTGGGGTGTTTGCCTGTTGCTTAGTGATTGACAGGTCTGATTCTGCCCCCAAGCTGCAAGCAGCCTGAAGTATCCCTTTTAATGGCCATATAGACCTTATTACTCAAAGAAAGGAAACTGAGGTAAGGAAATTGAGGTCTGTGCCTTTTCCTTGAGGCTACCCCCATACCTAAAAGCTCTCCCTATTCTGGCCTGTCAAGCTACCACCCTGTTTTAATTCTTATCCTTGCTTAAAGTTCATTTCTTTCATGATGCCCACAAGCACTGAATAAACAATAATATTATTAGTAAAATAAAGATTCTCAGTCATTCCAGCATACCCTGTCTGTTCTGTTTTGCTTTAGACTAAGATCCTTGGGGCAGGGACTATGTTTATTTTGTCTCTTCAATAATGCAAAGCATATTACTAGCATTTCAATAATAATAATAATAATAATAATAAATTCTGGCTACTAATTGAGATGTAATAAAGAAATAGTTGCAGTTACCTGATGAAATAATGTCATTGGGGTATTTCATTTTCTGAACCGGTAAAACCTACTCTGTGATAGTTGCACTGAATTCCATTTTATTACACGAGTTAAGACAGAAGACAACCCTGTTTATAGGAATGATCTTACGAAGTGCAGAGTGCCCCTTACTAGGAGACTGAGGGCTCTCAACTCTTATTGAAGTCATTATAAGGGTGCTCAGCAGTTTGCAGGTTGCTTTCAACACCATGCAGGACTGGGCCCTTGGTGCCATTATTAAAAGCCATCTATCTATCTATCTAGCTCTGTTAAAGAAATTGTCAGACAAGTAACTCAAGGGAATCTCATTGCTTTATCAATGATTACAGTTTAGTAACCCACTCTTTCTAGAAACAAAAGGATGGGTAGTTCACTCCTTAGGCACATTGATACAACTCTTAATTAAGTTACAGCATTACAAAAAAAACAAACCCCAGATACATTGATTGCGGCAAATCACAGTGATTTAGTGATGTAAGTGATAGTCAGTATTATGATCCCTACTTTGACAGATAAAAGATGCCTGATGAGGCATTAAAAACAGCCAAATATAGGTTTAACTCATTGAACTGATTGAGTGTTAGATCACAAGGCTTTATTTTCTTCATGTTACTCTTTTGAGAAAGACTGCAATGTTCTGTTTCTGTAAGCACTACAGTATTAACATACTAACTGCCACATGCAACAGAAAAGCATGATTTAAAATAAGCCTTTTTTTAAAAAGAAGTGAGATTTATGTTTACATCTATAATATTCCAAAAAATCCTTGTATTAAAAACTCCAATTTAGAGCTAAATCCACAAAAGTGCCAAGTCACATTAATTTGTAAGAATGATTGGTCAGTGTCACCTTTCATAACAATAGCTGTGAATCAATGGGTTATCACCAGCCACACCAAACTTGACAGATGGTCACGAAGGTGACTTGAGTTTCTAGCTAATCTCCAAATTCTACAGCTTGAAATATCACCAGCCCATTGTCTGATGTGCCAGGATGACCTGACCACCACAGAAATGATGAAGAAGGAAGGAAAGGGGACACCAGAGAGAATGTAGGAATACTTATAAAAGGGGTATATTGGTATTCCATTTATCATTAGCAGCACCCAAAGTCTTTAGTTCCATTTCCCCATACATTCTTTTACCTCTCAGGCAAGTCCAGAATTTCCTAGGCCCCAGCCTGTGCCAACTCTTCCTGGTTTCAATGCCCTTTTCCTCAAGATGATTCCCTGTCCCCTTACACCAGGGGTGAACAAACTTTTTGGCCCGAGGGCCACATCGGGGTTGTGCAACTGTATGGAGGGCCGGGTAGGGAAGGCTGTGCCTCCCCAAACAGCCTGGCCCCTGCCCCCTATCCACCCCCTCCCACTTCCTGCTCCCTGACTGCCCCCTCAGAACTCCCTAACCATCCAACCCTCCTGCTCCTTGTCCCCTGACCGCCACCTATCTAGCCCCCCTGCTCCCTGTCCATTGACTGCCCCAACCTTTATCCATGCCCCCTGACAGCCCCCCCCCGGGACTCCCGCCCCCATCCAACCGCCCTCTGCTCCTTGTCCCCTGACCACCCCTAACTGCCCCCTGGGATCCCACCCCCTTATCCAACCCCCCCCCCGTCCCCTGACTGCCCTCCTGACCCCATCCACATCCCCGCCCTCTGACAGGCCCCGTGGGACTCCCAATCCTCCCTGTTCCCCATCTCCTGACTGCCCCCCCAGAACCTCCGCCCCATACAACCCCCCTCTCCTTCCTGACTGCCTCCCAGGACCCCCTGCTCCTTTACCCAACCCCCCTGCTCCCCACTCCCGTACCAGCAGCAGGAGCTCTCAGCTGTGACACCTGGCCAGAGCCAGCTGCGCTTCCTACCCTGCCCAGCAGGAGCGGCGGGCCAGAGCACGGCTCGCATAGCGGCATGGCTGTGGGGGAGGTGGGACAGCGGGGCAGGATGGTCCTGCAGGCCCTGTAGTTTGCCACGTCTGCCTTACACAATGTTTTGTGAATTTCCTTTTTACCATCACAATCAAATGTTTAGACAATTTTACTTTAAATCATAAAGATTAAATACTGAACAAACTAAATTAAATATTGTTCATTGTACCAACTAAAGCAGAAATGCATGCCAACTTGTATTTCTAGAGCAATATTAATTTCAGGACGTGTCCACCAGTCTTTCATTGTTGAGCATAGGAAGCCTGGGTGCAGTCAGAGTTTTCAATCACAGACAAGACCCTTTCCCAGTTATAGATACACCTATGGACTAAGTTTCCTGAAAGTCCTGCTTTTACTTGGTAGTTCAGTAGCAGTGGTAATGGTCCATTTGTTTTGGGAATATAGTGTAAACAACACTCAGGGCTTCTCCCAATAGGCAATACTCATTTAAATGTCCACTTTAAAATAACCCCAAGGTTTCTGGCATTGATTTTGGTCATTCTTTATTCAAAGATCTCCTCTGCTAAGCTGCTGATTTTGCTCTCAGTTGTTTCATTTTATTTATATAAAATAGATCACAAGAATCTTTTATCATGGAAATTGTTAGTCAACCTAAACATTGGGGTCGCTGTCAGCTCCGCTTTTATATTCTGATAATGTTTGTATAAATTTTATTATAAATATTTCCATTAATTGTGAGACTATATTCAGTACATCTTTAAAAGATTTTTCTGAGCATATGTACAGTAACAGTCATCAAGTGGCTACTAGCCACACATACAAAGGCAGAGGAACCTAAAAAAATCAAAGTGAAAATCCCAACAGCTTAGCAGTTGTGGGAGGAGGCCTTCTTTTAACAATGTACTGAGGGAAACGTGTTCATTCAGTTACCAATACACAGAGAGAATGTATCTGTATATGGTGAGGAGTCTTAAGGAATGGTGAGATCCTATGCTTGGTTTAATGTTTTGCAACACTAACAGTGCCCCATAGGTAATTTAATGCAGAAAGAAAAACCACCCTCCTGTTTTTACATTTGCATTGTAGTTCGTTGTAGAATTTTTCTCTTCTGTTTTTCTGCCATTTTGAGTTCAGCCACACAGCATATATTAGAGCTTCTGTACACAGCCAGCGAGTCATTTCTTAATGAGGAACTGTGGTTCATGCAGCTAACATGAGAGAGGATTGCCAAGAGGGCTGGATGCTAACCCTGTCAGAGTATGTGAAAACTGAAACTAGTCCAAGGGGGGAAGGGAAGCTTATGTTGTACCAGTACAGTCTCACACTGGAAATTGGCAAGAATTGGGGGAGGGATTGCCCTTCTGCCCTCACATGAGCTGTATCCACCTATTTTAACAGTAATAATGATGCCATTCATTACAACCTGGAAGACTCTTACCCAGTCTTTCAGCCTGTAAAATCAGCTACCATTAATATCCTGGAGTTGACAATGGACTTTAGTGACAGGGTCGAATATTCCACCCAAGTCTATTATTTGAATCTGACAGGATGTCTTTGGAATTGTCATCTCTGAAGCAATAACAGTGATGTGCTGCCAGTATTTTAACATTAGGGTCCCACAAAAATGACCTATTCTCCCCCGCACCCCCCAAAAAATTCTTATAAGTATGACAAAAGAAGGAGGCAACACTGCAATGGCAAAGAAGGTGCATTTTGCTGGAAATCTTTGTAACTTAACTGAAAAATATCTTGAGTGTATTTATGTCATAGCAGTGTAATTTGCTTGTGTAATTTGATGTGGGCAGCGGGAGTAAAAACTGTGTAGTGACATTGGGTTGCGAAGGGGGACACCCTCAGAATGTGTCTTTTTTTAAGTTCCTGCCATTTGGTGCAACCTGGTTCATGAAAAAGGCAAAATAGTTGCTTTTCAGAAATACTTTTATGAGCTCTAGCATTGTCAACTTTGTTAGGAATGATTTAGCAGTACAGGGGGAGATAGAGAGACAGAGCTTCATCAGAAGTAAGAAAATGTCAACCTTCCCTTCAGTTTGGTAGCAGAGTTTTAACGAGAGTCCCCTGGGAGCTCCCAAGAGCTCCCTCCTACAAAAGACTATCCTGATTAGGTGAGCACAGTTCTTCTGTCAGCAAGAAGTAAATCTCCATTGAGACTCTACCCCAGTGTATGGACTAAATTAGAGACTGCTGTAAATTAATCCAGCCAAGAAAAAAATATCCCATGTTTTACAATTTTTAGACCATGGCATGGATATGTGGCAAGTTCCCTGAAAGTTCAGGCACAATAGCAGTATTTGGGAAAATTCTAGATTTAGATGAAGTGAAGAGTATCAAGCCAACAGGAAATAATAAGATTTGAGGTCAGTATAAATTGATAAATCCACCTGAGACCTGAAGACGTTGAAGTGGGGAACTGAATGTGCTGCAGGATTTAATGTATTGCAGGTATGGCAAATCTTTGAATATTAAAATTTTTGATTTCTATCCAGACTATTACTTCTGGTAATAATTATATCAGAATTCCAATTTCTTAAATTCTTCCCTCTTTGAAAGCTCAATTTGTCATCAAAGTACAGTAGTACCAAGGGCACAACTCTATTTTTATCGCAAAATTGTGAAATTCATTTCCCTTGCCTAAAATTGGAATGATCAGGCTTTATGCAAGTGGAGTACACGATGGTTGGATGTGGAGGAATCAACCCACTGCCCAGGGGTCGGGTCATGGGACACACCCTCTTCTAGGACTACTACTTCACATAATCCCCATGCCATTTATGGGGGAGTTAGGACCATAACGTTGCAACTGCACTACTTTCTGCAATCACCTGTGCAGGACTGACACAGACCCCTTATCCACAGGATTCAGGGAGCACATATGTACCTGATGTGGCTGTTCTGGCCACAGCTCCCCCTGCTCAGCCCTACCTCAAGGCATAAGATGACATGGAGGATCTTGTGTGGGTCTGTCAATAGGGGAAGCCAGAAGTCTGAGGGGGCTTCCCACTGTGGCAGCTGTGGCACCTAACAATAAGAATCCAAGATGCCTAGTAGCACAAATCCAAAATGCTGCCCTCTCCCTGGTGGCAGCAATGCCTAGCAACAAGAGTACCATAGGTCCTCCCTCTCTCTAGGCAGCAGTGGCTAGCAGCAAGAGTGTCAAGGGCTGCCTTCTCTCTGGGCAGCAATGCTTAGCGGCAAGTGCGGGGGGGATAGGGAAACCTGGGTCCACCATACTCCACTGGGTTCTGACTCAGCACTCTATGAAACCAAATTACCCTGATGCAGGATTCAGGTCTTCATGTCCCAAAAACTCATCATCTGGGTCGTCCCTACCCTTAGGCCCACCTTTGGCATCTCTGTCATATCCTTGGGGCAGCAGTTTTAGGAAGAAATCACACAGAGAGTTGTAAACCTCAAAAGCAGCCATTTATTGCCACACACTGAACTAACCAAACCAGCAAAAACCGGCTGGGCTATCCCCATATAATCTAACTCAGTTGCCATAGCAATAACAAGGTTCCATTACCACGACATCCAACTACACAACATATTCCTCTCCCCTTAATAAGAACAGCCCCTAAATAAAACAAACACTACACTAGAGAAGGAGGGTAGACTGCGTCCATTCCTGGCTAAACCCAAGGATTATTTTGCCCCATAACCGTGGGTTTGCCCTAGCTAAAGATCCAGCCATTGAGAAGGTCTTCTGTCTCTAGGTGGATTATGGTGGACTTCTGCTGTTGTTGCACTTGAAAGTGTCTTGGGCGCAGGCCTGACAGTAGGCCCAGGGTTTGTAGTGCCATTTAGAATGGGCATCTACCACCACCAAGAACATGCTTCCTTCAAGGGGGCCAGCAAAGTCAATGTGAATACATTGCCATGGGTTTTCAGGCCAGTCCCATGGGCGTAAGGGTGTCCACTGAGGTGCATTCCTTACACCCTGACATGACATACAAGCTCTTGCCTTCTCTTCAGTAGCACTGTCCAATCCAGGCCACCAAAAATAGCTTCATGCAATTTCCTTCATGCACACTATTCCACAGTGACTGGATGTAGCTGTTATTACATCTGTGATCTCAGTGGTGGTGGGATAATGACACGTCTCCCCCCACATCAAACAACCAGATTGGATTGATAACTCCGTCCTCCTGGACATGTAGGTAACCAGGCTGGGTGAAACCGGAGAGGTTCATCGAGACGTGCCATGCATCACCAGGTCCATTACTTGGGACAATACTGGGTCAACGCGAGTTGCCTTCTTTATCTGAGTAGCGGGTGATGGATGTATTCTCTATCTGTTCAAAGTAAAATATTTCCTTCTGGGCAATATCTTGACATTTGACTGGCAAAAGCAACCTTGAGAGACCATCTGCATTGCCGTGCAAAGTAGATTTCCGATATTTGATTTCATATATGTGCGCTGAAAGCAACAATGCCCAATGTTGCATACGACTAGCAGCTAATGGGGGATGCCTGTGTGGGGTCGAAAAATTGAAGTCAGAGGTAGATGGTTGGTGAGAAGAGTAAACTTCCGTCGGAACAGGTACTAATGAAACTTCTGAATTCCGAAAACAATTCCCAATGCCTCACATTCAATTTGGGCATAGTTAGTTTCTGCTTTGCTTAGAGTGCGTGAAGCAAAAGCAATAGGTCTTTCTTCTCCCGAAGGCATAATGTGTGACACAATCACTCCCACTCCATACGGAGAGGCATCGCAGGCCAACTATAGGGGTAAGGATGGATTAAAGTGCGTCAGAACTTCAGAATTTAGCAGTGCACCCTTAGCATTGTTAAATGCAACATCACGGGCTTCAGTACACTTCCAGGTCTTGTTCTGCCCAAGGAATTCGTGAAGTGGTTTTAGCAGTGTGGCTAACTATGAAATGAATTTTCCATAATAGTTCAATAATCCTAGAAACAAGCGAAGCTGGCTAACATTTCGAGGAGGGGAAGCCTCCACAATAGCCTTAACTTTGGCAGGGGCCTTACAGAGACCTGTAGCCTCAATGATGTGTCCCAAATATTCAACAAAGGGCTGGAAGAATTCACACTGTAAATATGCTGGACTCAGATCAATCTTACTGAACGTTTGTCCCCCAGCCAGGCCCGCAAAGAGATCATTGATGTGGAGAAGTGGGTATTACTCCGCACACAACACCAGGTTGACAGGGACTTTAAAATCACCACAAATCCAGAGGGAGCCATCTTTCTTCACTATTGGAATGATAGGAATTGCTCATAGGCTATGGTATTAGGACTCCGTTTGTGACCAGGCGCTCCAAGTCCGCTTCAACTTTCAGCATGCTGGCATATGGCACAGTTCTGGCTTTCAGCTATTTTGGCTGACTGTCAGGTTTAATGTTCAATGTCACAGTGATTCCCGTCATACTTCCCAGATCCTCTCCAAAAACAGCAGCATGTTTCCTTAGTATAGTGGTCAGACCGGTTTCTTCTTCATTCGGTGCACTTCTGCCCAGTTCAGCTGAATCTTCCTAAGCCAAGACTTACCCATTAAGGCTGGGTAATTACCTCTCACCACAAACAGTGACAATTTAGCAGCCTGTCCATTGAGCTCCACCTTAACATCAATAGTGCCCAACATGGGCACAGCTTCTCCCGTATACATCTTCAGAACAGATTTTGTTGCCTTAAGCAGAAGATGCTGTAGCTTTTCTTTATACACAGTCTCAGAGACCAGCGAGACGGCTGCACCAGTGTCCAGTTCCATTTGTACAGGTTTGCTGTCCAACAACGGGGTTACCCAGTATTCATATGAGCCCACTGCCAAAGACAAAACGTGGAGTGGCACTCCTTCATGGGATGAGGTGTCTCCTTGGACATTCTGGGTCTGCTCTAGGATATGCAGGTTTCCCTTTTTGGTTGGCCAAACCACAGGCCTCTTTTTCTTTTGTTTACAGGAACACCTGATGTGTCCCTTTTTGCCACAGTGTTGACACACCAGGCCCTTACCAGCATTCTTATGCATGGTGACCCAGCTTACCACAGTGGTAACATTCCTGACTCCACACAGTTTTGTGGGAAGGTTCTTGTGACACTTTATGCACCGGGATGAATTGATGTATTGTGCCTCCTTTGTAGCCAGTTCCACAGAGACTGCAATATCAACAGCCTTCTGGAAGGTAAGCTGAGCCTCTGTCAGTAGGCACTTCTGTATATCTTCACTGTGCAGGCCACACAATAACCTGTCACATAGGGCATCATTTAATATCCCCTTAAATTCAGAGTGTTGTGCAAGCCTTTTCAAAGTTGCTACAAATTGTACAACAGTTTCATCTTCTTTTTGGTCTCTTTTGTGGAACCTATATCTTTCAGTATTTACCAGTGGTTTTGGGGAAAAATGGGACCCAGGATTTCCAAAATGTCATTGTAAGATTTGGTCTCAGGCTTAACAGGGTGCAATAAGCTGCATAGCAGGGAGTAGGTCTTAGCCCCTAAAACACTTAATAATATTGGCACCTTCTTCTCTTCTGTAACGTCATTTGCAATAACAAAAAGCTCAAAATGCTCAGTATATACATGCCTTTACACTATAATCTCCTCAAAAGGTTTCCGTGGCCCTGTAAGTGTAGCCATGGTTTTAGTTTCAGTTGCACACTCAGTGCAAACAAGCCAGTTCTCACCCCCTTCCAACAACAAAAAGGTTTGTTTGTTTTTTTTGGGCGAGGGAGAGGTGTACTTTTACTTCTACTTCCTTCTGTTGCTGGGGCAGCATAGAATCCCATCCTCGTCACGACTTTGTCGTATCCTTGGGGCAGCAGTTTTAGGAAGAAATCACTGGAGACACAGAGAGCTGTAAACCTTATAAGCAGCCATTTATTGCCAGACACTGAACTAACCAAACCTGCCAAAACTGGCTGGGCTATCCCCTAATAATCTAACTCAGTTGCCATAGCAACAGCAAGGTTCTATTACCAGGACATCCAAATGCACAACAATCTCCTCTGCTGACAGTGACCTGGCGTCCCCTTCAGTCCCTGCATTCAATTGGTTCTCTCTGCAGTGTAGTCAGAATACTCTGCCTTGGCAGTCTGGAGTGTCTCGGCAGCTCCTTGGTAGGAGCCTGCAGGTGGCACGTCCAGTCTCCTCCTCAGCCAGTCCAGACTGAACTGAGCCACTTCCTTTGTATATGCTCCCTCCACCAGGAGCATGTCCAGCAAGAGAAAGGGGGCGTGCCTCTTGAGCCCACAACAGTTTCTTAATCTCTGAGTTGCCAGTGAGGGATTGATACACCTAGTCACAAGGTTTTCTGCACCTGGATGAATTTCTTCCAGCTTGAATTTAGCTTTTCCATAAAGGAAAGGAATTTACACTACTCACTTGTAAGTGGGAAATACAGTGGAGCATGATGTCTTTTAGTACAAACATTTTACATTAGTATGATTATAAGTGAATTAATGTTTTTGTCATGAGACCAGATATCTTGTTAAATGTACTAGATAATTCAGATCTATAGCTTTTTTATTATTCTTTATGTAGTGCCAAAATGTATTTGGCCCATTACAGGAGAAATCAGAAGTCAAGGTGCAACTCTGCAGAAGTTACAGTCTGAATATGCACTGTGAATCCTACGTGGAAAAGTCTAAATATGTTTAAATCTCTGCTCTCTAGAAACATTTGATGTTGTATTACAGCTCCCTCTAAGCCCATTCTGAATATTAGATCTCATGTAATATGCCAAAACTTCCTTAACGTATGTACCAAATGTAATGTGAAAAAAACCAAAGATGATTTGGGCCAAAATTAGCAACTTCAATCTTTGGGGAAGGAAAACCATGCACAGGTTATTAGTGAAATACCCATATGGTCCAGCATGCATACATTGCCTAGCACCATTAATTAGATATTTTATCTTCATCAGATAACTCCTTCAGAAAGAATGTTCTGTACAGTGATTAAATTATTTTGTAATGAAGATTAAACTTTAGTTGGTTTATAGACCCTTAATATCTTCTTCCTAATTATATTTGATTCACAGTTGTTACATCCCTGTAGTGAGTAAGCTACTGTGGATGTGCACTTTGTGTCTTAATTTATTTTATATGTCCAAGTATTTGTACCACATACATCACTGGTGTATCTGAATGCCTCTTGGAGATAGTACTATGTGTTCACCATTCTGACCCCACCTGGAATGGGAACAAAACAAAGCAGTTCTTCCTTGTAGAAAAATAACAAATTGTTAGCCATAAAAACAATTCTAGTCTCTATTATGAAATTTCAGTCTTGAAAGTTGAAGTCTTCTTCCAGTGCTCTGAAGTGACAAGTTTTAGCAGAGATTTAGCTCTCATGTACATCCTTCTTTAATGAGGATTAGTGGATATGCTTAGCTTAGGTAAAAAATTAATAGTACAAAAATACCTACAAATATTTTGGCATAGATGAAATTTTAGCATTTTGATTTTGGTATATTTATTGTTTAGTATGCTGCCTGTTACTCGAATTCCTGTGTCACTTGGATTTAAAAATAAGTCATACTTTGATTTCTATCATCCTGTTTTGAGAGGTCCCTTCTGTTCATAATGTAGATTCAGGTAAGCATTAAATACATTATCCAAATTTCTCAGAGAAAGTACACATTTTATATGACTTCCTCTGGGAATCTTACTAATTTTATTCACTTTATGATCTGGAAATTATATACAAACATTCAATAACACAGAAGTTCATGAAATTCTATGGTATAGAAACTAAATATCAGTGGATTGATGATAGTGTGATTTAATACTAAAAATACATTATCCACTCCCATTTTAATATGAATAAATAACTGGTTTATATAAATGGAAGACAGAATACTTGGTCTGCACAAAGTAAAAATAAAATGGCAGGAAATTAATTTTGCAAATTGCTTGAATAAATAATTACTAGTTGCATGTAATGCTTAGGGATGCATTTTCATTGTAAAGATTCAGTCACACTGCTCCTATTAACA
Source organism: Gopherus flavomarginatus (assembly GCF_025201925.1). Lineage (NCBI taxonomy): Eukaryota > Metazoa > Chordata > Testudines > Testudinidae > Gopherus > Gopherus flavomarginatus. The sequence goes on from NC_066626.1 coordinate 38,203,324, forward strand.
TTAATGAGAGTTGTGCTGTGAAATCCCTGCACTCTACACTGAAAACATACCTCTTGGAACTCTACAAATGAAAGGGAAAAGGAAGCCAGTTAATGGATACTGTATTTTAAGACCATTCAGGTGAACAGGGTATTTGCCCCCACATTTTCTGTGTGCTGCAGAAGGATTTGGTTGGGCATTAATTGTGGCTAAAGCCCTATGCACCACTTTGAAAATATTGGTAGCTAATCTTACATTGTTGAACAACTGTTCTGCTCAGATGGTCTCTGTTTCATAACTCATAATGCTGTTTGAATATGGCAAGCTGCAAACAGAAGCTTAAAGGGCCAACTTAAAAATGGCACTTCTGTCAGACATTTGTTACCTGATATCGTTACAAATAACAATTATGATAAGTTTACTATAAATTAATGAGATGAAGAGAAAAATATTCAGGGCCTGATCCTATGGAAGGCAGAGTGAGTGAATCACAGGAGTACCCAATTCTTAAGCTTGTTGGGGATCACTGAGGAAAATGAACGCAGAATGGTGGAAACTGCTGAGGCAGAGGGAGAGAGAGTCAGAACACCCTCTTCGTCAGAAGAGGAGGAGCAGGAAGAAGACAACAGCTCCATTTTTTTATTGGGAGATGAAAGAGAGGTAATTCATCCTGAAGCAAGGGCAAATGAGCAAGAGAGAAGGAATAAGGGGATGTTGGAGTAGAAAGAGATGATGCTTCTGGCTTCTGTCTCAAAGGCACATCTCTGCTCTACTGTTACAAGCTTTTCTCTTGAGTGCTTCTTGTGTTTTCTTCTCCTATTCTCCTCTTGGGGTCTTCTATTCTGCTCTTTAAGGATGAAGTCAACCCCATATCCTATTTTAAATGCTTAAGTGATGCATAGGTCTCGCACTGACCCTCTGCACAAGGGTGTATTATACCCAGTACTTGGAACAGCCTTATAAGAAAACTTACCTCTTGCACTATATTAACTATGGAAAATGACAATTAGGTATGCTATGGTAATAGGTAGGAAATAAGGTACCAATATAATGTCACTGTTAAAAAAAGACATTGAGTAAAGAAGATATTCAGTGAACTTCTCTCCTTGAAGAAAACTCAGAAAAGTAAGACGCACATGTTAATACTTCTCTTATTTCCTTGCGTAGGATCGTCGCTTTAATGATGAGATTGACAAACTGACTGGATACAAGACAAAGTCATTGTTGTGCATGCCCATAAGAAACAACGATGGAGAGATTATTGGTGTTGCCCAAGCAATAAATAAAACTCCTGGAGGTGCTCCTTTTATTGACGACGATGAAAAAGTAAGATTATTTATTTTGTGTGCTTCATTTCTCTGGTAGCTCGAGAGAATCTTTCCACTATTAAGGATCAATTCTCCAATTTTGTGAGACTTACCCACCTTATTAATAATGAATGAACTTTTTCTCTGTGGTAATAAGATCACATTGAGATAACTTACTACCTACCTTTGTTTCTCATGTATTTATTGTAAGTTTTGGATGTATTCATATTGTAAGATGATCAGTTTGTATCTTGCTTCAACAATCCAGACAGGCTTTCTGATTGAGAATCTGTTTTCTCAACTCTTCTGTAAATGTCTTGGTAGAACTAATAAAGTGTTGCTCTCCCCAACCTTGTGATGAAGTGAATATAATTGTAGCCCCACAGCAGCAATGAGCTCAGTGCTAACTGTTTCTTAGTTCATGAGGTCAAGGCCTAGTGTTCTACTATTATCATTAGCATTTTTCAAGAAAACCAGAGTTCGTGTATATCATCTTTCATTTACTTCATAAAGACTTGATGTAGGAAGAAAAAATCAAATGCTATTTTTTTTTATGTCTGGCATCATCACCACAGTTGATGGTACATTGTCTCATTATGTTAACCTGTTATTCCAGAAAATATGATTGCCCATAATTACTGATGCAAAATTAACAAAAGTATTTCAGAGCTTTAGATGCCAAGAACTTAACAGAAATACGAATAGCTTTTGAATAACACACATTTGCTTAGACTGCTGGTATTTAAATTTAATCAGAATAGTTGCTTTAAATAGCCATATTAATTTGGAGGGCATTTATTATTAATGATCTTTTTATCTTACAGTAAATTTTGTCTTTTTGACATGATCCTACGACTGTGTATATGCTGGATACTGTTTGCTAAGATTTCCCAGTACTGCTATCATTGGTTCAGTGCTACTGATGGGAGTAGTTGTATTCTGGGTGGTGGACAGGATTATGGGTGACTAGTGTTTTAATCATCCAGTAACCCCACTGAGCAAGTCTTCGTGATATTGCTCAAAATGCCACTGGCCACCAGGATTTTGTCCACACTAGAATTCTCACTGGTGGAGCTGCACTAGTGATAGCAGCTCTGGGAAATTTTAGGAACAATTTCCTAGTGTAGACAAGGCCTTAGAGAGGGAGTGAATCCTGAAAAGGTTAACAAAAAGGTTCCTGCTTGTTAGGTAAGATGTGTAGTTTTGTAGTACAACAGAAAGCAGATTTAAATATACAATATTTTAATGCTAGAAGAAGAAAGAGTCGTTGTTTGTGGTTTCTATAATATAGCTACAGACCAAACACACTCCATTCTTCCTCTAGTGATACATATTGATATTCCTTCATGAAACTGTCTCCATAGATTTCCATTTTTGGAGTTGCATGGACTCAAGATTATTTAAAATGTAGTAGTCTAGAAGGTGCCTGGTGCTTTGATATGTGGACGAAGAGGCACACACTGACAACTTTTCACCCTCATTAGTTTCTGTTTTGTCAATGGTTCACCATCCCTCAGTGTTCTCAGTGGGACTGAGGTCATAAAATACCTACACAGCCTGCGCAGGAGAAACTTCAGGCTGCTCTTAGCAAAGATGACCACTGCCTTCCATTTTTCCCAAACGGAATGAAGACAAGCTTACCTTAGGGGAACATGACTGCCACTTGTGATGTCTGGAGGCAAAGAGGAACACTATGAAGATAAGGTGATTTGCAGGGACAGAGAGGGCTAGAAGGAGAAAGTGTGCGCATGTGCAGGGAAATGTGGAGCATAGGAGGGAGTTCAAGGGGCTGGAGAGAGAACTGAGGGGTAAAAGACTGTGAGCAGAAAGGGTGAGAAAATATGGGGGGTGCATGCAAATAAGAAATCTATGTGAGAGCATGGAGGGAAAATGTGAATGGATCAGAAGAGTGGGTGGGACGTAGAGGATTAGGAGGCAGGCAAATTAGTGGAAAGGGATGAAGTGGGATAAAATAGCAGCTAACCCAATAATGGAGAAGGGTGTGTGTGTATTTCATCAGGATCGAGCCAGCCCCCTCTTCTCCCCGTCCCCGCCCCACCCACTGGCTGTGGTACAGATCATGCCCTAAAGAGCTTATTATCTAGAAATGCTGAGTATTCTATGGTCGTGCCATTAGTAGCATAATATATGTGTTGACATTGCTGTGCAATGACAATAAGAGGAAGTATTGTATTTACTGCAGGATAAATAATAAGGTCTGTTGTAAAGAAGAATTCCTGCATCCTTGGCTTATCTCCTAAATAGGTGGTGATGGTTTCCAGAATGAAGGATGATATGACATGAATGAAATGAATTAGGAAACTGAATTAGGAAACTGAAACTAATATAAGTTGTGTACTGTGTGACATACTGCATAAATCAAAAATGATTTCTAGTAATTGTGTGTAGGTATAGTACTGTATGTTTCCTTTTTAAAGTCAGTGTTGTTTGTTCAATATAAAATATATGTCTAGAGTGCGGTGCACAGCAATAAAATTGTTGCTGAAAAAAGGGGAGTCATCCTAAGTACTGATATGTGACTAATGAGGGTAATAATATGGATTTTAATATGAATAATGTCTGTCAGTAGCATCAGCGTCTCTTTGATTTGGTGTGCATGGGGTGTAATTAGAAACGTATTGCCTTTCTGAGGTATTTTTATGTCATGGAATCTTATGCCAATCCAGGAGGGAAAATGTCAATGTAAACTAATAACTGGCTAGATATTAAAGATGAGAGAGGGAGGAATAGCTGTCATTTTTGCAACTGATAATAGCTGTCAGATGCCTTTATCAGAAACATGTGTGAACAGCAATTTCTCTGTATTTCTGAGAGATTATGGTACCTCCTTGCCACCAGCTGGAGACAGTCCAGTAGATATGTTGAAGTACATCTGTTTTGTAAACCAGGAGTTTGTTTGTTCTCAATCTCATTTGTTTTCCTCTCCAGCAGATGTAAGTGTACCCATTATGTTTACTTTGTTTTAAATTTCTTTCAGTTTTTTTTTTAAATCTTGTGCCTATTTGAGTTGACTGGCAACTCTTAGATTAAGCTTCTGGCTTTTGGTTTTCATTCAGATGTCATTGTTTTGACCAGTTTGAAAAACTGGAATTTGGACACCAGTGTTCCAGTTTAAGACAAGATACAATAAGTGAGTACAACAGCCAACAGAAGAAGTGAAGGATAGAGGAGGTTAACCATAAAATGTTTCCATTGTTATATAGCTAACAACATGCACAGTTTGAAGGTTTCAAATAATTTAGAGATGTGTGTCTTTAATTTTTTAAATATATAAATGTAATTTGCTACTGGCTGCGCCTCACCTTAGCCACCGTTTGTCATGTTAGTAATTTTATGTACAGGAAACCACATAAAACATTCACTGCAGTGGATGTGTGTAATTGAGATGTGCTGCCCATTAGTTGCTTTCTTTTCAGTGTGTGGGAGTGATAGGGAAGAGAGCAACATTCCTGTCTTGGTCAGCAGCACCAGATATGGCAAGAAGGAGAAAACATTCCAGCTCTGCACTGAAGACAGGGCCAGCTCCCAGGGGTTTTGCCGCCCCAAGCAGTCCCGCCCCACTGAAAAAAAACAGAAAAACTCGCTATCACGATCGCGATCTGCGGCAATTCAGCAGGAGGTCCTTCGCCCTGACCAGGAGCGAGGGACCCTCCGCGGAATTGGCACCAAATAGCTGGACCTGTCGCCCATCTCCGGAGTGGCCGCCCCAAGCACCTGCTTGCTAAGCTGGTACCTGGAGCTGGCCCTGACTGAAGATCGTTTTTCCTCATGTGGCAATCTTACAAACTAATTGTTCCCCCCTGTACGTTACAAAAATCACATGTCTGAACAAATGATAATACAGTGCTCTAGTTCTTCGGGCAAAGATTTTCAGAAGCGACTTGTGACTTTGGGACCTCAATTTTTGGCTGCTCAATTTGAGATACCTTTTAAAGGGGCCCAGTTTTCAGAGTGTAGATACTCAGCCCTTTTTGAAAATCAAGCTCACTTAAAGTTTCACAAATTGGGCAACCATCATTAGAAGCAAAATTGCTATTCATTCTTGAAAATCTTGGCCATATTGCATAAATTCAGTAAATATACATTATAAATCTGGCCCTATATGTTACAATGCTTAGACACAACTGAATTAGAGAAGCAATAGCTGCTTGAAAACTCAACTGCAAGGGTTTTTTTGTTTTGTTTTTTTAAGAGCCGCTCTAACCAGTCTCCCATTTGTTCACAACCATTTTTGTGGGAGCAAATGGTTCCTGCATAAAGGCAGTTGCCCTTTTAACATCGGGCCTATAATTTTTGATGTTACATTTAATCAATAGTACATACAATTATCCATAGATACAACTGGCAAACTATCAACTTCATGAATATGTATTGTATATTGCATGTAGATGGATATAAATATTTAATACCAATTTCTTGGATTGTGTCGTATTTGCCTTCAGTTTTTTGGCTATTAGATGTCATGCAAAATCAGTGTAATTTGTTTATTTCTTATTTGCTACCTTTTAACTAGTCATTTAAAAAAATCATTAGAATTCTAAGACAGTATGTCAGATCTCTTCCAGAATACATTAAAGGGGCTCCCTCACACATAGACTGTAAGGAAAAATAAATGAAAACATAATTGGGAATGTCCCTAAATAATACCCTATAATAGAGCTTAGATTTCATAAGGTGCTCTCCAGTTTCCTCAGGCAGTGGTAACCTCAAATGCATTACACACATTTACAAAGCCACATAGAGGACATGAGATTTTGAAAGAACATTCTGCATGGTTTAGCATTTAAGCTTTGTTATGGTATCAGCAAAGGTAGGGGGATTCGTTAAAGCTGAGGAAGAGAACAGGGAAGTGCTTTCCTGAACTTTAGACATTTCTGAACATTCAGGTGATTCACAAGAGAAAAGGAAAGTGTGCAGGCTGGTTCTTGCTTAAGGATTGGTTTGCCTATTCCTAGTTTTAACATATTGGATTCCCGTATGCAAATGAACTAAATTCAGCTATATGACATCATTAATCCTGAAAATGAGATTTATCATAACATTCTTAAAATGAAATTGTAAAGAAACCACCCCACATAACAAAGTATGTTTTTCCCTTTCGTGTTTTTCTGTCTCTCAGAATTAAATACAGCATTTAAGAAAGTCTTTTTCAAAACCTGAAGACTAAATTGTGCGATGAAGTGAGATTTGTGGCCATTAGTGTCTTGATTCGATAGAAAAAAATGATATTTTTCTATTAGAATTAACTAAATGCTAGCATTGTTTTTTGTATTTTTCTTAGTTCTTTTCAGAAAGTTAGCAGCAATAAAATATAACAAAATGTGTGGAATTATTAAAGCCCCCAAGGTGCAATCAGGTTTATAATTTGCAATATGTAAGCTGGTGGAATGCTATAACATCTCTCTGAAAAATGTGAAATTCTGTTTTCACGGCAAATGTTCAATTTCCTGTTTCAGTTAAATCTATGGCAGCTGTGAGAATAATATAGCATTAATAGTGTGTCAGAGTGAATTTTCCATACATAATGAATGTTCTCCAGTGCGCAATACATTTCTTTCCTTCGTTGTGCAAAGGTCCCAGATCCTTTACATGGGTACTTCAGCGTGCTTTGGGCTTAAAGGCAGAACCAGACCTGTCAGTCACCGGCAGCAGGAGAATATCCTACCTTCTGAAATTTCCTCTGGTGTTTTTGGCCTCTTCAGTGGCCAGTGCTCAGCCAGAGCTCTTTGCTGCAGAGCAATTCTAATGTAATATGAATAAAAAGTAGATTGCTTTGTGTGTGAGAGCATGTTTATTACATTTGTAAGGCTGGAGCAGAGGCCACTACCTTTTTATAGCATGTTTTGTTTTGTTTGGTAACTTTTTAGGAAAAGAGGCTGATATTTACTACTTTTACCTATTTTCACTGTGGTTTATATTTGATATTAAATTAGAATTGTAAAATTTATTTTCCAAATATGGAACAATGGGTTGCCTGAGAAGGCATGGCAAGAAACAAAGCATCTAAAAAGATCTGTGTACCCTGTTTGTATTTCTGGTATTGTCCTGATATAATCTTTGCACATTCTAGACATGAGTCTCTCACCAGATAATTATGATTACTAATCATAGCAAAAGTTTGAAAGTTTATGATTTAGAATACTGAATGCTCCTTTATGTTCATTTTTAGTTTTCCAATTAGTTTTCAGATGTTACAGCAAAATAAATCAATTATTGCATTAAGGAAATGTATAGGATAGTAGCAGTCGCACATTCATTTAAACTAGGGGCCCAGTTGTCATAACCTTAGTCCCAGATTTGGACCTTAGCGTCCAAAATATGGGGGTTAGCATGAAAACCTCCAAGCTTAGTTACCAGCTTGGACCTGGTACTTGCTGCCACCACCCAAAAAATTAGAGTGTTTTGGGGCACTCTGGTCCCCCTGAAAAACCTTCCCTGGGGACCCCAAGACCCAAATCCCTTGAGTCTCAAAACAGAGGGAAATAATCCTTTTTCCCTTCCCCCCTCCAGGTGCTCCTGGAGAGATACACAGACACAAGCTCTGTGAAACTACACAGAGTGACTCCCCCTCTCTGTTTTCAATCCTGGAAACAAAAAGTACTTTCCTATTCCCCCAGAGGGGATGCAAAATCAGGCTAGCAATCCAACACACAGATCTCCCCTGATTTCTTCCTCCCACCAATTCCCTGGTGAGTACAGACTCAATTTCCCTGAAGTAAAGAAAAACTCCAACAGGTCTTAAAAGAAAGCTTTATATAAAAAAGGAAAGAAAAATACATACAAATGGTCTCTCTGTATTAAGATGATACAATACAGGGTCAATTGCTTAAAAGAATATTGAATAAACAGCCTTATTCAAAAAGAATACAAATCAAAGCACTCCAGCACTTATATTCATGCAAATACCAAAGAAAAGAAACCATATAACTTACTATCTGATCTCTTTGTCCTTACACTTAGAAACAGAAGACTAGAAAGTAGAACTACTTCTCCAAAGCTCAGAGAAAGCAGGCAGACAGACAAAAGACTCAGACACTCAATTCCCTCCACCCAAAGTTGAAAAAATCCGGTTTCCTGATTGGTCCTCTGGTCAGGTGCTTCAGGTGAAAGAGACATTAACCCTTAGCTATCTGTTTATGACACCAGTTCTGTCCAGTCTTGACATCCTCCTAGATTTAAAGGAGTGAAGCAGGTACAGGAGAATAGTGGACCATTTCGAGTTTGGTCTAAATTCTGTTTTACTTACTGAAAGGAAATAAGTCCTTTGACTGCAGTGGGATCACGCAGGGGAGGAAGATGAGCAGGATTTGGCTGTTTGTATAGTGTACACACATTAAGCACTGCATATTGTTACCTATCAACTCTGTGTTCTTGGGGAACCAGGGTGCAGTACCCAGCCTGTCTGACTCACAAAAGACCTCCCTCCCAGCCTCTGCTTGAACCAAAGCCGATCAGAAGAAAGACTTACAAAAAGCAATGAAAAGGCAGTGGAAGACACACCTAAACTCCTCCGGACAAGGGTGACAGGATTAAGGAAATGCCCCTAACCTCATTGGCATCAAGGATGGGACAGGAAGGCAGCTCCATTAGCATACAGAATGGAGAACAGAGACTCCAAGGCAAGAACTGCAGTGAACTCTGGGGCCAGAAAAGCAGGGGAGCACTGCATGATGGGGGATCTCTGCTCCAGAGGTTAATGAACCCACACCTGCACACACCCAGCTCAGTAGTTATCAGACCAATTCTAGTAATAAATCCTTTACTGGTATTCAGAATACTGAAGCTGCCTAATTGCATTGTGAGCTCCCTGGCAGGAACACCGCCCATAGCCAGGAATGAGCAGTTCCAGTTGTTGAACCTGAACAAAACAACTTCAGTATTTTCCTTTGAACCATCAGTTTACCCATAAACAAATCTAGTGTTCTCCCTTGAACCATTGTTCTTTCCCTACAAAACCCCCTACCCATGCACAAGTTAAGTGCTCTGATGCTTTGATCCAAAATCTGCATCAGTTCCACTGGGGCTTCATCTTCTCCTGACTGATGGTGCTGGAGGCTCTGCCTGTCTCCAGCACTCTGGACCCTCATCTACCACCACTACCTGGGAACCTCAAACAAATCAAGCTTCACAGAGTGGGGAGAACCCAGTTCTCTAGGTATAGCCTTCTGACCCTGACTTGTGTGATCATTTATAGTTTTCTAAACCTGACTTTTATAGTCAAATTTAAGTTAGATTTAATATTATAACTGTTTTGTTTGTTTGGCTCCCCTTGTATAGTTATTACCTGGCAATAAATAACTTCCATGGTTAAGCTGGTTGCTTCTCTCTCTCTCTCCCCTCTTGTGGGTGTTTTTTGGCTTCCCCATTTGCTCTGCAGCAACGCTTCTCATACCTAAACTAAAGATCCCTGCAGAGCCCAAAAATCCTGTGGGGTTTGCTCATCAAGTGGGTTACTACCAGAACAACTGTAAGGTGAAAGTGGGGATAGGAACATACTGAACCTGTGGCATAGAAGGGTGGCAGATTGAAAGTGCTGCTCGACCTAGCCTGCACAGGCGTACTCTACGCCAGTGCAGTGCCCATGGCATCTGAGGGTGATAGCTTGAAAGTGCTGTTTGATCCAGCCTGCTGAGTCCAGGGGCATATGGGTCAGCCTGGGAGTGCTGATTAACCTGGTCCTCTCAGACATTCTCTGTGTATGGGTGTGTAGTCATCTGATTCTGGGACTGGAAAACCCCAGCCCTGGGGAACCTAGGTCCTGCAGGATAGCTCCATGGGAGGGAACTTGCAGAAGGGAGAAAAGAGTAACCCTAATAAATGAGCATACCCCAAAGTAACGGGCAAATCTGGTAACAATATTCAGCATCCAGGCAGCAGTTTATGCCACGTTGATGTGGTTCATTCACTAGGAATTTTATCAGGAATAAAATGAAACCTGTTCCTCCCCAGAATTTTCAATACTCAGTCTAATGGCCCCAGTTACCATTCACCCCCTTTTGTATTTTTTTTTCTTACCCTAGATTATTTTAGGGGTACTATCTTCAATACCATGGGCTGCACTGGTGACTAACAAGTAACAGATAACAAAAAATCCTTTCCTGCTAATTTGTTTTCTGTAAATCGTTGCACTCACATAGATGCCCACCTCAGGGATCTTGTTCCTGGAGCCACACACAGAGGTTGCTAGTTCTAAGGCAAAATACAAAGACAGAATAGGACTGTTCCTTTAACTTATGGAAGTACTCAGCTGCGACGGAATTAAAAGGAGAGGGAAGACTGAGACTGGGAGATTCACTGGCCCTACACTGATATAGCCAAGATGTAGAAAAGTCTATCACCCAACTGCCACTGGACTGGGTACATTAGAAATACCGGGATAGATAAGAAACAAATTATGTAAGCAAATGTATGTTGCACACAATTTCAATAAACAATGATTGCATTCCTGTTCATGTATTACATTGCTAATAGTGCCTACTAGGGTTTTCTGAAGTATGTGGAAAAACAGTCCAATTCAGAAATGTATAATTCAGAATTAACCCCCTCAAAAGTGGGTACGCCAGTGCAGTATGTTGCCTACATCCCAATACAAGAGATACAATTTGCAGAAGGAAAGCAGAACATTACAAAGACTTTTGAAGGATGGGGGTGTTGAAGCGAGAACTGTCTGGGAAAGCTGTAACAGTCTATTAGACAGATCTTGTAAAGTACTTAAAAAATAAAAACCAAATGAAAATAAAATACATTAACTGAGCCCCTCTCCTACAGCAGATATATAACTATTGTCAAGAGAATTAAATTGGCTACACGAAGAAGCCGAAGCCAGGTTCACTCCAGTGGGTCCAACTTTTGTAGTACCTTGGGCTGAATTTGCAGCTTTCCTTCAATTGATTTCAGCGGGAGATGGATCAGGCCCTAAAGTTTCCTTTTTAAAACTTGTATTGTTCTGGGTCAGAGCACTGCAATAAAATCAATTCAAGCTGAACTTTGGCTTCATTTCATTGGATTTGGATGCAAACAGGTCTGCCAATAAGCTGAACTCTTTGTTTCTTTGGAAGACTCTGAGCTGTTGATCAAACAATATTGAGGCAGCTTGATCCATTCAGCACAGGAACAAGGTCACTGCATGTTTGTTTCATGAGCATTCATTGGCATTCAGAAAGTGGGAAAGGTTATTGTTCTGAAGCCGTCCTGTCCATGAAAGAGCTTCCAAATGCTAACAAAGGCCTATGCTCCCCACTAGCTGCAAACAAAGGTCACTTCATCCCTCCACAGTTTAAGATAATATTTTGTCAGGTATTTTGAACCTGAAGTCACTTCTTAACTTGAAAAGAGTGTTCCGCTTTGGAGCTAAGAGCCATGGAGTATGAATCTGTCATAAGCTTCTCTGACTGGCTGCTGCTGAAACATTTGAATTTGCTTAGCCTCCCACATAAATTAAACTCACTATTCCCTTCCTTTCCACCCATCTCGCTTGTATTCTGCTTTTCCAGAGCTCTACTGGAACCAGGTATAGGAGAGGGACTACAGGTTTTATACCAGAGACTATCTGTAATTTCTGTGATATTAAATCATATTGGATAGGCCTACTGGCAAGATCTTTCTGCAATATAATTGGTAGTACAAGAGTTAGCCATATTGATATTTAAATTGCATCACTATGCTTCAGAGTCAACACTCCACTCAGATGACAGGGGAATTGTCAACGTCCAGGGCAATTGCACTTGTACATACACTCAGTACTCCATCAGGGCATCCACTCTCAGGCTTCTGGCTCTTTTGACCATTGCCTCTCTTGGGTGGAGACCCAGTTTTCTCTCCCTTGTGACTGGACTGACTAGTTCCCTGCTTTCACGGTGTTATTCCCAGCAAAGACAGACTGTCTTAAGTAGGCTTGCTAGCTTTCTTTTCTGAGAAATAGTGTAAGAAATAAATAAGGCTAAGATTTTGTCATGCACATTTTCAGTAAAAGTTACTGACAGGTCATGGGCAATAAAGAAAAATTCACAGAAGCCCGCGACTTTTACTAAAAATATGCGTGACAAAATGGGGTACTGCAGGGTCCCACACCACCCTGGGAGTTGGCTCAATGCCGTGGGGTCCCCCCGACCACCGGTGCCTCCCAGCTCCAGGGCACCATGCCACCTGTGAGCTTCTGGGGCCCCTGCTGTGCAGAATTATCTGACTACAGACTCAGGAAGACACCATTACAGTGGTTTACACTAAGAGGGCTTTCTTCACAACCCTGTAAGAACTAGAGAGGTTAAGTTTTCATATATAAATATAGTAAAATCTGCAGAAACAGAGGGGCCACAAACCAGCTGCTTGAGATCATGTGGGGAGTATTTACTGTCATGTTTGACAGTTTGTGGGAATAGGCCTAGCTGTTGTAAATACATTACAAATGATTGTGGTACTCCTAACATGGGAAATCAATACCCTTTCTTGAGAAGTGTTGTACAGAATGTAATAGCATTAAGTAATTATGTCCACTAGGATATTTGGGAACATTAACAGAGAAGCAACTCTGCTTCCTTGTTTATTGCTTGGCAATTCAGTATTGTTAATTTTATCAAAATCACCCTGACTATGGATTCTCTTAATGTTCTTGTCTTAGTAAAATTCCAGAAGAGTTGTGAGAAGGAAGGATCAATTCATGGAGACATTCACTTTTTTTTTTAAGAAGAATTTAATCATAAAGTTTTCAACTGGATTTACGGTTAAATCATATTAGTGAGGGGATCTGTGTGTGTTTCTTCAGATTGTCTGCAGATTTTGAAGCATGTGGATGGTAATAGAAATCATTCTACTTTCCACTGTGCCTGCTGGGTAGATCAGGGTGTTGCAGATTTAGCTATGGGAAGAGTTTCCAGATCTGTACAGCTCAAGCACATGGTCAGTTTTGTAGTATTATTGGTTCAGGAGGTTTGGTTCTTGCAGACAAACATGGAATGGGTTCCTTAGTTATTTTCCTGCCTGGATTTATTCAGCATATTTTCCCAACTAGAACTAAAGTTACCTCAAGCATACTTTTCTGTTTGAGCTGGAAGACTAAGGTAATAATAATTAATGCAAAAGGTTGTTCTACAATCTCTTAGTGAATTGAGGAAAATATTACAAAAGGTCAGAGAACTCCTTTGCTTGACTTCTATGTAGCCATATTTACTATCCTTAGGTGTACAGAGGTCTTAGAAAAAGGACTATAAGTCCTGAGTTCTGATCCAAGCTGTGACACCAGTGTGGCCTTGAATAAGTCATTTAATCATTCTGCCTTAGTTTTCCTATCTATAAAATGAAGATAATACCTATCACTCATGAATATTGGAACAGTTGACCGAGTTAGTGTTTCTAGATTCTTTTGAAGATGATTTGCTATTAAGAAGAAGAAACAGTAGCGATTACAGCAGTTTGTGATTTGTCAGTGAAGGGGAAGGCATGTCACAAAACAGCTTTTCGCCTGGGCTGTGCTAAATCTCTTGAGCTTTGACTACACAGTGAAATTGACTGGAATAGCTATTGCAGAATATACTATTCTGGAATAGCATCAGATCTGAATACTCTGCTCCAGAATAAAAGTCACTTTTATTCTGGAATAATTACTTTATGATCTTATTCCTCAGTAGGTATTCTGATCAATTTTCCCAAGTAGGCAAGGCCTTATAGTACCAGATATGGCACTACCTAATTGATGTGTGATAGGGCCCTCAGTGGCCAGGCAGCCTAGTGGCTAGATCAGAAGTAGGCAACCTATGGCACATGTGCCAAAGGCGGCACACGAGCTGATTTTCAATGGCACTCACACTGCCCAGGTCCTGGCCACCGGTCCGAGGGGCTCTGCATTTTAATTTAAATAAAGCTTCTTAAACATTTTAAAAACCTTATTTACTTTACATACAACAAAAGTGTGGTTATATATTATAGACTTATAGAAATAGACCTTCTAAAAACATTAAGATGTATTACTGGCACGCAAAACCTTAAATTGGAATTAATAAATGAAGACTTGGCACATCACTTCTGAAAGGTTGCTGACTCCTGGGCTAGATAATTGGTTAGGGGGGCTGCAGGGGGATCTGACCCCTCCTTCTCCTTCAGGTCCTGGCCCAGGGTTCTGTGTTGCTCAACCCTTGAACAGGGGAGATGGATCTTTCTCCCAGCCATGAGGGTGGGTGGGATAGGGTGTTCAGGGCCTGTTTTCCTGGCCTCCTCCCTGTGCAAGTCCTTTTAGTTTGGGACATGGCCCCGCTAGTCCAGTTGCCCCACAGTTGGAGCTTCTCTATAGATTCCCCTTAGCCGGGGAAGACTTACTTGCCTCCAGCGGCTGCATTGGCAGGTGAGTTGCATGTCTCTGCTTTTAGGTGGACATACAGGGAGCTTCTGCCTCTTCACCAGTCAGCCCCTGACTGAGCCAGGCTCCCTTCTTTTCTCCCATCTGCAGGCCTGGCATTGGCTGCAGGTATAATGGGGCGGGGCTAGCTAAGCTCACAGGTGTTCTTTAACCCCTGCTGTGCCCAGCTGCAGTCTCTTTGCACCTTCACGGTATGTTATATAGATCAACTGTTCTTGATATATAAAAATTTTGTCAGTAGCAGCATAACAGCAGAACTTTTGCTGGTAACATTTTTGATCATAGACAAAGCCCAGGTCTTCCTCTTCATTGATATAAATCTCACAAAATACATACCATCACAGAGGTGGCACAAAGATTGACTGTCTGTATAACAGTCTGAAGCTATTAAGTGCACAAAAGTACTCTTATCTCATGTAATGGGTGAAATTAATTTAGCACTTCAACTAGTCTTCATTTTCACCAGTAAAAATCAACCCCAAACCAATCAAATTCATTTGGCCAAGCCACTCTCGCTTTTGGAAAAAAATCTGTTTGTGTCAACAAAATTATGTATTGAAACCAATGCCTAGTTATAGGAGCATACAAAGAAACTGTTTTTCTGGGCAGCAACTGAGGTAAGTCTTCTCAAATAAATCAGCAAAAAAGATCTGCCCCATGGGTCTGTTGGGATGATTTAGTCTTTTTAGTGAGGTATTCAGACTACTCAGTTACCAGTAGCTGTTCTCCATAATAACTACAAGATTTGATATATATTTTAGAATTAGCATTTCATGTCTCCTGTGAATTTCTCATATTTCGTGGAGCAGAGTGAAATGTTCGTACAACAGTTCTTGCACTGCTCAAGGCCCTTTTTTGAGCAATGCATGTTTATTAATTGGTTTACCACTTCTTCAATGGAAAGTGGATAGACACCAGCCTTTGTAACCTGAGCAGATTTACCAGGCACTTCAGTTGAGCTCACTGGTAAGGACAAACACTAGAATAAGTTTATTGATTACAAAAGATGGATTTTAAAATGATGAAAGACAAAAAGTAAGAGTAGCTACCAAAAGAAAATTAAAAGATAAGCATGCAGTCTAAATTCTCAACCTTATTAGACTAGACAATATCTGGACTAAGCAGTTTCTCACCCCACTGGGTACTGCAGTTTGGTTATTGTCTTTCATATGCAGGTTTTCCCTGTTAGCCTGGGGACCAGTCTCCTCAACTCCAGTGTTCTCTTTGCCTTCAGTGTGGGTGAGAGAGGAGAAGGGAGAAACCATGTGGCCTCCGTCCTGTATTTTATATCCTCATTCCATGTGTTTAGAGAACACGAGTCCAGATATGTCTGGTGGGCATTGCTAAGTCAACAGGTGTGGTGGAGCAAGTCCCCTGGTGTGGCCTTGTGCAAGTGAGTCATTGACTTGTAACTCCCTTGCTGGACAATGGCTGTTGATGTTGTTCAACACCCGCATGGGTGCTGGTTACCTCCCTTGTTGTTGTCTCTGGGGATCTAATATCTCGGCGACTCTCCAGCTCACATCATATTTTAGTGACAGCCATACAACACAATGTCATAACTTCATATGCACTAATGATGTATATATTTAGAAAGAACAGTGTTTTTCAGTAGATCATAACTTTTCCCATGATACCTTACAAGGCATGCTTTATATGAAATATCACAATTATATACAATGTTGAAAATGGGGTTACGGGGTGCTCTCCCGAGGTGTAGAGTGTCACAGTTCCCTATAATAAAAAAGGTTCTGTAGGCTAATTTAGGACTGTGGTGGTCATTGTACAACCTCATTATCTCTGATTGGTCTGGACAATTGCAAGTGATTTGAATTTTTGTGTACCATCAATGGAATTGTTCACCAAAGGAACAGACTCCTGCCTGTAGTCTGTAGAATTTTCCATCTGGGATGTGGCAGTGTCTCAGTGGCTATGATTAAAGCAGTAAAGGTGCAGTAGCCTTCACAATGGATTTGTCCTCTTCTATGTGGGCGAATGGCCAAGGATCTGTGCAGATGTAAATCCACCAGTCTTTTGCTTGTTTTTAAGGATGACAGAACAAGGTAGTCCATGCTACTGATGTGGACCTTTCCCTTCATGGGGTCCCAGCATCTTGTTCCTTCAGTTCCTCTGACCTGGGGGGACGAAGAAAGATTTGGACCTTATGTTGGAATACTTCACTGAAAGAAATTATAATGAATTGTTCTTGCTATTGTATCACTAGCTGACATCTATGTCCAGAATTGCTTTTGAAAGCGAGGGCAGAACCTCATTGCTCATTGTCATTTTGATGTTGCTGCATCACCACAACACAACAGAAGCCCCTGTTTTGTCCATCAATTAACATAATTGGCCTGCTTTGCTGAATGTTAATTTTAGCAAAAAATAAAATAAAAATCTGTTGTTGTTCTTATGAAAGATTTCAGAGTGCTATAATTGGTTGTGGATGTTGTGAAGTGTCATACTATTAGTGAAAGAACGTAGAACACGAAGTACAACTTGTCAGATCACCTCGGACACTTAGTCAACAAGGATACAAATTGTTGTGCAGCCAGATTAGATTCCAAAACTTCAACCAAGATTTAAGTAAATTAGCCAATTAAATTGCTAATGATAATTCCCTTTGCCTTATTCCCTTGGCAGGCAGACATTTAAGTAGACTTTAAAATAAATAGGATTACATTTTTACAGCCACAACAATATTGGAGCTGTCAGAAATAGTCACATTGTTTATAATAATGTATAATGGCTTAGGATTTCAGCAACAGAAAAGTGTTGCATGCTTTATATAAGTATGACAGAATAACTGAAGTGTGCAAAGAAAGAATTTCCTGTGCTCTTTAGTGATACAGACAGGGGCACCAGTAAAGGACATTTAATGTTAGGATGCTTTGTCAAAACTGTGTGTGAGCACATTAATTATTAGTGGAGTTTGTCTGGAAACTTACTTCACTGAATGTTTATCCCTATACATTTATCATCAAAACAAAGATCTTCACACCAGTACTTATAGACTCATACTCATAGACTCATAGATTCTAGGACTGGAAAGGACCTCGAGAGGTCATCGAGTCCAGTCCCCTGCCCTCATGGCAGGACCAAATACTGTTTAGACCATCCCTAATAGACATTTATCTAACCTACTCTTAAATATCTCCAGAGATGGAGATTCCACAACTTCCCTAGGCAATCTATTCCAGTGTTTGACTACCCTGACAGTTAGGAACTTTTTCCTAATGTCCAACCTAAATCTCCCTTGCTGCAGTTTAAGCCCATTGCTTCTTGTTCTATCATTGGAGGCTAAGGTGAACAAGTTTTCTCCCTCCTCCTGATGACACCCTTTTAGATACCTGAAAACTGCTATCATGTCCCCTCTCAGTCTTCTCTTTTCCAAACTAAACAAACCCAATTTCTTCAGCCTTCCTTCATAAGTCATGTTCTCAAGACCTTTAATCATTCTTGTTGCTCTTCTCTGGACCCTCTCCGATTTCTCCACATCTTTCTTGAAATCTTTTATGAAAGCTCCAGTCCTTGAACAGAACTTTGTATAATACTGTGATGGGTTCAGTCACATACCCTTTTCTCTGCCAGTTTGGACCTCCAGAACCCTGCCTTGTTGAGCCAGACATGCAAGCCTGCTGCAGCACAGACCCAGGGTCTGAACCACACCCCCAAAGCTGCAGACTTAGCAAGTGCTCCTGTCTCCAGCACACAGACACCCAGCTCCCAATGGGATCCAAACCCCAACTAAATCCGTTTTACTCTGTATAAAGCTTATACAGGGTAAACTCATAAATTGTCTGCCCTCTATAACAGTGATAGAGAGAGATGCACAGCTGTTTGCTCCCCCATGTATTAATCTGGGTTCAATAACAAACAAAAAAAAGTGATTTTATTAAGAATAAAAAGTATGATTTAAGTGGTTTCAAGTAATAACAGGCAGAACAAAGTAAGTCACCAATTAAAATAAAGCAAAACACGCAAGTCTAAGCCTAATACATTAAGAAACTGAATACAGGTAAATCTCACCCTCAGAGATGTTCCAATAAGCTTCTTTCACAGACTAGACTCTTTCTTAGTCTAGGCCCAATCCTTTCCCCTGGTACAGTTCTTGTTAGTTTCAGCAGGCATCTTAGGTGAAAAGCAGGGGATTCCACATGACTGGGATCCCTTTGTTCTCTTCCACCTCCTTTTTATAGCTTTGGCACAAGGCAGCAATCCTTTGTCTTTCTCTCTGGGTTCCCTCGCTCTTTCTGAATGGGAAAGCACCAGGTTAAAGATATGCCACGTCCAGACTACCAGCCGTATCGGCGGGTTAAAATCGATTGCTCGGGGATCGATATATCGCGTCTAATCTAGACGCGATATATCGATCCCCGAGCGCGCTTATATCGATTCCGGAACTCCATCAACCCCAACGGAGTTCCGGAATCGACACGGAGAGCCGTGAACATCGATCCCGCGCGGTGTGGACGGGTGAGTAATCCGATCTTAGATATTCAACTTCAGCTACGTTATTCACGTAGCTGAAGTTGCGTATCTAAGATCGATTTCCCCCCCCTAGTGTGGACCAGCCCATAGATTCCAGTTTCATGTGGACTTAATGTTCACATGTTCTGTGAGACTTCATTACCCACTCCCTGGCACACATGTATACAAGAAGGCTTACAAGTAAACAAAGCCATCTACAACCAATTGTCCTAGTTAATGGGAGCCATCAAGATTCCAAACCACCAATAATGGCACACACTTCGCATAACTACAATAGGACCTCAGAATTACATTTCATATTCTTAATTTCAGATTCAAGAATGATACGTCATACAAATAGGATGAACACACTCAGTAGATTATAAGCTTTGTAATGATATCTTACAAGAGATCTTTTGTATAAAGTATATTCCAGTTACATCATATATTATGCTTATAAACATATTTCCATAAACTTATAGAGTGCAATGTCACAAATACAGTCTTGCAAAATCTTAATGTGAATTAAGTAGCCACTTGCCTACTTTGCCATAGTAATGGGAAGAAGGGGGGTAATTTAAAAAACCAAATGTGATGTTACTTGCCTGTCTAAAAAAAATATGAATGGAGAATAGAATTTTTATAAGGCAGGTGTTGCAGTTATAGAGCAGGCTGTGCGTCAGACCTCTTTTTGTCCCTCTTGAGTGCACCCCTTTGAGGACAGGTATTGCTACTTTCATCCGGGTTTGAACCAGGATCCTTGGGTTGCAGCCCCCTGCTTATCACCCCTGTTAACCCAATAGGCCCAACTTTGTTTTGTACCTGCAAATTCTTCTCCCCTGGGAGCCTGACAATGATTAAAGTGACTCTCAACCAACTTCTTCAAAACAAAATTGTATTTATTCACTGCAAAGATGCATATTGCTCAAAGCAAAAGATTAAAAAAACAAAAAAACAAAGCCTAAATGTTTATTTTGCTTTAAAAGGTCAACTTAATCTTTCCTTGAAAATTTTGGTAAGCTACATTCAGCCCAGTTACCTCCATCTCTAGGTTGTGAGAAGCAAACTGCCATGCTACATGTATGTCTTTCTGTCTCCTTGCATCCCACTCATCACTCACTGAACAGCTGTGGGAAACTCACACAGGCCCCTTTCTGCATAGGCCAGGACTTTAAGATTTTTAGAATCCCCAGTATTGCCAACCCCAAATGTTCAAAAATCATAAGTCAGGCTCACCAAAATCATGAGATTGGCTTTAAAATCATGATAAGATTATGTAAAAATATTAGATTTGGTGTTCTTTTTATTTGCCTTCTGCTTTTTGAGCCTTTAGGGGTCTTTAGCACTAGAGTCACTTTTTAAGCTTTCTCTAAAGCCACACGGGCTAGAAACTTACTTTTTCCTTTAAGAATGAAGGCTGAAATCATCACATATTCACTTGATTCCAGGAGCTGAGGCTTTAAGAAAACAGTAATTATCATGACACTTATTAGCAGGGCCATCCTTAGGCATACACAGCATACCTGGCTGCATAGGGCAACCGCAAATTTGGGGCATCCCTGGGTCTTAGTATCCACCCTTCTGCTTTTTCCTATCCCTGTTCTGACTTCTCCTGCAGGCACCCACAGATAGCTGCTTGCAGCCTGGAGGGGTCTTCCTCTGGAGGGGATCTAGTAACTTAAAAGTAAAAAAGCCTTCCAGCCTGCCAGACCTATTAGCACAACATTAAAACTGTTAAAAGGCCATTCAAGTGTTAATGAAGCCATTTAACAGACATTTGCCAACCCCCACTATATACTGTCTGTGTCTGAATTTACTGACAAAAACAGTTGTGCATTACTTTAATATTTACTCACAACATGTTAGTCTACAGGACCTTAGTTTAAAATTTTCTTTAAAAATATTTCACTAATGTGTTGCTGAAGATTATGCAAGGATTTTTTAGAGATGTGATTTTATAGATTTTTAGATGTACAATCTGAGTATTCATCTTTAGCCTTAAATGCTTGGATCTTCAGACAGTTTTTTAAAAAAAATCCTTCAAAAGACCACCCTACTCTAAAATACATATTTTAATTTTAATTACTATAATACAAAAAACTTGCTTCAAAAGTCTTCTTCTCCTTTCTGTCCATCCTTTTCTCCCTTCTCCCTCCTGTTGAAGAGAGCTCTTAAAGGGACAACACCCCTTTCCTTCCAGATAGCTGGGCAAACAAGTTTTCCTTTCTTTACTTCTATTTGATGAACTAGTTTTAAGAGAACCCTCCAGCAAAACCAGTACCTTAGTAAGATATAAAATCCTTTGTTATGCCTAAAATCTTTGGAAACATATTTTTTAAAGATGTTTATGAAATTTCACCAACTCTATTGTTATGGAGATCACACAAAGGAAATTAGTGTTCCCTTTTTCTAAAAGCAATGAATATTGTTATAAACACACTAAACCTCTGTGACTGATCAATTTAAAATAATATTTTTGTTTCAGTGAGTTAAATATGTAGTAATCTGGAATGATTACTTTATCAAGGTTTAAGAGTACATTTAATATATAAAATCAGCTTAGAAATACTAAGAAAATGTAAAACAGAGAAGAGCTGCATCATGTATTCCATAATATTTAATGTTGTATTCAGCAGGACAGATGACTTGCCCTTACTACAAAGTTTTTGCAAATAAATCTCTGACAAACTTCAGGGTATATAAAAAAACCTGTAACTGACATTTTTTATTCCCAAGTTTAGTGCTTTTAATTAGGTACCTTCTGCATGTCCAGTCTTCACCTTCTGGCATGCAGAGGAAAGCATTCTCTATTTTCTTTAGAAATAAATTGCAGAAGAGTGGTTTTTTCAAATGTCATTTGCTTCATTTGGGTTCAGGGATTTGGCTGGAAGGGAGGGGAAGGGAAGAGAGGAAGGAGACAGTGGGGAGAGGGCAGGGCCTGGGTGGAGTGGGGTGGGGCCTGGGGCGGAGCAGGAGTGGAGTATGGGCAGGGCCACAGGCAGGGCCACAGGTGGGCTGGGGAGCTAGCCTCCCCAAGCAGCAGCTTCACCCACTGCCATGACAGCAGGTAAGAACGGGTCGGCTCCCGCACATCCAGTGTGCGCTGCAGCCTCCTTAGGCAGGGGCCGTATTCACAGAGCCGAATGCACTGGCTCTGCGCATTCTGCGTGAAGGAAAGGGTACGGGGGTCTCTGCGGGGAACTGTGACTCCACTGCTGTGAGGCGGGCTGGGCAGCTCGGTATCCTTTGCTGCCCTGCTTATGACATAAATCCCCTTCAATCTCAGGTTTTAGTCTGGGAAGACTAAAGCTTCCAAGCCTCGTTCCATTGAGGCAGAGGCATTTCTTAAATAATGGCTTCCTCTATTGTTACCTTAAGGAGCCTTATCTCAGTTACTCTTTTGGTTCTTGTTTCCCTCAACCACACCCTCTGATTTCATTCTGAGCAGTAAGGTAGTATAATGAAGCTAAGGCCTGGCCTGACATATATTAATAAAAATACAGATCTCATTCTTCACAACTGGCATAACTGTTTAGTAATATGCAGGAACTCAACTTCATTCAGCAGTATTACCATGAGGGAAAGAAACCTCTTTAAAACAAGTGGACTTTTAAGCATCCAGAACAGCAATATTCAGTCATTATCCTCTTTTTTTAAAATAGGAAACATGCTGTTTCAGTGGAAACAAGTATCCAGAAACAAAGTAATTACATTCCTGATAAGACTTGTCAGCAGTCAGTACCGGTACTATAGTCTTACTGTGCTTTCATTAGATGGTGGCACTGTAATGGCTCTGAAACTTTGGGTTTTCACAGAAAGTTGGTTTTGCTTTCCCTACTGATCGCAGTTGGATTTTTTTTAGTGGCTTGGTTTTCAGAGGTGTTATGCCTGTAATTCCCACTGAGCTCAATAGGAATTGCTGCAGCTTTCCAAAAATCAGGTAATAAGGGAATTTCTGACAAGCTGCGCGGCTGTCATCGGGACACAAGGAATTACTCCATCCTTTTGACCTCATATCTGTGGGCTTGGCTACACTTGAGAGTTACAGCGCTGGTGGTGGCTTTACAGCACTTTAACTCACTTCCCATCCACACTGGCAACGCACATACAGTGCTGTATCTCCCTGGCTACAGCGCTGCATGTACTCCACCTCGACAAGAGGAATAAAGAGAACAGCGCTGGGGCTGCAGCGCTGGAGTGCCAGTGTAAACAGTGATTAATCTTACTACGCTGTAACTGACCTCCGGAACCTTCCCATAATGCTTTTAAATAAAGATAACACTCCTTGTTTTGTTGTGATTCCTCTCTTTGTTTTGTTGTGAACTCGGGGCTCCTGGAGCTGCTTATCTAAAAAACAAACACAACTCATTTGCTGTGAATGAGGCAGGCAGGGGGATTCCTTTGGAATGTCCACAGCTAGTGTTTGCTTGAGGAGATAAACAGGGTGGCAGGAGTGGTCCGTTTTGGAGCAGCTGCTTATCTGGTCTGTGAGGAAAAAAACGAAGAAGGCTATTTGCATTTAGTGAATGAGAGAGGGATGGGGGAAGGGGTCGGAACTTGCAAGGCAGGGAGCTGAGACAGTGTCAGCTCCAAAAATCCACTCTCTCTCTCTCCCCCACGCTCCCTGTCACACTCCACCCCACCCCCCTCTTTTGAAAAGCATGTTGCAGCCACTTGAACGCTGGGATAGCTGCCCATAATGCACCACGCCCAATACCGCTGCAAATGCTGCAAATGTGGCCACACTGCAGCGCTGGTAGCTGTCAGTGTGGCCACACTGCAGCGCTTTCCCTACACAGCTCTACGAAGACAGCTGTAACTCCCAGCGCTGTACCGCTGCAAGTGTAGCCAAACCCTGTGTCAGACTTCTTAGCTACAACTTTGGTTTTTGCCTCCAATGGATGTCAGCAACAGCTTATAAACAGGCAATAATGTTAGTCCAAACAAAATCAAGAATGCGTAGATTAGTGTGTGATCAGTATCAGACCTTGCCCCATTGAATTCTGTACCTTTTGGTTGTCTTTCAGATTTTTCTTTTGTGTATTGCAAGAATTATTTCACCTGAAGGACATTATTAGTCAGAGCTTAAATTCAGCTGGAGGCCATCTGGAGCAGAGCTCCGGTAAATATTTTCAAACCCATGGAAGCCGTGACGCACCCCGCAGGGCTCAAGAGAGAAGCCCTGGGGTTTTGGGAAATAATCTGTGACAATTTAAGCCCTGTTATTAGTTACCTGTTTGTATTGCAGGAATGCCTAGGAGTCCCAGTCAAGGATCAGGACTTTTTTGTTCTCGTCCGTGTTCAAATACAGATTTAAAAATAAAAAAAAAAGGTCCTTTTTCCAAGGAACTGACAGTTTGAGGACAAGACAAGAGACAAGTGAAGGCAGATAAACAAGGAGGACAGGGAAACAATGAAACAAAAAATGAAAATCAATTAGTATTCTCACTTTACTTTTAGCATTGCTACTACTTGCAGGTTAAAATGATGGAAGGACCTCACCTACAGACAATAAGCTTGTACCTCTTTTTTAATCTAAGCATGTGTTAATGACTCCTGTTTATTAAACAAGCAACATCTAAATGCTTCTTACCAATGCTTTCTTCTTTTTCAAAAAAAGAGAAAAAGAAACCCCCCTTAATATTACTTCCCCCACTAGGCATAAAATAATGCATGTAGGTAAGTTTTCTCATGGTACCAACAGAAGCAGTTCCTTGAAATTTCAGAATAAGCTTCCATTAATGGTTGTTAGGGAGGAAGGAATTAAATGTCTTTACTGTGGGATCTGAAATCCTCCAAACATCATAGGGAAAAATCTGAATTATAGTATTCTCCAAAGAGTGCTATAAAATGTAAACTCACAAAAGCTAACTTACATTTAAATTTGCTAATTCAAATACAATATTACTTCATCTAAATAAATTCCACCAGTGTCCTGTCCACTTATGTTGCAGCCAAAATGGTATGATTAAAATCAATTCCATCTATTTCCTTGCTGTGACTCCCAATTGTTACTCTCCCAAATGCCAAAGCAAAGGTATAAAATGACTCTAATCCTTCCCTTGTGAAGATAAACTAAAACTCCCTCCACTGAATCAACACACCTCGCTTCTCGATTACAGCATCCCAGTTTAACAGCAGCAAGTACAGTTGCTCCTCACAGGTGCAAAGTGGTATGTCCTCCACAGCTAGTAGCGTGAGTTTGAAGGACTCAGAAGCTCACAGGAGGCATGCCCTGATGGGGCTTGTGCTAGCAAGTGAGGAGCTCAGTACCTACCTGCTCTAAAACCGAGGAGCAAAAATATTATATATATAAGAGATTGAGTGTGAATGGCCCACTTCAGGAGCAAATGTATGTCAAGAGGAGAGTTGTGGGATTGCTTCCCTTCTAGGGCAGGGAATAGATTTGGTTGCGACTAATTTGATAACAGTGGTTTCCTTTATGCTCATCAGAATTTAAGTTATGCTTTTGCATTAACACTTCTGTTCACAATTCTGTGGATTTTATATGCATGGCGCTATCATGATAGAGGTTATGATTACCTATCTTAGTCTGTGTACAAAAAATATAATTTGTGTTGATTCTTCTTCCAGATTTTGTATTAGCAAGTGATGTTGAAATTTAAAATGCATAAAGGTTAAATGCGTATGTGATAATTTAAAACAGTATTCTGCTTTTTTGGAATCTTTATGCTGTAATTCTGATAGGAAATTAATCTTAAAGACATAAAAATTATTAGTAGTACCATGAGCAGCAGGAATAATAATTATAAGTATATATTTTATGCAATATTCTAGTAGATTAAAATGTTATTAAACAATATGAATTATAGCAGTAGAACCCTGTCTTTTAAATAGATGTATTTTTTATCTGTCTCACTTCACTGATAGTTTTCTCATTTCTGAATCAGTTCTACATTCTATTTTTATCTAGACTAAAGGTATCTGCGCTTGGTTGGTCATTATTGTTATCTGTTACAATTGGAAATGGAAGTAGTGAATATCAGCTGTCATGCCTAGTTGACTGAAAATCAGATTACACACTGTCACTGAACATCTCTCTGCTAGGCTGGTATTGTAGCTTCTGGATTAATGCTAAATTAAAACATGAGATGCTATTCCCCATTGTTGGTTCAATCAGAACTTCATGCTGATACCTGATCATTTTCACCTACAGTTACTATCACTGCATAACAACCATGCTTTAACCCTACTTGGACTTTCTGAGTTTTTGCCCTACATGTTGACCACTTAATTCCCAGCATTCATCATACACTAGCTTTGTGTTTCCAGCTACACTGTTTCTGGTGACTTTACCCCTAAAGATTAAGTCTAAAACTGCATTCTTAAAGTAATAGGTATTTCACCTGCAGCTATCTGCAATACACCCACAGTGGTATTGTGATGAAGGCACCACACTGAATTCTCAACATCTGAGCATGAACTGAGTCAAGATGTTCCAAATTTGTTTTTTATGCTGTGGCACCCATACTCAATAATTGGTCTATATTAGTATGCTTATAGCATCAGCACTGCTTTCTTATCTGCACCCCAGGAAGTTCCAGAAATGCTTTTAATTAAGTTGATTCAGCCTTTACACTTATTTCTAATATTTTTAATATGACCCTTCCAACTGAGCTTGCTATCAAATAACACCTACAAATTTGAAGCTTTTAGCTATACTTATTTGCTGTCAAAATAGATACAATTTATAATCTTTTAAATTTTCCTTTTATGAAATCATTCCCTTCATTTTGTCAATTGAGAATTTCAAGACCCACCTGTTTCCCCATTCTGCACCTTTCCTTGGGGCTTCAGTTACTCATTTAACAGCTATTTCAGGGTTTTGGCCCATATTGGACAGTCATCAGCAAATAAAGTCATACCAATGGTTGCATTCATCTCTTTTAGAAGATCATTTATCATGATGTTGATTAAGGTAGGACTGATGACACCCTGCTGTGGAGTGCCATTTGTAAGTGTATATATCTGGAGTAGGCTCTCCACACGCTGACCTGCATAGTTCTTTTACTTAAGAAATCCCTCATCCATCTATACATAAGTTTGGAGCAGAAAGGGCCTATTTTTGTACTAACCACTCAGATCCTTTCCTATCTGGGCTTCATCTTTAATTACATCTGACTTACCCTCCAGGTGCGGCCAAGTAGCATAAGTGGTCTCTCAGAGCCACATTCACCATTTCATCACCTGTACGAGGTAAGTACTCCATTGCAGTTGGCAACACATTATTTTGCTACTGTTAAAAAAAAAAAATCTTACAACTTTTGTTGGGGAAACTCTACCACCTCCATTCTTTGGAGTAGCCACTTGAAGGCTATTTGGCAGCAGTGGTCATCCTGGGGTGCCTTTTGTGGACCCTTTGAAAATCTACTCTAATATGACTGAATTATAAGCTTCTGAATATCATCATTTGCAGAGGCTTGTGGGAGGCTGGCAAGAAAATTCTCTGAATGTTCCCTCTCAAGTGAACATGCCCCTCTCTCACATGGCTGTGTGCCCACCGCTCTGAGGTTGCTCTGCCCACACAGAGCTCATCGAGCATGATCCAGCCTGGAATTAAATAGGGCTTTTCCCTTCAATATTAATGATGTTTAGTACAGTAGTGCCTAAGGATCAATCAAGAATTGCTCTTCCTTGCTACCAGGGGCTGCTGTGGCACTGGGCAACAGAACGGAGAGCGGTAAGACTCTTTCCTATACTCTGAATTCTCCACTTACTGGTACCCAGACAGCATGGAGAAGAAGGAAACTGCCTGAATGAGGAGCAGGGAGCAGGCAAGGGTAGGGGTATAGAAGCAAGGGAGACTAGCACAGACAAGGATAGGCTCCAGGGAAAGAATGTATTAGGGGACAAGGGCAGAATGGTCTGTAACCATCAGAGCACACTCCCCCACAGAGCGTGGAATAGAACCCCAGATTCCTGTATCACAGTATCCCTCTGCTGTAAGCAAATATCTGTGAAACCCCACTGGAAAAAAGGGCATCTCATCCCCCTCTAGTGGCTTGACTTTGAGTTCTTCACTTTGCAACTTCAACTTTTTTGTTTGTTTGTCACAATAATATAAAATGATCCACCATGACTATAATGAGTGAACGAAGTATTGAGTGGGTACTAAAGGCCTGCCAAAGCTATCTGTTGAACTCTGCTATAGTGTTTCCAGTATTTTCCCTTTGATAGCACCTTTCATCCAAAGGCATCAAAACATTTTAGAAGTTTTAATTGAGATTGAGGGAGTAGTTAGCCATCTTTATGCTCTTTCCATTTTTTTGAAGTTCTGTGGCACTTTAAGGCTATGACTTGCTGTTTAGCTTAAGAGTTAACACAGATTTTTGCAGCTCACACATCCAAATCAACATCTAACTGCTGGAAGATAATTCAAATAATTAAAAATTGTATTACATAAAACAGAAATAGCCTATTCACAGTGCCATCCAGTGGAAGAAAGCTATTATAACACCAACAGTAGGTTTTGTTTATACAGATTTCCTAGGACAAATATTTATATTCAAGAAGAACCTCATTTATTCTTACTTCACTACATTTGCAAACCTGATGATTCTGACAAAACCTATGGTGACTTTTTCTTTCTTCTAGCAAATACCGAAAGCAGAGCATTGTATACAGATCTCATATTGTCCAAGACTTAAGTATTTTTACTAAATTATGGAGTGACAGTAGCAGCAAGGGGGATTTTGTGGAAAAAAATAGCACGTAAGTACTATATCACGATGCATACACACAAGGCAGGTGAATTAAGGTTGCACAGGCAACCTCAGTTCTAGTATTCCTAACTTTGGAGTGTTCAACTTTGCGACTTTAATAACATTCTTTCAACATAGGTATTTTGTGTGTAATTTCTTAGGTTTTAAAAAAAAAAAACTACACTGGAAAAACAAATTCCATTGTATGGCATCTATTGACACCCATATGGTTCATCAACAGGGTTGGAATCTTAAGAGTCACAGCACAGATCTGTTACTTGAGGTAGCACAGTAACTGGTATCAATAGTAGGCTATGAGACACACTTTGTCAGGGTTTCACAGCTATTTCCTGACAGCAGAGGAATAGGGAGACTCACACATTTTGGGTTCCATTCCAGGCTCTGGAGGGACGTGTGCCTAGTGGGCAGAGTCTTCTGCTCATTCCCCTCCCCCAGATTTCTTAACCCTTGCTGGCCTGTCCCTGCCAACCTGTCCCTGCGCCAGTCCTGTCTGTCCCCTATCACTGGCTCTTTGTCCTAATCCCATTCTCCTTGTCTGTCCAGTACTAGTCTTAACGCCTCAGGCTTCTTATCCCAGTCCCAGTCAGTCCTAGTCTCCGCTACCCCACACCCTGTCCCAGTCCCCGTCCCCTGACCCAGCCAATTCCATCCACTAGCTCCATTAGTGCCCATATGGTCTGGATGAACAGCATGAGGTAATGGTCAGTGGGCCAGATGAGCCTTTTCAATCTTTCTGTAACATCTCAGATTTGGGCTTCAGGCTGGGAGCACACCTCCTGTGATGTTAGGTCAGTAGACAGATGCCACTGTCCCCCTCAGAAGAGCGTCTTCAACCCTGCCCCACTTTTCCTCTTGGGGTGATAGCCAAGAGCCTCCCAGTCTTTGGGACACATGGCTATTGGGGTATGTTTCTCTTCTCTTGGTGCATCCTTCAAAGTAGTGGTGCACTGGAAGGGAGTGGGGAAGAGAAATTAAGGAGGTGCATTGCCCAGGTGGCAACTCCTGGAGGGATTATGCTTCTATTAGCACGGGAGGAGGAAAGCGCATGGGAAGGAGTCAGTTTTTCCAGCTCCTGGGAGTTTATCACATGTCTTATGATATTTGATTCCAGCTCCTGGAATCATATAGTTTCATGAGAAGTTTGTTTTTAAAAAGGAAGTTTTTGATCCCTCATAGGAGAAGAGAAAAGGTTAAAAAACAGGATAAGAACTCCACATTTATCATGGTTTGTGAACAGGGAGTTTCGCAAGGGAGTTTGGAAGGGAGTGGGAAGGGGGCAAGGTTCACTTCCTGTTCTTTAAAACCTGTAAACTAAACTGTATTCAAAACTTCTTGATTTAAACAATACCTTTTCATTAACTAGGTAGCTGTAGGAGAGAATGCATGCAGAAGCCTAGCAGCAGAGTGGGGGCTATTCAGTTTATTGTGCTGAGTGCAGCATGTATGATTACTTGCCCTGTGGGCGGGTGGCATATGTGTGCATTTGGTGCAAGGAGCTCCTGGCTCTCAGAGACCACTTACGGGCTTTGGAGGCCAGGGTGGTGGAACTGGAGGAGCTAAGGGAGGCAGAGAGGTATGTTGATGAGGCTTTCCAGGACACTGTAGAATTGTCCCACCTCCGTCAGACAGCCCCTGCGCTGTTGAGGAGGATGAAAGGTCCATGAAAGTAGAGTAGTCAACCAGAGCAGAGGGAAACCTTCCCATAGTTGGGACCCTCCTTCCAGATGGAGCTGGGGTTGCCTCTTGCACTGAGGTTACCTCTCCAGGGGAAGGAACTCCAGTCACTAGGAAAAGGCAGGTGTTAGTAATGGGAGATTTGATCATTAGAAAATAGATAGTTGGGTTTGTGATGACCGAGAGAACCGTATGGTGACTTACCTGCCAAGTGTGAAGGTTGCAGATCTCTTGAGACATCTAGATAGACTTTTCTATAGTGCTGGGGAGGAGCCAGTGGTCATGGTACATGTAGGTACCAATGACATAGGGAAGGGTAGGAGAGATGTCCTGGAGGCCAAATTTAGGTTACTAGGGAAGAAGCTGAAATCCAGGACCTCTATGGTGGCATTCTCAGAAACACTCCTAGTTCCACACACAGGGCCAGGTAGGCAGGCAGAGCTTCAGAGTCTCAATGCATGGATGAGACGATGGTCTAGAGAGGAGGGGTTTAGATTCATTAGGAACAGGGGAAACTTTTGGGATAGGGGGAGCCTGTACAGGAGAGATGGGCTCCACCTAAACCAAAGTGGAACCAGACTGCTGGCACTAAACATTAAAAAGGTTGCAGAGCAGTTTTTAAACTAAGAGATGGGGGAAAGCCGACTACTGCAGAGGAGCATGTGGATGGACAGAGACTTCTCTTAGAGGACAGTCTATTGATAGAGATTCTCTGTTTTAGTCAGGAGGAGAGGATGGAAGAGGATAATCTAGGGGCCAGATCAGACAAGAAACATTCACATAAAAAAAGAATCGGACACATCAGAAAAGGGCAGACAAATAAACAGTGACAATTTTCTTAAGTGCTTGTATATAAATGCTAGGAGTCTAAATAATAAGATGGGTGAACTAGAGTGCCTTGTGATAAAGGAGGATATTGATATAATAGCCATCACAGAAACCTGGTGGACTGAGGACAATCAATGGGACACAATCATTCCAGGGTACAAAATATATCGGAAGGACAGAACAGGTCGTGCAGGGGAAGGAGTGGCACTATATGTGAAAGAAAATGTAGAATCAAATGAAGTAAAAATCTTAAGTGAATCCACATGTTCCATAGAATCTCTATAGATAGTAATTTCATGCTCTAATAATACTGCATACAGATGTGGTCTCCTCATCTCAAAAAAGATATATTGTCATTAGAAAAGGTTCAGAGAAGAGCAACTAAAATGATTAGGGGTTTGGAACGGGTCCCATATGAGGAGAGATTAAAGAGGCTAGGGCTTTTCAGCTTGGAAAAGAGGAGACTAAGGGGGGATATGATAGAGGTATATAAAATCGTGTAAAGTAAATAAGGAAAAGTTATTTTCTTGTTCCCATAATACAAGAACTAGGGGTCACCAAATGAAATTAATGGGCAGCAGGTTTAAAACAAATAAAACGAAGTTCTTCTTCACACTGCGCACAGTCAGCTTGTGGAACTCCTTGCCTGAGGAGGTTGTGAAGGCTCGGACTATAACAGCGTTTAAAAAAGAACTGGATAAATTCATGGTGGTGAAGTCCATTAATGGCTGTTAGCCAGGATGGGTAAGGAAGGGTATCCCTAGCTTCTGTTTGTCAGAGGGTGGAGATGGATGGCAGGAGAGAGATCACTTGATCATTGCCTGTGGGGTTCACTCCATTTGGGGCACCTGGCATTGGCCACTGCCAGTAGACAGGATACTGGGCTAGATGGACTTTTGGTCTGACCCAGTACGGCCATTCTTATGTTCTTATGCTTAAGCCAATCTCATGATTTTTGGGACCTGACTTGTGATTCCCCCCATTTGATGTTGGCAATCCTGGAGAGACTGTCCTTATACCTTACCTAGAACTCTTCACCCCTCCCAAGTTAACCCCTGTATGGTTATGCCAGTGCAGAAGAAAGGGGGTCATGGCCCCAACCCACCTATACTAGACAGGTGAGAGGATGCAAGGAACTCAGTGGATTCACACAGCCAGGAACAGTAATGATTAGGCTTCAGGGAGCTGAGGGGCACAGGAAGGGAAGTAAGGGGAGGCTAGTATTGCCAGGAGTATTAGTAATACTAGGTGTCTAGGTGGGGGTGGGCCCATGACCCCTCCCTCCCTCCCTCTGTGCCAGCAAAACCCTGTTATTTTGTGGTGACACTGTCACTAAGCTTACAAAGCTAAATCAGAAGTGGAGAAAAGTAACCTGAAAAATCCAAAAAAGTAACCCCTCCCCCCAAATAATCAAGTAATGATAAACAAAAAATGTGGTTTTTTTAAATAGTAGAAAATTGAGAAAAATCAAAATGTTTTTGTGAAATTTTCATTATTGAAAAATAGCCTATTTTTATTGTTGAAATAAGAAAAGTGCACTTGCCTTAATTTCTTAAATACGTAAGTGTTTCTACCTCTTCTGCCTGAAAGTCGCTCTCTGCTTTCTTTATGTAGCTATGTCTGGCTCACCATCCTGTATATCTGTCTTTATCTGTTTCTATCCTCCTCTACTTCTCTCCACTCTGCAGTGGTTTTTACCCTCTTCCTATATGTAAAGTCTCTCCCCCACCCTTTGGGTATGTGTCCCCCTTCATCCGTTTCTCTTTCTACAGTTATTGCCATCCTTCTAGGTGTCTCCTCTCCTCTACACTTGTGCAACTGGTTCTTTTCTCTCAGTAGGTTTCCTATTTTATGAAATTCAGAATATCTCATCTCTTGCCCAAGTAAATAAATGACACACAAATCCTCCTGCCACATTCTGTCCTGGTAGAGCATGAAGTTCTGTGTTATCAACAGATGACTGGATTTCAGGCCAAGGCAAATTGTCACATGAGATTATCACAAGCTGGTGCAATTTGGCATGCAGAGTTGCACACCACATGAAAATAGCATATGTGTTTACACCAATCATGCACTATGAAGATGCAGAGTACATTGCATGTCACACTAAATTATTTTCAATCAGGAATGACCAGATTATAAACTGAATCTATAGAGCATCTGCTTCTCTCATTAGTTCTCTGCCTTTGCTTTATACTCCATTTTAACCTTTATGGATTTTTCTTTACTGCTATGCTTATTTTCTTCCGTTATTTCACCCTCCTTTCTTTGTACTGTTAAACTTTTCTATTTTATTCTTTATTTTCTGTAATATGAGGGAATTTTTTTTTAGCTTTCCGTGTTGTATTGCTCCCTTTCTTTACAAGTAGGTTCTATTTGTATCCTCCTTCTGGTGTCTCTTACTGGTCTTATTTTTGTATAAAATGTTGTAGTTTAATTTTTCTTCTTTGTTCTTTTCCTCTTCCTTTTTCCAAATTAGTTACTGAGGATTGAAAAAAAAACAACTAAAAACTGACTGTTGAAGGTAGAAAGTGCTATTAAAGTATGAACTAACAAACATCCTCCTCCAGCAATTTCATTTGGATATGTTAATTTTCACTTTACCATGAAAAAATAAATAGTGTTATATTACTGGTGCATAACAGCTGTCAAATTCTGCCCCAGAAGTGGTATGTGAATGGTGCTCGGTTGTTAGGGAGCCATATGAATACTTATATTGATAATGCATGTATTTATGTACACTTAAAAGATGAATCCGGAGAAAATATTAGCTTTCAGCTGCTCTATCCTACTATCTTATTTTGTATGTTGGGAATACACATCAGATCTACACAGCAGAGTGAAATTCCCTTTTTTATTTAGTTTAAAGCCCTCCTAAGAAATCCTGCAGTAGGCTTGTAGCCCTTCTGCTTAAGTGGAGAATATTTGTCAGACACATCATCATGCCAGAAGCTGTTACACTGAATCCAAACCCCTCCTCACTGCACCATCAGATGGTCTGGGGCAGTAGAGCCCCATTCTCCAGTCTGCTAAATCCACTTTGCATTGGTGTCGAGAGTTGTGAGTGGGAGGCAGGAGGGTCTGGTGCAGCAGAGGTCCGCTACACACCGGTGAGGAATAAAGTATGGTCTCACCAGTATATAAATGAGTGTTGCACCAGGGTCAGGATCAGGGAACACTAACCAGGGTCATAATGGTCCCCGGTTGCACTGTGTCAGAGCTGGACATAGTTGAGAATTTACCCTGTTGTTACCTTTCTTTTTTGCTGCTTAGTGGTGGAAGGAACACCCATCCTCAGCTCTCTTACTAGGTTCCTGAAATGATCATATCAAGCTGTTCCTTACTCAGTGTCATATATTCTGCTTCCCAGTCTCTCTCCTCCTACCAGACTGCTGTCATAAGGAATTCTCCAGAATGTTTTGGGATATCTGGTGCCCATGTTGTGGTAATTGGAAGTCACCTTGCACCTCACGTAGGTACATAGCTCTCATTACTGACTGAAAAGTTGTAGGGCTACATAACTATTAAGTGCAAGTTGATTTTTGTTCCTGGAGGAAAAAATTAAAGGTTTGAATGGCATTTGAAATAACTGAAAGAGACAAAGGGAGCCAAGCCACAGTGGAGGGAATAACCCACAAGAGGGATATAGCAAGATGAAACCACAGGCAAGACAGAGCTGGAAAGTGAAGGAAAGCTAAACAGTGAGGAATCAAGGGCTATGCAGGAAGAGCAGCAACAAATGCTTCCCTGGACAACACAGACAGGGGTGCCTCAGAAAAGTGAGTAACAAGGGCAGCAGCCCCATCTCTGAATCAAAGCATAAAGGGAGCCAACAGAGGAGGACAGTAATCCTGATTAGTGACACATCAAGGGGGAACCTGGGTATCAGATTCTGGGATGCAATCCAGATGAGTGAGGGACCTTAGGTTCCTCACAGTGCTTTGCTATTTTGGCTCCCAACCTAGGCCCCTCACAGCCACTCAGGGTGTGACCTGCGCGCTGTTTGTGTGTAGTTGCAGCCTGTCAGCTGCACTCCAGTCACACTCCGGCTTCCACCAGCCTCGGTTACCACTTGCAGGGTCCCTCCAGTATGTTTCCAGTCTGTATCTATATACTGCGCTGACCAGCCCTCTCTTGGACAGTTCCGGTATTAGAGATCCATTGCCCCTGTAAGGAGTCAATATCCAACAGCCCTCTACTTTAAAGGGAGTTACCAGACAATTCAGTTTGAAACACGCCTCTGGATTAGTTTTGATTAAGAATAAAACAAGCTTATTTAACTACAAAGATGTAGTTGTACTTACTTAAAATCTAAGTTATTAAAGTTAGAAATGTTGTAAGAGAAAAAGAAGATAAAAACACACTTCCTAATAGCTGCGACTTAACCAAACTAGACTTGGTTCAAGGTAAAATCCTTACCACATGTTTCTAGCGAAATAGGTGACCAAATTGTCAAATCAGGATCTGTCCCCAAAGTTCAAAGGCAGGGGTGGGCAAACTACAGCCCACAAGCTGGATTTGGCCTGTCAGGGCTTTGGATCCAGCCCATGCGATTGCCAGCCCCATGGCACTCCCGGAAGTGGCTTGCACCACATCCCTGTGGCCCTTAGGGGAGGAAGGCAGAGGGCTTCGCACGCTGCCCTCGCCTGCAGGCACTGCCCCCCGCAGCTCCCATTGGCTGGGAACAGGGAACCACGGCCAATAAGAGTTTCGGGGGAGGTACCTGCATGCGAGGGCAGTGCACAGAGTCCTCTGTCCCACCCCTCTCCCAGGGATGTGGTGCCGGCTGCTGCCAGAAGTGGCGCAGGGCCAATGAAAGCAGGGAACCTGCCTTAGCCCCTCTGCATGCTGCTGCCAGCCTGGAGCTGCTGAAGGTAGAGCGGGGCCAAACCCCTCCTGCACCCCACCCTCTGCGCTGAGCCCCCACCTGCACTCTGCACCCCCTCCTGCACCCGAACCCCCTGCCCTGAGCCCCTTCCCACACTCTGCACCCCCTCCTGCACCCCAGCCCCCTGTCCTGAGCCCCTTCCTGCACACCACACGCCTCCCTGCACACCACACTCCTCCTACACCCCAACCCCCTGCCCCAGCCCTGCATTTATAGCCCTGCATGCAATTTCCCCACCCAGATGTGCTCTCAAGCCAAAAAGTTTGCCCACCCCTGTTCAAAGGGCTGATTCCATAAGTGGCACGTTACTCTTGCATTTGGGGAGGCTAGGCGCAAGTACCAGAAACTCCCTATAAGCATAGGGGCCACCAGCGCCCAGAATGTGGCCTTGCCCCCTGCTCCACCCCCTTCCCCAAGTTCTCCCCTGTCTGCCACTCCTTCCTCCTTTCCGAGCAGTGGGGGCCTTGGAGGCGGAGGTGTAGAGGTGCGAGTAATGGGCACAGTGGACCTCGGGGGGTGGAGAGGTAGAGCTTGTGGGGGGGCACGGTCTGGGTGCTGGTGGCTGCCCCCTTCTCTGGAGTTTCAAGTGGCGGTGCTCCAAATGCAGCAGGCAGGTACGCTCCAAGGGGAGGTGCGCCACCTTCACGTATTTTTTGCCTTGTTTGGGGAGGTTTTGCCTTCCCAAACCTCTTAAACCTGCCACCCATGCTTGGTTCCTTTGTCTTCTTAGGTGAAAAAGCAAAGAGAGACTAAGTGGCTTTGCCCCTTACTTTTATAGTCCAGCCCCCCTTTGAAGTGGATCCCTCCGAGGATTACTTCTCAAAAGCAAAGTTTATTCAAACAATAAAGACCATGTAGAATGTGGGGGTGAAGGTGCCCCATGCTCTCTCTTCTCCCCTGTTTATGCTGAAATGGAGATTTGCCTTGTCTCCCTTATGCTGTCTCAAGGACCCTTTAATACTTATATGTAAATTGAGGTAAACACACATTCTTTTCTTTAAGACAGACCTGTTTATCCACTCCTGCCTAAATCAGGGCTACCTGGGTTTGAACGCAAATTACCATCATCGTACAGAGGGAATTCGTTACTTTACATATAAAACACTGATACAAACATTTCTCCATGATATTATTGACCAGTGGGTTAGTTGTCAAATGATACCTCAAAAGGCATATTTTGTACAAAGATTATTACAAGGGTGTCTAAGGTGTGAATATGGGGGAGTTCATTCTGTCACATTGGGTCAAGGCATTTATGATGCAGACAAAGAAAGCAGGATGGTAGGTGCCTCCTAAGTGTCAGTCAAATAACAGAACAATAAAGGTGCTGCAAATCCTAAAGTATGCTGGGAAAAGGAAGTTTAACCTGGAAAATGTTTGATTGCTTTTTGCATCCATGTTCCTTTAAACATTTTATGGATGAAATCCTAATCCCAGTGAAGTGAATGGTAAAAATCTGTTTTTACACAATAGCTGTGTAATTACTGTAACTCAGCGATGATAATGTCCATTAGATTAAGTATTGGGAGGAGGTTTTATTCTTTTTGAATCTATGAAAGGTTGGGTGGTCAGGCTAGCATGCATGGAAAATTACATATGGTACTGGACACAATTTATTTTATTACCTGTCTCCCAGTTTTCTTCTTTTCATTGTTAGTGTTTATGCTCAGTGCAAATACTACCAAAAAACATTGGACAAGATTATTTTTGTATTCAGTATGCTACAGCAGAGTATTAATACACTTTATTTCTGCTATTTTGTATTAGTCTGACTGTTTATGAACCCAGCCCAAGGCAGCTGCAGCAGTTTTTGTTTTTGTTTTTGTTTTTTCAGACAGAGGTTAAAATAAATAAGATCTTACATTCATGCTTATGAGACTTCATGAAGCCATCTCTTACTTTCTTTTTATAGGAAGCTGACAGCTTTGATTAACAGAGCACTATTCCTTTCTGCAGAGCTCCAAATTTGTTTTATGTTTGTTGTAAAGATGAGAACACTTTCTGCCTTAGGTTAAATTAAAAAATAAAAAAAAAGCATATTTGACAGGGAGCAAGATAGAGAGCGCGAGGCAGATTGCTGCCATTCAGTGATTGCTTAATCTACCACAGAGAGATACTGGTCTTTTTAACTAGGTTGTCTAAGTGCTCTCAAGATTGAAATAACTAAATAAAAAGGTGATAGTTTTGATATAAAATCTAATTTTGATTTTTGATAACCTCCTGCAAGTCTTTCTGACTTAGATTTGATTGAAACTATTCACTGTATAGGTAACACTGACAGTGTATTTTTTTTTTAAAGTGACACACTAGATTAATTCTATTTCTAATGCATAGCCCCAGCTTTTTATTCCCCCCGCCCCCCATGCCTCTTAGCTATTGTTGTCACCCACCATCTTTTCTCTGGCAGAGAGAGCATGCTGGTCAACACTTTCATGACCAGTCCTATAACTACTACACGTCCGCTGGCAAAGCTTACCCACAGAGAAATTTTCCCCCTCTACACTGCAATTATATTCCTTATGGATAAATTCTATAAATTCATTTATAGAGGGGTTAAAACAACAAGCTTCCATAGAAATGACTTGTGACCAATACCGCAAACACATGGAATATCCAAAGACCATTGGATCATCTTG
This sequence comes from Gopherus flavomarginatus, assembly GCF_025201925.1. Taxonomy (NCBI): domain Eukaryota; kingdom Metazoa; phylum Chordata; order Testudines; family Testudinidae; genus Gopherus; species Gopherus flavomarginatus. The sequence continues at coordinate 38,242,218 of NC_066626.1, forward strand.
ATACATATTTTATATATCTTTGTGAGCCAGAGATTGTACTCAGCTCCTTGTGGTGGAGTTACAGGGTTTCCTGCAGGAACTAAAAATAACTGGGGAGGGGGTGTAGTTGATGTAATTCCCATGACATGTTACAATCCTCCACCCCCACCTCCCAGGGGAAGATTGCACCTGCTGGTTTGACCTGGTTAGAGAAGCCTAGCAAACAAAGAAATTAAGACTGTATAGAGGGACCACTGTGACACTGGGGGAGAGGTCACACACACACACACAAACTAAGAACTTACTGAAATGAGGCTGTGACACAGAGGGACAGGCCCTGCAAAGAGGGCCTGAGGTACTTTGCAACCTGCCAGGATCTCCATGTGGAAGACTGGTGACGTGCTGTCACCTAGGCATGTGTATAAGTGGTTTATTGTTTTTAAGAGGTTCTCTCTCTAATGGTTTTGTTTTGAATAAATAATACTTTGCTTTAAGAAGGCTGAGTAGTCACTGGTTAACCCCGTCCTTGCCCCTGAGAGTACAGCACGGCAGGCGCTGAACTGAACTCAGACCCGCTGCGATAATCACAGTGAATTGCAGTCTCTTCTGCTCCAGACTGTAGATTTAGTCATGAGACTCAGCCCCAAGAAATGTGACTGCTAGAGGCCTGAGGCATATGAGGGGTTCTGTCAACGAGGCCATAAAAGGATCAGAGGTGCAGTTATCCCAGCACTGTGATATTACTTGTTCAAAAATAGTATTGAATTTCATCATCCCAACTGTAGAATTCTATTGGTTGGTTTAAAATTTCTAGATAAAAGCTGAATTCTTCTTTATTAAGGGATGACCCAGAGGCGTTGAAGCTATAGAAAAACTCCCATGGATCAGGGCTCTTAAATGCTATAACTTTTTCATAAGAGATTCTCTTCCAGCAAATCATAACTTTTCCATAGAATCTTACATGCCACATTTTGTAGAAGATTTGTTGCAAATGTAGAACAATGGTTGCAATTATGATATATATGGCCATATTTTAATCAGATAATGTCACAGCAGATACCTCCCAGTAGCCTGGATTTAGGCACCAGACTCCATGAGGGGGAGGAACTTGGCACACACCCCTCATCAGCCTCTCCAATCACTAGTTTAGGTCCCTCCGTGGCTAGTGTGCGGGCTTTTGTGGATCACATTTTTAGGTGTCTCTCCCTCCCTGTTTATTGTATAGGGAGCTACGGTTCTTAACTCAGGCTTTGTGCATTGCAGCATGTTCCTGTGATTTTCTAGTGCCTAAAAGTAAGGCGCTGCAATGCCTAAATCCCTTTGTAGATCCAGATGTTAATTCCTTCCTTTTCTTCCCCACAGCAACATACATTAGTTTATCCTGGCTCTTCCTCCACCCTCCTGATAATTGTCTGGATGTGTTGTGGTTTTGAATGCATTCATTGTTCAAAATTATTCACCACATAATTTCCACAGACAGTTCTTGGTCTGTAGTTTGTTAGAACAGTGGTCTCCAAACTTCTTTGATAACGCACCCCTATCAGTAAAAAAATTTTGAGCATGCACCCGCTGCCGCGCCAGCTCTACCATTTTTGCCAAAGCAAATTTTAAAAAAAAGGAAGAAAGAAAGAAAAACGCCGCTCAGACTCCCCCCGTGCACCCTCTGGGGTGCGCGCACCCCACTTTGGACACCACTGTGTTAGAGAGCTGTTTATTGTGAATATTTGGTACTCAACATAGGAGATGTTTACATCTGACATACAGAGTATGTAATAGGTTTGTTCCCTGATAACTGTGACTCAGTGAGTCAGGTTTTTGGAGCAAATACTCATTTACACATTCAAATTTTACTTTCCCCTGGATGTTCTCCAATAGTTACTTAAAATTCACTGTTTCCATGGTACTTCTTTGCTGGTAAACTTGCTTGCTAGAATATTCACAGAAAGTGAACACAACTGAAGGGAATTGGTTTAGTACTCCAAACAAATATTCCTTGATTAATTAGTTGCTCATCTCTAGTGTATTCTCTAGTAAAAAGTGACTTGACTTGTTATAGTAGGAGGCACAGCCAACAGTCATCACATAAAACATGCTTATATATTAGGAACACTGGCCTAGAGTCAGTGATCTGAACAAGAAACTTATTTCAGTAAGTTTTGGAATGAATGTCATTATTTTAATTTCCTAACGTTGCATGCATGCAGTCTAGTTGCAGACTATTATCTGACAATAAAGTATGTGATCGCATACATACTTGCTTCCAAATGGACTAATGACTTTGTACATAATTCTAATGCTCCTAAGAGAGATCTAGAGAAGGAAAGCGGTGTTGCACTTTGTTGGCTTGAACAATGAAGAACTCTGACATGATTTTTTTCTAAAGAGATACAGTACAAATCCAGAGGTATAACTAAAACTAAACTAGTAATATTTGCCCAGCATGAGCCGGACATTTGTGAATGTACAGAAACTAGAAGAGGAAAGGAAAATTTTCTGCTGATGACAGTGAGAACTTAGTGTTCTTAAATGTCAGACAATATTGTAAACAAGGAAGTTAAAGGTTCCTTCAGAGACATGGTAACAGAGGAAAGTCTGTATTTTCTAGTGAACAATGTAGAGGAAATGGTGACAATTTTTTACTTGTACTTTGTGCTGTTCTAAAAGTAACAGTACATTTCAGTTATATAGTAGTTGTCATCTGGAGATCTCAGAGCTTTTTAGAAATAATGGCTTGCAGCAACCCTGTTAGGTTGATACATATTATTAACCCTATTTTACAGATAAGGAAATTAATGTACAGGAGGGTTAAGTGACTTGACCATGGTCACAAAGCAAGTTAGCAGCAGAGCTGGGAACAGAAACCACAATTACTGACTCCTTCATCATATATCCTAACCACTAATATTTATTTCCTCATTCTGTGTATAAGGAAAATAATAGCTCTGATTGTGGTCTTAAAATATAACTATTTTGGACTAAAGATTTTGCCTTAAATCAGGTGGTTGTGGTCTCAGCAGATGTATGTTCTGGCTTCACTGAGGTCAATGAATATCTGAGGTACAGTCAGTGCAGCTGTGCTAATTTTAACTCACTGAAGACCTGGCCCAAAGACTTTACACACAGTAAATGAGCTTTAAATATCTTTTCCCACAAAAGACAAGTTTAGTCTGGCACAACCGTGTTCCAGATAAAAGCCTGTAATACTCTAACTATATTTTTCTAGTGGTCAGGTGAATACACCCCATTGGGCTTCTAAATCAAATTTATATAAAAACATAAAGGTAGCTGCTCTGACTGCATTGGCCTGATTCATGATTTCATTGCTCGGTGCTCCTAACAAATCTAATGAAATGAAAAGCATTTGCTAAAGTTAGATATAAATTGATTTTGCTTTGGTTTCTCTTTATATATTTTAGATTGCAGCAAAATAAGCTAAAGGCACTAGGTTTAATGATATCTAATTTTATTTTTGGGATCCAAAAAACATGGCTCAATAGGAAAATCATTCTGAATCAAACAGATTATTCTATTTAGCATGTTTCCAGTTGCTTGCTGCAATAAGTTTTGTGCTCCTGACAGTAACCTGTGGGAGCCCAAATGAGTGAAATTTGTTCAGATGTTAGAGATTATACAGAACAAAATCTTTAATCAACAAACATGGAAGCCCCTGGGCTTTTCCTGTATTTATTTCCCCTCTTTATTTCCCTCTTCATTTTATGTACATGCATGACTAATAGGTCTATATAATATAGTTGTCTTCCTTACAACATTAAGGTAGAGACAGTCCTTTTCATACTGTAATCCAAAGACATGTAGTTTTGTACACTCTAGTCAGATTCTTTAATACACATCCTCAGGGCCGGCTTTAGGAACTGTGGGGCCTGATTCGAATACCTGGTGGCGGTCCGGGTCTTCGGCGGCATTTCCCTTGCTCCAGGTCTTCCACAGATTACCCGCCACCGAAATGCTGCCAAAGACCCGGACCGCCGCCAGGTGAGTAAAAAAAAAAAAAATCAAAAAATTAAAAAGATGCCTAAGCTGCAGGGCCTGATTCTGGGGAATCGGCCTAAAGCCAGTCCTGCACATCCTACATAATATTTATCATATATTGTGTAACTAATGTTGCATTAATATAGCTTCTGCATTTAAGAAGCATTTCATACACAGGGGCCAGAAGATTAAAAAGATGACTGCACTGCAACTTTAATGGCCAATTGGAGCTGTATCAGGGATAGAGAGCAGGGGAGATACAATGGAGGGGCTGGGAGAGGGGAATTCACATAGCATTCTCTAGCTGTCCTGCTCATGCCTGCTTCCTGACCAGTGCACCACACCGCCAGCATTTAGCTCAAAAGCTCTGTTAGCTGTTTCTGTTAGCTCTGTGGCTGTGTCCTGGCTTGCTGCTGCTTCTCTCTGAGACCTCCACCAAATATCCATCATAACCCATGTGCCCATAGGGTTCAGTTTTTGATCAGTCTTGCCTGTGCCTTTATTTTGGGCAGCAATATGTGCCTGTGATTTGGGGGCTTCTATTGTTTCAGCTCTTTGGTTCCATAAAGAAGCTTATTGTTTCTTACATTTATCCTGAATGAAGGACAACAGTTTGACCTACCAGCTTCAATGAGAATTAACCCAACCCATAATATAATTTTGCTATTTACTTAGTACATGATTGCAGTGAGGTAACATTGTACATGCATAAATAAAACTGTTCATATCAAACTTTGAAAGATTTAAATAGTATTGCGTCATTCCTTTTTGCATTATTATTTATATACTCAGAGTTCCAGCTGACAGGCTAGGAAACTAAACCTGAAAGCATCCACTTATTTTACAGTTTAAAATATAATCATACTTTGTGTTACTTGAAAACAAAACATGTCATCTGTAGATGCACAAGTGAACAGATTCAGCTACTAAGCCAAATCAGTGTGGTTTTTGTTACCCAGGTGAGAATAAGTAGTGTTTTGCCAATTTTAGTAAAAAAGGGATCTTATGTTCTTGCCTGGAAAAGAGAGTTCTTCCATTTTGAAAATGGGAAATGCCCCTAACTTCATTAGCATCAAGGATGGGACAGGAAGGCAGCTCCATTAGCATACAGAATGGAGAACAGAGATTCCAAGGCAAGAACCGCACTGAACTCCGGGACCAGAAAAGCAGGGAAGCACTGCATGATGGGGGTTCTCTGCTCCAGAGGTTAATGAACCCATGCCTGCACACACCCAGCTCAGTAATTATCAGACCAATTCCAGTAATAAATCCTTTACTGATATCCAGAATACTGAAGCTGCCTAATTGCATTGTGAGCTCCCTGGCAGGAACACCGCCCATAGCCAGGAATGATCAGCTCCTATTGCCTAGCCTGAACAAAACAACTTTGGTATATTCCCTTGAGCCATCAGTTTACCTATAAACAAATCTAGTGTTCTCCCTTGAACCATTGTTCTTTCCCTACAAAAACCCCTACCCATGCTTAAGTAAGTGCTCTGATGCCTGGATCCAAAATCTGCATCAGTTCCATTGGGACTTCATCTTCTCCTGACCGATTGTGCTGGGAGCTCTGCCTGCCTCCAGCACTCTGGACCCTTAGCTACTGCCACCACCTGGGAACGCTGACCGGTTCAAGCTTCATGGAGTGGTGAGAACCCAACACTCTCTCACTCTCTCCCCAGCCCCCCTGCCCCCCGGTATAGCTTTCTAACCCTGACTTGTGTGATCAGTTATAGTTTTCCAAACCTCACTTTTATATCAGATTTAAGCTAGATTTAATATTGTAACTGTTTTGTTTGGTTGGTTCTCCTTGTATAGTTATTACCTGGCAATAAATAACTTTTAAGGTTAAGCTGGTTGCTTCCCTCCCTCTCTGTCCTTCTCTTTTGTGTTTTTGGCTTCCCCATTCGCTCTGCAGCAACACTCCACTTACCTAAGCTAAAGATCCCTGTAGTGGCCAAAAATCCTGCGGGGTTTGCTTATCAAGTGGGTTACTACCAGAACAACTGTAACGTGAAAGTGGGGATAAGGGACATGCTGAACCTGTGGCATCTGAAGGTGGCAGCTTGGAGGTGTTGGACCCATCCTGCTGAATCCAGGGACATACAAGTGGCCAGCTACTTGGCCTGGTCTGCTCAGATGTGCTCTGTTAATGTGTGTGTGCACGCTCATCTGATTCTGCGGCTGGAGGAACCCAGCCCTGGGAAACGTAGGTCCTGCAGAATAGCTCCATTGGGAGGGAACTTGCAAAAGGGAGAAGTAGAGCTGTGTATAAGAACACTAGTGAACAAGCAGTACGTTGATAGAATTACAGAACCACACCCACTGCAGAAGAGTAACCCTAATAAATGAGCATACCCCAAGGTAATGGGCAAATCTAGTAACACCGAGTAGCTGGCTGGGTGCACAGAGGGGAGCAAGCTGTTTCACAAAAAGTAACTTGCTCCCTCCCTCAGAGGGAGCAAAAAATGTCACTGATTAATTGAGGCAAACTACATATAACGGATAAGAATGACCTTGTTTATGCAACTAATTCTCCGTGTAAGGGTTTGGGTTTTTTTATACCAAAAACCAGTGCCATAGAGAGGTTTGGGGGTGCCCAGGGCAAAATCTGAAACTGGTGCTCCCCACCCTTTCAAAATTACCACTGAAAGGACCCACTGTGTGGTGGATGGTTGAAGAGCAAGCCTGCCCCACATTCACCTCTAGGGGCGGCTCTAGGCACCAGCGCACCAAGCACGTGCCTGAAGCGGCAAGCCACAGGGGGTGGCCTGCCGGTCACTGTGAGAACGGCAGTCAGGCTGCCTTCGGCAGCATGCCTACGGGAGGTCTGCCGGTCCCGTGGTTTGGGCGGCAATTCGGCGGCAGGTACGCTGAAGGCGCGGGACCGGCGGACCTTCCATAGGCATGCCGCTGAATCCGTGTTACCAGCGGACCTCCCGCAGGCAAGCCACTGAAAGTTGGGGCGGCAAAATACATAGAGCCTCCCCTGTTCACCTCCCAGCAGTTGCTCCTGTCCCTCTGGGCTGGGCCCAACTCCCTGTTCCAGGCCTGGCAACCTGGCACACAGGGTCACTCAAATTTGGTGCAACTGCCCCTCTGTCATGATGGAGGGGTGGGGCAAGTGGTGAAGCAACCCCATCACAATGCCACTCGGTTTGGGGGCCTCTCAAGGTAAACTGCCTCTGCCCTCTCCCCCACACCAAGTGGCCCTGCCAGGAACATTGTGTGGCTAACAGGATGCATATATGACTTAATTTGAGGTCCAAAATATAGTCCAGTATGATATGCAGTATTAAAATGAAGAATGCAGTGTATTTACTAGATATAAGATTAACATCCCTTAAAATTTGCACTGCGACAGTTCACTATTTGTATATCTCCAAGTTTGTAACTCATAATATTGCTTACAATGCTGTTCTCACGGAGACTTCACCCAGCCATTTGTTTGGAGCTGTTTTTCCCCCATGCTGTTCACAAAATTACCCTGAAGAAAGAAAGGGAGACAAAGAGCTTCATCAGAAGGTGTTGTAAAACCCACATCATAGCCAGTTTCTGAGAAAGGAGAGAAAAAGAGCTGTGTTAAATGTTATCAAGGGCTGCTGCTTCTGAACTCCTAACTCAGGCAAAACTTCACAATGGGAGAGTTCTTTGAGAACTTAGAGAAATACAGTGTGAATTTACACCAATACTGAAAAAGGCTTTTTAAATTAAGATTTTTACCTCATAGAAATGATTATTTATCACCATTATGCAATAACGAAGACTTTTGAAAATTGTTAATGTTATCATGGTACTCGAACCAGTAATGCCTCTGTGATGATGGGACATTTAGAAGGCATTTGCATGATTAATTACAATCTAAGGAAAGTCTTTTAACCATGAAAAAGTGACTGGGGATGAAAGTTGATATACAAAATTTGTTTTTAACCAAACCAAATGTAAAACAGTTTTAATTGCCTGTGGCATTTTTAGATTTAGAGTTTCAAAAGTGTACTGTAACCTTCCTTCACTTTTACTTTTTTTGAGCCAAGTTATTGACAACCACCCTGTCAAGTTATATCAGTGGGGACACTTCAGAATTTCTTGAGAAATCAAATGTAAGACTAAGCAGTTCCACCATGTTAGTGGCCTGATGCAAAGCCTATTGAAATAAATGAAAAGACTCCCACAGATTTCAGTGGTCTTTTGAGCAATCCCCAAGGATACAAGAGGCAATCAAGAGATGCCAATGTGCATTTATTGATATTTTATAAATAATTTTTAAAAAATGTAATCAGTCCTTTAAAAAAAAATTAAAATAAAGCAGGAGACATTGTTGGCCACACTCATAAATGGCTTAATGGCAGAGCTAATTTTGTTGAGGAGCACTCAAGCTGATTTTCAGTTCCCTTTCCTTGGGAGTTATTCACTGCAGGATGGGTTAGGCTCTGTGTCTGGGTGTGTATTGGGGTAATACTGTGACTGGTAAGAAGTCCCAAGCTCCCATCTGCTATTCTCCCTCAGCCTAAACTTCCCTGGCATCAGCACTGCCTCAAAGAAGTGCCACCCCTCAGCTCATGGCAATTACCCTCTGACCTATTGCACAGACATATAATGTTGATAGGCTACCCAGCAGAACAGCATCCCAGCCCTCCCACAACAGACATTGTCCCTCTCTAGGGTCCAGACAACAATTCTTTATTCCCAGGGCCAGCTCCAGGTTTTTTGCTGCCTCAAGCAAAAAAACAAACAAACACAACCTCCGAGAGCACAACTGCCGAAGCAAAAAAAAAAAAAAATCTCCCGGAATGCCGCCCCTGGAATTGTGCCACCCCAAGCATGTGCTTGGTTTGCTGGTGCCTAAAGCTGGTCCTGTTTATCCCTACTCCTGCCGGGTGGAGAAGTGAACAGCAGTCCTTGGGCTGGAGTGGTTAAACACCTTCCCCCTTCATAAAGAAGTAAGGGTTGGCTCACAAAAAATTTTTCTGCTGCTCCCAGGGGTTTCTAGCACCAAGTCTCATCAGACTAGGGCTGGGAGAGCCTCTTCGTAAGAAGCTTTCTTCACTCCCAGAGGATGGGAGGCAGGCGTTTCAGTGGGCAGAAGGACCAGCCACTCCACCATTTGGATCCAGCAGTGGCAGCAGTTTTAGACTTCATGAACAGAAGCCACCACATTTCTTCCTATGTTTGGAGAATCCCAGCAGCAGCTCCTTTTATCCCCATGGCCTAACACACTTGGAACCACGGTGTTCATTAGAACAGCGGTTCTCAAACTATCAGAGGGGTTCTTGAACTGTGGGTCAGGACCCTATTTTAATGGGGTCACCAGGCTTGGCATTAAGACTTGCTGGGGCCAAAGTCTGAGCCCCACTGCCCAGGGCCAAAGCTGAAGTCCGAGGGGTTCAGCCCTCAGTGGTGGGTGTCAAGTTACAGGCCCCCTGCCTGGGGTTGAAGCCCTTGGGCTTTGGCTTTGACCCCCTGCTCCGGGCGGTGGGGCTTTGACTTTGGCCCCCATGCAGGGTGGTGAGGCTCAGGAAGGCTCAGGCTTCAGTCCCCCCTCCTAAGGTCATTTAGTAATTTTTCTTCTCAGAAAGGGGTTGCGATGCAATGAAGTTTGAGAACCGCAGCGTTAGAACACCCCTATACACATGCATCTTCCACAGCAGCTGTATGGTTATATATACCAGCAGTGGAATGTTTACCTGCTAAATACATTTTTTTAGGGACAGCATTTTCAAAAAGAAATCCTTTCTTTCTTAGGTCTAGACAGAATACAGAAAGAGTTAAGATACAAAGTGTTTTTAACCAACAATTTAAGGCCTAAGTTAACTGTGCATTGTCTCTTTAATATGCAATACGAGTCACATATTCAGGTTAGCTTGTGCTCAGTACTCAAGCCTGGATTTAAGTTTTCCTTTCTGAGGACCCAATTCTGCAGGTGCTGAACTCTCTCCATTCCCATTAGCTTCAGAATTCCCTTTTGATGCTGCTGTAAAGTGGAAATGGAAACATGTAGCAATTGTCTGAATTAGTACCAACAGTTTTCTCCAAGGAAGTGGTTTTGTATCTGATCAAAAGAAAACATAAATTTCCTTTCTACTGAGGCCTACTTAAGATTCTGGGCAGCGCATTAGGTTTTATGCAATTTTTTTTTTTTTTTTTTGCTATTTGAATGACCATGTCCTGATGACTGGCTAGAATATTTAATATTAGTGGCGTGCTGAAAATTTGAGAGCCATGTCAGGCATAGTACAGAGACATTTGAGAGGCAGGAAATGTCAAACTACGTCTGTCCTACAAACTGCAGGGTTTTACAGAAGTATTGTAAATATTTACGCCCAGATTCTTCTGAATGGTATTTGGTGCAGAGATTCAATACATTTTAATATCAATTCCACAAAAGTCATACTGATAAGGCCAAAGCTGTTGAAAAGATCTTTAAAGCAATCAACCAACTTTCTACATTAAAGATAAAACTAAAGCTAGATTGTTACAAAAGGTTATATTCTTCTCTAAGTCACACTCATGTAAATTCAGACTAAAAAATCAGTAGAGGCATTCCAGATTTACACTGTGAGCAACATTTGGCTCATATTCCTTCATGCTGCTGTCCTTTTGACCAAGACTATGCTCAAAGTGAGTAAATATGGAAGTAATGTCCTATAACTTATAGAATATGTTGTATTGTTAATCCGCTGTCTTTTGATATTGACTAATTGATGCACCATTCTCATTTTTTATAATGGTTGTCTGGTAAATGGAAAAAGATTATGTCTTTCAAAGACTTATTTAACCAAAGAAACAATAAATGCCATTTTCTTCTGTTTTTCTTTTGTGTAAGAAATTGTGTTGACCCAGGTTAGTCTTCTCCTTTCCCTGTTTCAACCTAAAATAGATAGATTTTGTGGCTACTATTCTTGTGGACAAGCAAATACTAGTTTATTGCTTTAAGGATATTCACCTATCCAGCAGAGATGCTCTTGCCCTTTTTGCATTTTGGAATTGAATGACATGTCCCAAGGATTGTATTCTTTCACATATGTTCCACATAGCTTTAACTTTAATGTAAGAAGCCTCACAATATGCTTTTCCAGTTTAAATTTCAAAATACCCTTTCTCTGTTTCTCCAACACTTACCCATGTTGGGCTTTACTAAAGTTGTGCATACTTGTTTTCATGTCCCTGTTATTGTGAGTTGTTTCCGATTGCATAGTCTGGCCAACTAGAATGTAAGTTGGTGTTGTTGTATACAAGAAATATTAGCAGTATGTTATGATGCTGCACGTTAAAAGGTGTTTTGACTATATTAATTAGTCTATTGGTTAAAATTTAGTCAAGTAATAGCCCTAGAGAAGTGGTTCTCAGACTTTTGTACTGGTGACCCCTTTCACATACAAAGCCTCTGAGTACTTATAAGTGAAAAACATTTATTAATATATTTAACACCATCATAAATGCTGGAGGCAAAGTGGGGCTTGGAGTGGAGGCTGACAGCTTGCGACCCCCCATGAAATGATCTTGAGACCCCCTGAGGGGTCCCAACCCCCAGTTTGAGAACCCCTGCCCTAGAGTATGTACCTTTGATTTATGGACAAGAAGTGAAACAATCAAAATTATAATAAATACATGGGCAAAACTGCAATATTTAGGAACTGCTATGAGAAGTTTTCCTAACTACACTGAATTGCCAAAAGACTGAAGTCCTACCATTGATTTGTCATCCTAAAAAATGGAAAGGAGAATAGAGACAGCTTTCTCTGGGGAAATGAATGAAGCATAGACCCAAGTGCCAACAGCAAGAAGTGCAATGACATACTGTGACAGTGACATTTGTCACATTAATACTAAATACCTCTGAGCTCAAAATAGACAAGTGTAGAACACCAATGGCAAGTTTCACAGTGTCCATAGGCAAGCCAACAAAATAACAGGAATATATTTCCAAAAGATACAACATATGATTATATTTTACCAGAGGGGCACATGATTACACAATAAAATACTTAAATGGTCAATAATGTCAGTAGAGACAGATAAGACTGTAAAAGATTAATAGAAAAAATGGTGAAATGTAAATTATGAACCAGGTGGTCCTTTACCTGGGTTATGCCTGTGTATGGAAAAAGAAACTCCATAAGATAACCCCTCAATAAATTTCCTAAATATTCTTCTGTTTGTTGGTGAGGTTAGCTACTGCAGAAGAAGCACCTGGACTACTTTGATTGGCAAGAAGTAGCATCAAGGAAATGTCAAAGGACTTTGGTACTTTCTAAATCTCCTGGATTTTACTTTAACCACCTTCTGAATAGGAATTCTTGCTTGCATATGACAGCATCTGCTCCTACTCAGAATTGTTTTGTCATGAGAAAGAAAGGAGAAGAAAAATGCAGCAAAATCCACACTGGGTCAATGCTACAAAAAGTGTGTTAGTCAATAGAGCTACACCAATTTACACCAGCTAAAGATCTACCCAGGAATCCTGGGTTGCTTAATTATTACACCAAGCTTGCACTGTTCCTTTAGCAATTTGAGCTGGAAGTGAAGACTTTAATGCCATTTACTTCAGTTGGAGTTGAGGGTGTTTAGCACCTTGCAGAAGGCTCTCAGCACCTCATAGGCTTGGCCCGACGTGCCGTCTGTTCCAGATGAGCTATGTCACTAATAATTCCTTAGAAACAATCTGCTCCACTTTGTATTTAGCTGTGACACTCTGAGTACCTTTCACAGACCTGAAGAAGAGTTCTGTGTAAGCGCAAAAGCTTGTCTCTTTCACCAACAGAAGTTGGTCCAATAAAAAAATATTACCTCACCCCTCTTGTCTCTCTGTTAACTAAAGACGCCAGATTCCTGGTCAAACAATAATTTTCTCTTTATAAAGCACAAGGTGTCTTTTGAAACTTACATGAGAAGAATCTGAACAGAAAGTTATATCAACATGATCTCAGTGTAGACCAGGGGTGGGCAAACTTTTTGGTCCGAGGGCCACATCTGGATGGGGAAATTGCATGCAGGGCCATGAATGTAGGGCTGGGGCAAGGGGTTGGAGTGCGGGAGGGAGTGCAGGGTGTGGAAGGGTGTGCGATGTGCAGGAAGGGGCTCTGGGCAGGGGTTTGGGGTGCAGGATGAGGTGCAGAGTGCGAGAGGGGGCTCAGGGCAGAGGGTTGGGGTGCAGAGTGCGGGAGGGGGCTCAGGGCAGGCTCAAGGTAGGTGGTTAGGATGCAGGAAGGGTGCAGGGTATCTTGTGGGTCGTACCAGTTTTCTCTCTCTGATGGATGGAGATTATGGTTATGAGAATGTTCTTGTTTCCTTCATGTTCATATTTCTTCAAAAGACTTGTCTGGAGGTAGTGAGTCTGATTAAGAACCTTCATGTCACATTTGACTGTAACCTTTTAATGAAGAGCTAGGGTTGTTATAAATAGGATTGGTACACTATTTATTATAAAGGTTGTCAGAATTTTCTCCCATAGGTAAAACAACTTATACTTAATTTGGAAATGACTTAACCATTTTGGATGAAATTCCTCGCCCCCTCCAAAAAAAAAAATTAGCCTCAGACAGACATCTGCATGGGAAATTTCAATCCAAACAGTTAGTGATTGGCAAAGTTATGAGCAACTGAAAAAGATCATTGTCAGAGAGTGAGAAGTGTCAGGCTACCTTTAGAATAGGCAGCAACACTAGTCTGTATTTATGTGCTTACACTAACGGTTGTGCATATGATGACCCTTTTCTTGCGATGACCTCAGAGAAGCAACATATACCTTTATTACTTGATTAATATAGTTCACTTTTAGCAGGACTTCCTGCAGGGTTTCTCCAGAGCTTGGAATTAGTTCAGACTGCAGAAGTACATCAGAAATACATCTGCTCACTGGCTTGATCAGCTATGCTCATATTAAGCCAACTCTGCAGTTTTTCATAGGCTGACTATAAAGTGAGCAGGCTTTCATTTCACCCTGTTTTATAAGCCTTTAATGGTACATTGAACCTCATGCTGACTGACACCACTTTCAATTTTAGGTTGGGCTGTAATTATGTCTTTCCTGTGATGGGCCCTAGGATGTCACACCTGTTCCATCCTTGACAGCCCTCTCAGTCTGGCCTTCTTCATTTCTACTCTTCACAACTTTTCTTCCCCAAATTTATTTTTAAGTGACCACTGTTGTCCCTTTGTATCCTCTACCTCGTGAGACACCCTGATTTTATGTTTCATTTTGAATTATTGTCTAGCAACCTAAAGGAATTGATGGGCCAGATTCATTTAAATAAAATTATTAGAGATTCAAGTCATGCAACATTTCCATTGACATTAGTAGGAATTTTGCTTGAGTAGACTACAGGATTTGGCAACTAAGTATTAATAGAGGTGAGTGGTTTTCCCCTGTTCTCTCAACACTTCCACAAGTGTGTTTTGGCCTGGGAGAGTGCAATAGACATATTTTCATATTTCAGATTTATCTGAAACAAAGTTTATTATGAGGCTCCCTTTGGAAGGTCACATGCAGATTATTGTCCCCTCCTTCACACTAAGTGCTAAACACAAGGAAATATTTAAGTATTAAATATGTCTGATAAAGTGTAGCTAAAATAGGTTTACTAAATCCACGTTTTGTGAGTGTGTGTGTTTATATGACAAAAGAATGCACAATATGTCTCATCTAGATTTTTCAAGCATCTGCTTTGGTGATATCAGATCTGAGTAATACTTAACATAAAAGTGACTGAAGTCAGAAACAGGTTAAACAGAGAACTGAAATACGAAGAGAAGATGAGTATAGTTCTAATTATATAAAAAACAACTTCATTGTTATAAATCAGACCTCACCAGGATTTTTTTTTAGTCGCTCCTATTTCAAGACTTTAGTATGTGTAAGAAAAGATGCAGGTTCAGATTCTGTTCTTTACCACCTGGAGGGGCACCACCGAAAGTCCAGGCCAGGGGCAGGCTGTGACTTTAAGGCACATTTGTGCCCTGCTGATTCTAGGTTGTGCAGGGGCTGTAACAGCCCTTGCATTACATAGGCAGACCAGGGATCTCTGTGCTATGGCACTGCTCCCTATTCCACCTCCAGCAGTCTTCCAACAGCAGGGTTCATGGGGATGGGGTCCAGCATAAGTATCTGACCTTTCAACTTTTTACAGGAGTTGTTTTCTACTACAGAATGGTGTGGGGATCTGGCTGGTGAAGAGACTATCTAGTCCCCTTGTGTGGGGGCAATCACATGAGGCAGACCAACACTTGGCCTATTATGGTGAAATTCTCGCTGGCCTCATGCAGGCTGTTTACAGTCCCTACAAGCTGCCAAATTTCAGATTGTATTGTCTTTTCCTTGTCTCTGAAGCACCATGTACTTTTATAGCACTGTATAAATAACAACATGAATTTTAAAAACCTCATAGGCAATGGACTAATCAAGCCATGTACTGCTCTTGATCTGTACAGCTCTCACTGATGTCAGGAGAGGTACGTGTATGGATTTAGAGTTCATAGAATGTCCACAGAATATAAGGGTTCAAATCTTTAATTAGCTTGGAAAAATCTCTGGTTTTGGCAAATGTTTCTGTGAAGTGCAAATTGCTGTTATGCTTTGATTTGATCAGAGACATGGATATAAGAATTGCCAGACACAGTACAGATGCCAGAATGTAATGTGATTTGGGTGAGTGTTCACACTTAACCATATTATAATTGATTTTGGTCTGTAGATTCTTGAATTTAATAAAACATTTATTTATTCCACCTATTTTTAAGAACATAGGAAGTGTTTAAATGGTATCGCTGAGTCTGCTTTTTGAGTCAGGATGAGTAAAAACCAAATTTATAGTGGTGTTGTAGCCGTGCTGGTCCCAGGGTATTAAAGAGACAAGGTGAGTGAGGTAGTATCTGTTATTCGACCAACTCTTGTTGGTGAAAGAGACAAGCTTTCTAGCTCCACCTCTCAGCAGATTAGCTAGATCAGCATATTACTAAGATTGCATTATTTTTACAAAATATGCTATCATGCATGTACTGATGCCACTATGCCGTACCATTATAAATCATTAAAACCAAGCTTCAGTTGCAAAAATAAATGAACAAAGTACATTTTGTAAACGTATCTCATTGGATTTTTTTAATAGTATATTTATTTGTTTTCTGAACAATGTGTACAGTTCAACCATTTGTAGTGGGTTTCCTAGTCATTTGGTGCAAATTAGATAGGGTAAGAAATTACCCCCAGAAGGAATTACCTTTCATGTTGCTAGTACTTCTTCAAATTGAAAAAATGCTTGCTGATTGTGCCTTGGATTGATAATTGGATGTAGCAAGGATGGGTAACTTCATCTGTTGTGGAATTGTTTATATAATAAGCTGCATTTTCCCCATGAATTTCACACTGATGTTCAGTCCATTGGCATGACTATAGGCCATAGCTATGCCTTGCCACTTATTGCACCTTCAAGCACAGACAGAATATATTTTCCTTATTCGAGCTTTGGACTTGTTAGCAGCAGCTCCTTTAAGAGTTTTAATGTCAGATATGAGCTGATAGAGTTTCTTGTGCAATAAAACCTTAGTGTTTGGTAAAACATTCACAGACCCAGATTGCGACAGTTGAGTTCCCTCAGCCGGTTTTGCAGAAGGAACAGCAGAGAGAGTACAGGAAAAGAGCTCCTTCTTAAAATGTTCCTGTGTCACACTGAGGCAAATTAAAATGAACTTGTCATTTTTCTCTGTGTTCTTTCCCATCATTGCTGCTTTTGACAACATATCTATGACCAAGCATAAGACTTTTCCTTTCTGTTCAGTCTGCTCTTCCTGCCTTGTTTGTTTAGTTATGCTATAATTCAATATTTTGTTATTGGATCACCACTTCATGCTGGAGAATTCAGATGTCAAAAACAGTGGATTGTGACATCACTGAAGTGTTTAGTGCTGTTTATTATAAACAAAGACACTTATATTTAAGGAAAAACCTTTTTAGTAACTAGAATGCTTTACAGTTAAATAGATTCTGGCGAAGCACGATGCAATATTCTTTTACATTGATGTGCCAGAGGATCTTTTATTACTCACTCATCAGTCAAAAAAAAAAATTCAAATTCATGGTGACATTTCTTCAACTATTCACTTACATTCTCTTTTGGGAGTAAAACTACTGAAGGATCTGGTATACTATCAAGTCTTCACAATAATTGGCTAAAATGTACAAGGGCAATCAGCACACCATTGTATATTTGTATAGAGCCAATTGTCATAGTGTCTAGCTTCTGTAATGGGGTACTTCTGAATGTTACCTGTCTGTTAAAGGGTCACAGAGTGCATCAGAAAACAGGTGTTTTGATATTGCAGTTGTGATTGCATATTTAATTTATTTGAAGCCAAAATGTGATAACTTTGTTCTACTCCACTCTATGATTTTGCAATAGAAGAGCCTTTTTAAAATGTCAATAACCACTAGTGATGTGTCAATTACTGTATTACAGTTTTGCCAGAGTCTGTTTAAGCAGCAGTTTAGAAAAGACAAAATAGGAGTGGGAACTGATTTTTGTTTTGCCAAACACTCTATTTAAAAGTGGCATAGTTGCTTTAAATCACTGGTGGTTCTTCTCCATATGATATAGAATTCTATCGCTTAATTGTGAACTTTTATTCACTCATTTTATTCTTTATTATAAAGTTTTCAATACCATTGCACTGCATCTTGTGTAGTCATCTATAGATGTGCAAAGTGGGTGTAAAACACCATTTTTCTGAGCTAGTAGCATTTTATATACCAACTTTTCACAGGTGCAAATGATTATACACAAGGCGCACAGCCATGGAAAATAAGGCCTGCTGAGTGGTTGTCCATCTCACCAGATGGTAATTTGTTATGCTTGAAAATACATGATGTGTCTTCTTTTACAACTCCCATCACCCTGGTGTCTGAATACCTTGGTCTAGAATAGAAGTTTTGCTCCTGACTCTAATGGGTGCAGGACTAGGTTCCAAACTGATTCTAAAAGTTATCTTGAAATAGGTTAAAAGTTGTCAAATCTCATGAATGCATCAGGTCAGAATTTTTCTTGCAGGCAATTTTTTTCTATCCAGATCCCTTCCCTGACTATGGTGTTCAGTGATGCATCACTAGTAACCAAGTTTTCTATTTTTTTTTAAACAAAAACTAGACAGAGAGATGTAAAATTCTTCCAGTGCAGTGTTTGTTAATAAAAATTGAAAGTCTCATTCTTTTCCCTCTGGTAGGGAGGAGGAGTCTCTTTAAGCTCCCTCCAGACCCCGCTTCAGGTCCTTATATAGCCTGTCTCTCCCCACTCTGGCAAACACCTAATGGGTTCTTGGAGCAAACAAAAGAGAAGTCCTCTCTCCTCGTTCTTCCCTTATGGCAGAGGGGCATCTGTGGGAAAATAAAGAGAAGGGTCTACTTCCAGCCCCTCCCTGTGGGGCATACTGCTCAGAGGCTGGGTCATGCAGCTTCTGGAGCAGTGAGACTTGTTGCTGTCTCCCTATTGTAGAGCCTGTCTCTGCTATCTGAGGCACGGCTGACTTCTTCCAGTTCACCACTCCTTTCTGTGGCAGGTTTTCCTTTTCAAGCGCCCCTCTGTTCAGGCATAAAAAGCCTCTGTGTCAGTGTGAGGGCATGCCCCTTCATACCCACTCCCTTTGGTCTCTTTGGCACTTTCATGCATTACAGTTGTGTTTTTACTTTTACTTTTCATTTTGAATGGACTTTCCCACTGATCATAAGCATTCAAACTTACCAATTTGGATTTTTTTAATGTAGAAAAGAATGCTAAAATTGACACATTTGAAGATTGTCAATGGGAAGGCAACAATTGCTCTAAAGAGCAAATATAGCTTCTGTCTAAAATGCATCATTTTAGTTTAAGGAGAAACACTATAAGAAAGAACAAAAGTAGAGTCTTTGAGAGAGAACAGTGTGTGTGTGTGTGTGTGTATGTCTCCTCTGTTGCAGGCTGCAGTAACTATGAGAACAAAATGATTACTTTAAAGGTGAAAAAGAAAACAAAGACATCACAGTTTCATAGCTGCTACACACCAAAGCAACTCTATGTTTTCAGGAGATACTCTCAGAATTCTCATCTTTGTACAAAGGCCAAGCATAATGGAATGCTAAATTGTACTATGCTGTTCAGCCACTTGGTGGCATTGTATAAAATACCTTATTTAAACGAACCTCAGCATCCCTGGCAGAGCATTAAAGGATCTTACGATGAACACATCTGATGTGCATAAGCAAGTACTATGACTAGTCTGTACAGGAAGTACATGACACCAAGTAAATGGACAGGGTGGAACCAACACAATGGTAAGGGAAGTATCAATCAAATCAGTAGGGTTCATCCCATTGATTACTAGGAAGTTTCCTGAAATTTTGGAATTGATCAGATATGGTCTTTACAGACAAACAAAGAAATTCCATTGAGTTAAGTGTTATGCCTCACTTTGCTCATTCAACAACCGCACAAAAGGTTGTTCTTGGCATAATACCAACCAGGTTAAGCAGCAACAGTTCTGTAAATATCACTGGACCTGAGGCTTCCATCTGTGCTAGGGTACCTATTACTAATGCATTATGGGAGCTCACCTAGGCCTCCATGATTTTAACCTTGCTTTCCAAGATAGTGTTATTTTTATTTGTGCTTTGTTTTGTAAACAAAGTAGATATAATGCCATTCACATATAAGTCTGATTGGATGTAGAAAACCAAACTATTGTGATCAGTGATGTTTATTTTTGTATTAATCTCATCAGTTATTCCTTCCAAGCATGTCAAGATAGACCGATGATAGATTTTTTTCTGTCTAGCCCTGATCTCTTCCAATATCCCTCTAGTCATCTGATTGCCTTCTTCCTCTCCCTCAGCATCACTTTCAGACCCAAGGGGTTAGTCCTGGTACAGGTTTGAGTGCCCTCAGCTCTAATGGATTTTGACTTGGGGAAACTCCAGAACATTCAAGATTTTAATACAGTCTCCACCTGAAGACAGATTTCCACACTTGCTGAGAATCCTGCAACGAATGTGTCAGAATAATATCAATGATCCTCACCAGCTGAATCCATAAATCCAAATAGTTTTTAGTCTGATTTGGTTTGGGGGCTAATATTTGGAATAGTTCTTTCCCTCTAATCTCTAGGGACCATTCACAGATAATTTGCTTTGTTTTTAGTTATATAATAGAAGACTTTAAGGGTGCAGAGCACTTCCTGAGAGTTGCCAAGTGTCCTCAGACACATACTAAATACCTAAAATTTCTCTTTGAAACAGGTGATGCAGATGTACCTCCCATTTTGTGGAATTGCCATATCTAACGCCCAGTTATTTGCTGCTTCAAGGAAGGAATATGACAGAAGCAGAGTAAGTAGAAGGCAGCCCGTTGGACAGCTATCAAATACTGTCACATCCCTCTTTCCTTCAAATTCCAGAACAGATGGTTTTAAGGAACCAGTTATGTTTTATTTCAAAATAATCCAGAGAGAACCTTTTAAGTGGATGGTGAATGTCCTTTAGGCTACAGGCTTAGATGGGTGGATAAATTTGCTTTTGATGTTAAATGTTTGTTTCCTGATGACAATTTCAAGTTTATCGTGCTAAGATAGGTGTGTTTAGAACCCATCCTGCAGAATAGAATTAGTTACATTTCCACAGATTCAGATCTTTTAAAAATTCCAGATCCTCAAACATCCTGGATTTGTAATATTTCATTTGTCTACAAGAGTGAGTTATACAGGGTACCCCAAAGAAGTACAACCACAACCTTAAAGCCACACCATTATGCATTCTGTACATACCACATATATTTAGAAATAAGATCATGGAAGTGTTCTAGAGAGGTTTTTTTAATTGGTTGGTTTTTTTTAAATCTCTCCTGCGAAGCTAAACTCCTTGTGTTCAATATTTTCATTGAGTTTAATGGGGACAAGATTTCACCCTATGTGTCCAACTAGTCATAATCTGTAAGGAGAGGGAAATTATAGTAAACAAGTATTAAAACCTTTAAACGTTACCTTAGCTTTTGTATATATAACAATGTAATCATAAGTATCTTGGTATCTAACAGGACCAGACACCTTTGCTTTATGTCCCATTGGGAAGCTAGGAGTCTCCCCTTTCCAATAGTTTAGAGCTCTAGGTTGTAGGTCATGAGGTCTTTACCCCTGTACAGATCTGAGTATGAACCACTGCAATTCTGGGAGAGAGCGGGAGAAGGAGACATTTTTGTGGAAGTTTTTTTAACAATATGGTGACTGAAGCTGCTCAGGGATTTAGCATTAAAGAATTAATTGTAAATAGCTAACTAAACTTACGGAGGAGAGATTGAGGAGGAATTGCCAAGAGCTGTCTTTTGCTCTGTGGGACTTTATTAGTGGTAAAAAATCCAATCTTTTATTTTGAGACGTGAGTTGATAGAAGCCAAATCCTCTGTCATTAAACCTTATTTTCTCTTGAAACTAAACACTGATGGTGAAGTTTCCTTTTCATAGAAGCATGCTGACATTTCTGATGAAGTTGTGGCACAAAGAATTAAACAAAATAAAACATCTGAAATCATCAGATCACTCTGAAGGGAAACCCTTTAAGTGTTGATAATGGACTCTGGAGGAAGCCTCATTTTAATGTCTTAGCCAGATGGGTAGTTTTAAACAGGAAAATATTACTGTGATTTTTCATGGCTCTTAAATACCTATCTTCCCTCCCCAAAATGCTTCACACTCACTCTTCATTAAAATATGCCAATTTCTGGAGATTGAGCATCTTAGGGAATTGCCCTGGAGAGATAGATCCTTCCCTTTCTTGATCACTATTTCAACCTTAAGTCAGTATTAACAAAATCCATTGCCATTTGGCTGCTCTATGGTGACCTGCATTCAGTGACACTGTAGAGTTGCAGGATGAGCACAGAACAATGGAATGTTGGTTTATACAGTTGCTATTTTACACACTCATGAGTTATTGTTTTAAAACTACTTGGTAGATTATGTTTTCGTGGCTAGTTTACTTTCCTTGAGACATTCCTTATTATATCCATTTCAAGTTGGCTCACATTTGGGGCCTGTCATCCCAGTTGTGGCTGTATGTATTATCTGAAGAAAAGTTTTGTGGAAGTTGCTTGATAAAATGTACATGGACATTCAAACAAGCTCATTTTGATATCATCCTGGTTGTCAGTTTGAACTGCTTTATCATTTTTTTTAGATGAGATTCAATTAAGCTGAAGTAATTAAGTTGTCTTGTAAATATAGACCTTAATTTGGTTTGGCAGTACAGCAAACCCTGAATAAGCCAACACAGAGAAGCTTGTATGGTTCAGATTGTAATCTATGTAAATCAAGATTTTCCCCATTTGGACCTAGTTTTCTTATTAGCATGGCTCAGACTACTAATTTTTTTTATATATATTTGGTGATATGGAGACACTTTAATGCAAGTGCTGTATGCAGTGGCACAAAACAATGGGCCAAATTCATCTCTACTATAACTTAAGCGACTTCATAGGTGCTGGAACTAGGAGTTCTGGGGGTGCTGCCGCACCTCTTGGCTTGAAGTGGTTTCCATTATATATAGGGTTTACTGTTTGGTTCAGTGCATCATAGCACCCCACTGTAAAAATTGTTCCAACACCCTGGGCTAATTTATACTAAAAAGAATTTGGCCCATTATATTTAAAATAGAAAAGAAAACTACATTTAAAAATATTTTCAACTCATGGTTAAGCTGTACATTTAAATTTGGGCTTTTATCTGTCAGATTTACTCTTAAGGTGCAAATATAAGTTAAGTAGTAAATGTTGCCTGTGAAGGAAAGAACTATTGTGTTTGTGCCTTTTTTATTTATTTATTTATTTGCCATCTCATGTAGTATGAGAAAGGTCTGACAGCTTTTTAAAATTAAAATATATATATATATTTTTTTCTTGTTTTACAAATGAGTACCAGAGCTTGGGGTCCAAGCCCAAGCCCAGCAGTCTACACAGTAATGAAACAGCCCTGGAGCACAAGCTCTGTGAGACTTTTTATTACTGACCTTGGCACAAAAAGTGGGAATGTGCTAATAAAGTTTGCAGATGACACAAAGCTGGGAGGTGTTGCTAACACAGACAAGAACCGGGATATCATACAGGAAGATCTGGATGACCTTGTAAACTGGAGTAATAGTAATAAGGTGAAATTGAATAGTGAAAAGTGCAATGTCATACATTTAGGGATTAATAACAAGAATTTTAGTTATAAATTGGGGACACATCAGTTGGAAGTTACAGAGGAGGAGAAGGACCTTGGAGTATTGGTTGATCACAGGATGACTATGAGCCGCCAATATGATATGGCCTTTAAAAAAGCTAATGCGGTTTTAGGATGCATCAGGCGAGGTATTTCCAGCAAAGATAAGGAGGTGTTAGCACCGTAATACAAGGCACTGGTGAGACTTCATCTGGAATACTGTGTGCAGTTCTGGTTTCCGATGTTTAAGAAGGATGAATTCAAACTGGAGCAGGTACATAGAAGGGCTACTAGGATGATCCGAGGAATGGAAAAACCTGTCTTATGAAAGGAGATTGAAAGAGCTTGGCTTGTTTAGCCTGGCCAAAAGAAGGTTGAGGGGTGATAGGATTAAACTAAATTAGTTTCTAAACTGATATAGTGAAATTAGAGCTCAAGCTGTGTGTAGACCACCTTAAGTGTGATCAGAATCTGCCTCTTTGTGAAAGATTTAACGTTCTTGTGCCTTCAAATGAGGGCTGAGAAAGTTCCTGCTGCAATCCTCTAGTCCCTCCCACAAAAACAGGGAAGGCGAGGCTGGATATTCCTGATATGTCTAGAAAAAAACTAGCAAACAAAACAAAACACATTTCAGATCTCCTTTGCACATCATAATGAAGAGAAAGAATGTAAACATAAGGGGCTAAATCTCCAGCTAGTGTAAATCAGCACACTGCCACTTCAAGGGAGCTATGCCTACCTGTACCAGCTGAGGATCTGATCCAATGTTTTTTCCCAGTTTGCAGATCACCTTCAAATACCTCCCTATCTTCAGTGGAAAATGTTCATGTGGAATGTTTTTGCATGTCTGGTACCTTTTCATTAGATCTTATGTCTATTTTGAATTGAGAAAATGGGTTCATTCTTACTTGAAAAGGTTTATGAAAGTTGATTTTAAAATCAGGATCAGCGTGACTGTCTAATGTAAAAATATTTACATGTCTTGTCTCTCTAGACATCTCATGTCCTGTGTTTGAAATTGCAATACAGTTTTTAAAATAAATGAATAAAGCAGGATTATTATTATTATTATAGACAACATCATAATATTCTAAAACAAATCTTGGCCACCCAACCATAGGTCAGCACATGCGGACGTGTTATTAAATCATGAAGCATATTAACCTTGGTAGCTAAATACTCCTATGAAACTTTGAAACACTCTCTCTTCTTGTATCCAATACAAAATCCATTGAAGTGAATGGAAAAAATCCCATGGACTGCAATAGAGTTGGATTGTGCCTTATGTAGGACCAAACTCAGCCATCATCATTCAGTTCGTACTCTTTTTTCAAGAACTCCTCCCATTGATTCAATTGGCGCTAAAATCAGTAAAAATTTTGCTTGAATGAAGACATCAGGGGAGTTACTCTAGATTTTCGTCAACGTAATGAGATCAGAATCAGACGCAAAGAGTGCACATCTGTACAAGTAAATCATTTAATTATTGTTTCTACAACCAAAGTAATAATTTCCTGTCCTCTTACGCAGGCTTTGTTGGAGGTAGTTAATGACCTCTTTGAGGAACAGACAGACTTAGAGAAAATTGTTAAGAAAATCATGCATCGAGCCCAGACTCTGTTGAAGTGTGAACGATGCTCAGTTTTACTCCTGGAAGACATTGAATCACCAGTAAGTGGTCCTTCAAATTTTAGAGAAGGTCTAATACATGAGTGGTATAATGTCTGTTTTATTATGGTGAGGCTTTTACATATAAAATGTAAGTACAATATTGCACAGTGAATGTTTTTCAATATATAGTTCTTAGTTTAAGTAATATAGACTTTATATTTATATTTATTTTTGTCAAGGCAAAACCACACCATCTGTTTATAGTCCCTTTTGCTCACCTAAAGATATTTACTGTAGTCACTCCAAGTTCTTTATGGAATTGACTTCAAGAGGAGTGATCCAGTTGTAGTTATATAGTCCTTACTTGCCTGTTTGTTGTTTGGTTTTTTTGTTTTTTTTTTTTGAGACTCTGGTCCCTGTGTGATGGTAGTAGCATTTAACTGAGAAGCAAACTGCCATTCTGGTGTGGCTATAAAAACAATTAAGATGGATTAAAAACATTTGTCTTCTGTTTTCTTTTTCTCCACAATGCAATTGCTCTAAGGAAAAAAAATCTGTCTTTGTTGTATCATCTTCCTGAAACTCACTGCTAAAATTGTCATTTTTGAAAATTTCTTACTGAGTTGGTGCTTGAAAGCAGCCTTAATATACAGAACCAGTTCCAGAGAACCATATGCCAGTTATTTAATGTGCATCTTTTGGAACCTTCTGCATGCATTTCAGCAAATAGTCACTAAATGCCTTTGTAACTATTTTTGTAGTTTTGCATCTTTTATTTTTGTTCAAAGGTAAATTCAGAAATATTTCCCTGAATCCTTAAGTATTTTCTGTTCAGACAGACAACATTTTGGTTTCATGTAAAAATTCTTTTTTGGAGGGGGAAGGGAGCATGTGTGTGTGAACATTTAATCACATAATCATGTTGCTGTTGCCCTGAGGCTACAGTGTTCTACACCTCTTTTGCATCCCTCCTGTCTGGGGTTGCTCCATCTCCACTCTCTCCTGTTCTCTTTTCTCCCATCCACATTTTCCCCTGTATAGAAAAGTGGGAGACGGACAGTGCAGCTAGGCTGTGTCCTCTTTTCACACACACCCAGTGGAACAGCACTGGATCTGTTGAGTTTGGGGACTTTGGCAGGACTGGCCCCTATGTTTTCTAAACTTTTCATTTGACTGGCAGTTTCTGGAATTGTAAGTGGGGTAAGAGTTAAAGATACATGTTTCTTTCTGAGCCCATCTGTAAATGTATTATTAATTATTATTGTTATTACTGTGATTTTGGAAAATAGCCTGTTGGATGGGATACATGCCATCGTGTTCTTTCAGGGATGTGAGCTGCAGATAAACTCCTGGCAAACATTCAAATTTGTGTCACTGGAGATGGCATTAATTGTAGCTGGGAACAGCCCATGGTAATACAATGTGGGTATTACTTATAAAAAACATGTTTATCTGAAGTTCATAAATCAAGAAAAGATGGTTCAATGGGGAATATTCTGTCCACTTAAAAAAGGAATAATTATTCTACTCTGAAGTTACATTAAAGACCATGAGGTTAACAATATAAAAGCTCTTATCAAGAATTTGATTTCATGCACCACTTCAGGCTATGCCTTTACAGAATCTCTGCAACACTGACACTTGCAGACTACTGAACATTTCTTTAAGGATGTACACTGGTTCTTTGTAAGTCTGATAATTGGGCATCTCTGCAAGGGCTGTGAATCATAACTCCAATACACTGGAGAAAATATAAGTCATTGAGGCACCTGGTGCCAGCTGTTGAAAGCCAGAAATATTCTCTGTAGGCCATAACATGCCATCAGCTGTTAAGAACAACTCCCCACTGAAATTAACAAACTGATTTAAACTGGAAGTTATACTTAAAAGTTGTTGACACTATCTAGCCATATTACATATATTAGAGGAAGTTCAGTTGGAGTTAATCTGGTCAACTGATGTTGTTGTGTTTCTCCTCTGATTATTTCTGGTTGTTTTTCAGATTATTTAGCTGCTTCAGTTATGGGCTGTGATAGAATGAAGAGCTGGTCCTTTGAAGTTATTGGGAGTCTCTCTCTATGCTGTAGCAAAACATTTTAGGAAAAATACTATTTTGGAAAAGAGTATGAAAAAATCAATTGAATATCTTTATAGTTTGCTTATGTTGCAGTGTAAATTTTGAACATGAATAGTCCACCTGAAGAATGTGCGATTGAACATTCAGTCTAAGATTGCTGGCTAAAAATATAATTAATATATAAAACATTATATTGCTGCTGACTACGTATGTAGTTTTTCATGAAAAATCTCAAGTTCAGATAGAATGATTTTTTTTTAATATGACAGGTGGTGAAGTTTACAAAATCCTTTGAGTTGCTGTCTCCAAAATGCAGTGCTGATGCTGAGAACAGGTTAGAACTCATCTTCTATGGTAATGGATTGATGGTTATGTCATAGTGATTTACAGATGTTTGCTCTATTAAACCTTGGTATATTTTCTTATGAAACACTGGACTGATTTGATTAAGATCAGCCTGATCCGGCACTTTTTACCCAGGCAAAACTCCCATTTATTTCCAAGGGAGTATTGCTTGAATAAGGCTCCACATCTACATACTGCCTTTGTGTCATTGTGCACTGCCGATGAGCCAGGGAAGATCTGATGTCCCTTTATTGTTCATGAAGAACACTACCCAATTTATAGTGAAAGAGATTTTGCTTTGCTTGGTGAGTATCAAAGTAAAAATAATTTAATACAGTTGTATTTTGTGTATAGAATGATTTCAGATTTGTGCTGCATTGATTGAATGTAAAATGTTTTACTGCAGTAGTGTCAAAGTTTTACTGCAGTAGTGTCAAAGCCATCAGACTGTTTTTATTTCTGACCTCCGCTGAAAGGGAAAAACATACAGACCTCTTGAAATAGATGATAGTGAGATGGTAAATATGTGTGGCTGCATGCCAGCTGGGAACCCATCTAAATGTATACCAGAATCTATCCTTACTTTCTAAACTTATCTGTAAACCTGATCTTGATAAAAAATAATTAATAGATTGGAAACAGTAGTGCAAACAGATGTTTTTTGCATAACCAAGGCTATTTTCCAAGCCCCCAGTCCTGCAAGGTACTGAGTGTTCCTTGTGAGTGTTCGTTGATCCTCTAAAGGCCCCAAGAAACCAACTGATTGAATGGGAATTCAGGGGTATCATTGAAAGATTAAGGTTGAGTCTTAAAACTGAATCTTACTCCAAAAATTTCACTGAAAGCAGTTTGTACAGGTTTTGAAATTTATATTAGGAATATAATATGAATGCTACAAAAAATCCTCAGTTTCTATCCTGCTAACAATAACTTGGCAGGCAGAGTAGAGATATGGGTCGTATACATGCACTCAAAACAATGCAAAGTTGCTAAATCTAATTTTATGCCCTACCAGCTTTGTCACTGCCCCTTTTAAGAACACACTAAACTAAAATTCACTTTTCTTAATGCTATACTACTTCACTTCCAAAACTGTAAGGAAAGATCCCACTCATAGCTACCACAGTGATTAGAAGCATTATAGGTTAGATAATTATAATGATAGTGCTTAGTACTTTATGAAAAGCATTTCATCCATAGATCTCAAAGTGCTTTACAAAAGTGGGTAGCATTATATCATCCTCGTTTTATGGATAGGGAACCTGAGGATCAGAAGGGTTCATGTGGCCTTGGGTAAGGCCACATAAAGTCAGATGCAGAGCCAGGAATGGAATCCATGTCTCCTAACCCCCATCTGTGCCCTATCCATCAACAGAGTGGGATGGGATAGAGGAAGCAAGGAGTAAAAGGAAAATGAGCAATAAGAAATGAGAATGCTCAGTGTGTGAACAATTGACTCGCTAGTTCATGTGAGAATTATGAATTACTGCTTTTGATCAGGAGCCTTAGAATAGCAATGGCTCTTTCCTAAAACAGTTATTGGGGAGGAAGGGTGTCTGTGTTAAAGCATGGGAACAGGACTCAGGATTCTATTCCTCATTGTGCCTCAGATTTATGTTTTGGCCTAGACAAATCATTCAGTCCCTTCCACATTTGTGTGCGAAGAGGAGCCAGTGCCATGGAAGGAAGGAGTTGCTTGCCACAGAGCTGGAATCTCATGTCCCATGGGGTTCCAGTTTTGCAAAGGAACTGAAGATGGGGTAGTGAGCAGGTCATCCTCCTTTGGGTTCTCACCCTAATTCTTGGCTGTTCCATCTTGCACTGCACTCCCCTTCACACTCTGGGACATCCCATTCAGGGTGGGATTTGGAGGAAGCCACAGTAGAGTTCGCCCTAGATTCACGCTTTGTAGGCGCTGTGCTGGGTTGTAAGATTGAGTCCATAATTTGTTGTGTGTCTGTGCCAGTACATATAGGGTAGCAGAGATTCTTATTTTCAAACTTCTGATATAAAATTTCAGAAGTTGCTATAGAATATATTGACACATTTTCTGATGCCGTTGCTTACATATGATTGAGTCAAGAGTATCTTCATTTTAACCTAAGGGATGTGAATGAGCACATGCATGCATGGTATCAGTTTTTTCAATATACACAGTTGTGTATGCTCATGTAGCTCAGATTAGCAAACCCCTTATCTCTAGTATAAAAAATGACATTACTTTAATCTTTATTCTGTGTGGAGAGTCAGGTTGGGTTTGCAAAGGTCAGTTCTAGACTGGCAGTTAGTGTGCCACATTTAGATCTGCACTGTAATCCTAGCATAAACACACAAATTAGTTGCATTACAATAGGGAAATAAAGGTTATTTGGCATACAGAACAATGCCCAAAGCCCTTGACATTTGAACATTATTTCCAATGACATTTGCCCTTTTCAGTCTAGATTCTGCAGTTCTTATTCAAGATAACGCCTACTGATTTAGAATAACTGGGCATTATGCCTGAATGAAAACTGCAAAATCAGGTGGTTCATCTGACTTTAGTGAAGATATATACCTTTATCTGAAACTGTAGCAGGGAGCCATGCAGACTGTGGAGTGGGGAAAGTACTAGGCAGAAATTCTACAGTGAAGCAGAGTGGCTCCAGGGATAATATAGCTTTCCAAATTCTAATACATTTCCTTTTTTATTGCTAGAAAAAAATGGACTTTTTTTTACCTTTGCCAACTGTTACTTCCCTAAATATTGCCATGGTGAAACAACCCTGATTATCAGTAAATATTTTCCTTGCTTCAGATCTTTTTTTCTCTGCAGTTATTTGCAAAGAAATAGCCTTAGAGACCACGTTTTCTTTGTGTTCATCTCCTGTTTGATTTGTCAGTTTCTCACATACTACATCGTTCGTTTCAATTTATGAATAATCACAATGATATATTCACACTCATTTCTAACAGTCATTTCATTCTTAAAGTGCAAGTTTTGCCAAATGTTTCTAATTTCCCTTCCCCTTTTAAAAAGTATCAAATTTTCTTTTATTCACATTACTAACACCTTCTTAAAAGTCCTGAAGGCTCAGTGCTCATCTGTGCTGAGTTTAGGCTTGATGAAGATGAGGTGCAGGGAAGGTGGCTTTAAGACATCTTCTTACTCCTCCTATCTGAGGATCTGAAATGGCTTATGGCGTAATTTGGAGCAGCCAAAGGGCTGCTTAAAGTTATGGGGGCTGTGATAGTTCCATACGGTCCCACACTCTGATAGCAGTTTTGTGCACTCAGCTCTGCCCCTGGTACTCTCTCCTCCTATGTGGAGGAAGTGAGGAGTGGGTGGCATAGAGTTCCCTAAGCCAACCCTGCATCACTCAAGAATTTCCCTTTCAGGGGATCCTTGGCTGCCCATTTAGGGGAGCTTCCCATTTGCTTGTGCTGTCGAGTCCGACGACTGAGCCTCTTGATTTAAATTTACACCAGAAATAAATAGTGAGATTCTTCCTCTTAAAATCTCAGTTGCTTTCTCCACAGAGTATCTGTAAAACATTTGCTGGTGACGTAGACAATATGCTTTTAAAACTTCATCCTGAATTATGTCTAGTTTCTTTAACTTGAAATTGTATGCTGGTTCAAATGGTTGACACCTATAATCCAGTATGGATTTAATTAGTCTCACATATAATTATAATGTCCAGATTTTAATCTTTGCTGTAAGTCTTACAATTCTACCAATTTTATGGTTGTTTTTTTTTAAAGATACGCACCAAGTGCTCTGCATCTGTAATTAGAATTTTACCCTTAAAGGTTCTTCTCCTCTCAGGTCTGTGATGCCCCTGGAATAAGTCTTAAATAATTTAACTAAATTTTGTACTTATCTTTGAAATATTAAAATATCAGTTTAGATTGCTGTCAAAATATTTACTATATAATTTATTTATTAGATTCACTCAAAATTCTTGTCTCAAATGAACATTGTTAATCTTCTCCTTTTTTAAAAGCATCTTTATTTATAACTTTGCTGAACAATTTTAACATTCCTTTGAAAGAGGCAATTCTGTGAATTAGTCTGCAGAAAATTAGCATAGCCAACTAAATCAGTCCTCTCTCATTGACTGAGACATCCAGCTGTTTTGATACTGTATTGCCCCAAAATTGCTAGTTATTTCTCCAGGGAACTCGAGTCCCTTTGTTCTTTAAAAATGCTTTTTAACTGTTGAAAATTAGACAGTTGTCACTTCAAATCTGAGATGACTTGCATTTATTTTGGCACTTATAAATAGATGCCCATTACTTAGGTCATAATCCTGCTCCCAATGAGTCAGAATGAATTTTGCTATTGACTAGGTGAGAAATAGGATCAGATTGTTTTAGATTTCTGCAGAGTGGGTATAAAAGGGTGGTGAATCAGGCCATGATTCTGATATCCTGTGCTAGTTTTGCTGCCAGTTTTGCAGCCTTTAGGTTAGCTGTGGCAGAGAGTCAACCTTGAAAAGGAATAGCATTTCCCTATTATATGTCTGTAGATTCTCATTGCTTCATCACTCATGTTATCTATTCATGATTCCTTATCCATGTGCCCCACACAATTGAGTTCACAACTGCATATCGAAAGTACAAAAATGTGACACTCCACAAAACATGTTTTCACCATTTCTGCCACTGCTGAGTGCAAGAAATAATGATGTCAAACAGAAAATAATAAAAAATCCCCCCCAAAATTGATTCCTTTTATTTATTAGACTAATTGGAAAAAAACTACAAATAATACATATTTAGGTATCTCACTAAAAGTGATCATTTACAAGTTGCTTTTTTTTGTAAGCATATTAAAGTATGGAAATGCACAGCTGAGACACCGGTCTTAATTCTGATGAAATTAAAAAAAATGTGAAAAATCATCTATTGTATCTTTAAAAATATGGCTAATCTAATCTGAGACCACAAGCACCAGTATTCATCAACTATAATTGTATTATTGCATGGCATCGATACTGGGCAGAGTTAAGGGCACCTGCCTATGTATTTCCAGATATTTTAAGTTTAACCTTAACTCCAAATGTAATTGTTTTAGAATGCTTGTTTTGAGGATAATTACAGCATCTCTGTGTTTTTTATCCAAATCATTGATAGGTTCTCTCAAAAATAACTTCATCATATAGTAGTTTTTATCTGGGGACGTAAGTAGAATTCCATTAAATTTCTGACAGACATTTTGCTGTATGGACAAATTGCACCATTTTTCTTAATTTTGCAGAGACCTGATTCTTAAACAATATATTCTTTAAAACAATTTATTTATTATTTTAAATAATAGAATATGTATGACATATTCCATGACATTATAAAATAACGCTTTCCTTCTGGAAAAGTATTCATTTAAAAGAGAAAAGATATACACTTGACACTTCCCAGGATTGAGCCTTCAGTAATTTCCTGGGACTGAGGCTATGCAAATTTCTCCTTTCTCCGAGCTTTGATACATATTTTACAATACTAGCTGAAGTGAAATTAAGTCAATGTCATAATAATTAAAATCTTTAGTGATAGATTTCTTGTTACTATATTAGCTTGCAGTATTTCTCTTGGTGGGGGAAAATAATTGATTAATTTATTGAAAAAACTGACATTCACATCCTTAGCTATATATTGCTTTATTTGTAACATTGTATTTGATCCAGATTTCTATTTATATTTGAAATCACATTAATAGTTCCCTTCATGGAGTATAGGGACCCAGAACCTAAGAAATACGAGGACCATGATTTTCAAGAGTGACTAGTGATTTTTGGGTGCCTTGAAGGGGCCTGATTTTCAGGGGGCTTTGCTCAGCACTTACTGAAAACCCCTTACACCCATTTAAGATTTTTCAGGTTGGGTAACAAAAAGTGATGCACCTAAACTAACTGATTGTTTTTTTAAAGAATCATCCAGGGTGTTTCTGATAACCAGAAGCTCGATCCTGCAACCCTCTCACTCGCACGAATAGGGTTTACATGAGTAATCCTGTTGACGACAGTGGGTGAAATCCTGGCTCTGTGGAAGTCAGTGGTAGTTTTACCAGTATCTTTAGTGGGGCAAAGATTTTACCCAATGAGACTATTCATGCAAGTGATGGTTTCTGGAATTAGAAAAGGGCTTACAGAAGAGGGCCCTGGTATAACTGCTCTTTCACCAGGATCAAGACTAGGGGCTTGTCTAAACAAACACTTAGCTTGTGGCAGGAGGGGATTCAAAGCAGGGTAGATCAAAGTGCATGACAGAACTTTGAGCGTTTGGCAGCAGAGTGCACATGATCACTTAGTGCGGGATAAGCTAATGCGATAGATTCAAACCTAGTTTGGTGTGAACAAAGTGTTAATTTGGAAAAGTCCGGAGATTTCTGAGATAGATGTTCTGATAGTTCCCTATTATTCTGTGGCTGCTGTCATTTAGCAGTTTGTTATGGCTATAGATAATTCCGATGTTAAAATGACTATGCATGGTGGGCTTTCAGGCAACATTGATTGTATTCTTTTCTTCCCTTGCTGTACCTTTATGATAGTTTCAAAGACAGTATGGAGAAATCATCATCTTATTCTGACTGGCTAATAAATAATAGCATTGCTGAGCTAGTAGCTTCCACGGGTCTTCCAGTGAACATCAGTGATGCATATCAGGATCCTCGCTTTGACGCTGAAGTAAGATTTCTTAAAAATTTAAATACACTGTCATATTTTTGCAGTTCAGAATAATAAAAGTCAAGCAAGTCCAAATGAATATAAAACATAAGAACATTTGTTCTGAATTATCTTTTTCTATCCAGTATGTCCTCTATTTGTCCTTTCAGCAGCACCATGGCTTGAAGCAATAATCACTCGTGACAGAAAGATAGCAAAGGCAGTTTTATCTAGGATACAGCACTGTTCCTACTTATAGGCAATTACTTCACCTATCTGTGCCTCATTTTTCTAATCAGTAAACTGGGGATAATGATGCCTTCCTTTAGAAAATGCTTTGAGATCTATGAAAGCTAATTATTGTTGAAAATTCTACCACTGATAGTTCTTCATGTTCCACATTAGCAGAATCATAGTTGGTAGTTATCAGAGATATTGGGACTCTACACTGAATGTAAACAGGGGCTGTAGTAATATGATCTCAAAAGACAAATGGGTTTTGTGGTCTTACTTAGCAAACCAATGTTATTCCAGTATGTTTTTACAAATAAAATATACACAGTGGGCTAATTTTTTATTTTAGATACTTGCATGCAACTTCCAGTGAAGCCACTGGGCGTTGTATGCGCGTATCCTAGAGCACAGTTTCACTAGCTGGGGTTGGGGAACAGGCACCAGATACTACTTTTGACAGAATTTGTGAGCACTGGGTTACTTTCCTAAGTTTGACAGGACCCAAGAACCGAACTGTCCCCTGAATGGGTTATTCCTGCTTACTGGACTGGGAATCCTAGGAGTTTTGGCTCACAGAGTTTCACTATGATCAAACCCTCCTTTCTGGGCAGACAAGAGGTTTTGTCCCCCTATGGAATTGATGAGGGTTAGACTTACAAATTCTCTTGAGAGCCCACAGAGATGAGGGCCATCCAAACAGTGTTCTTGAGCTTCTGCACTACTTCCCAGCCCCATTGGTCTCTTAAGCAAAGCAGTGTTTCTACAGGAGCTGTTTCGATGCTCTCAAACCTCATTCAGGGGTGAGGGAACTGACATAAATAAATGCCTGTGGGGTGGGGATTAATTAATGCTAAGATCCCTTATGGAACTGGTAGTGGGAATAGCAGTTTACCTCCTGGCCTGGTCAAAGGCCAGTCCCTGCAAAACATCCACAGAGGTCAACAGGGTCAGTGCTTCCCACTTCTGCTCTGTCCCACTCAGACTAGCTGCTTTTTGCATACTTTCACTGGCAGAGAAGAGGGCAGGCATTACGTGTGCGCAGATTTTTTCTGAGGACCAAGCCCTTTCTGTACTGGGGGAGGGATAAACCCCTGCCCATCCCTTGGGAACAATGAGCCATCAACTCCACGACCTTAATTTTTTCAGAGAAGCTGAACACCCACAATTCTAATGGAAGTCAATTGGAGCTGCAAGTGCCTAGCATCTCTGAAAATCAGGCCTCAGTTTCCACAACTCACAAATCATAACTCAGTTTCCACTCCACGTAGGGAATGCTTTGGCTCGGAGTTTTCTTGTTATTGTTTGAGTAGCAATATAGAAACTCCTTTTCCGGTATATACTCACATAGGATTCTAACAATGTCAGATTTGGAATATTTCAAGTTATTCCAGTTTCTTGAAATTTAAACAACTGGGTCACAGTGAGCTATAGACAGAGAGGCAAATTCCACCCTGATTTGTATCCCTTATAACACCATTACTTTAGTGGACTTGCCTTGGGGCTGGGCAATGGGTTTAGAGTAAATCAGTGCATAATTCTAGCCAGTGAGCCTGTTAAACTACATTACTACAATGAGCACACTTTCAAAGAACCTTCTATTTTGACAGTTTCAATTGGTTCCAGTGGTACTCCCCATTTTGTGTATAGGGAAGAGCTTTCAAACCAGCAGAATCTGCCAAAACAGAGAAGTACTTAAAGTATGCACCCACTGCACTAGTTTATGGGAAAACTATGCTATTCAGAATTTCAGAAAGTACAATTAATGCTTGGGGAATATTTTCTGTCAAAAAGAGAGAGATGCTGAAGTAAAACACGTCATATCCTTGATGTGTCTGCAGTCACACTTTTAATATGCCAAGTTCTGATTAATAATGCAGCCATCTCATATTTGTTTCAAACTTACTTAAAGTCTATGCCAGTAAGAGATACTGACTAACATATAGGAGAAGAATTATGTGAATTACCAAATATAAAGGGCAATAATTATTTTCTGTTGATATTGTCATAAAAATTTATCACAACTGGCATTGTGAATTAAACAATGATTTCAGGAGACAATCAAGTGTATTTAAAAAAAAGGACGTCATCCTTATTACTAAAATAAAACATGCCTTTGTATTTGTAATCACATGTTCTATTCTTCTGTCTCTACTATTGTTACAAAAACTCTCTTTCCGCCACACTAATTTTTATTTTTAAATGAAATTCTGATGCTTCATTGTCAAATCACTTTCACTGAACATTTAGCACTGAGATATTTTCATTAAACTTATTTTAAGATCTACATCAAGATCTGCAAAAATTCAGACAATAAATGAAACCTAGCAGTTTTCTCCCCCCTTGAAAAGCTGAATTATATTGAAATGGGCCTTACGAAGCTCCATCTTATAGAATTTTACAACATGGAACAAAAAGAATATATGTAACTTATATTTGATTTCTATCTAAATGCATATGTTTTAGATCTTGCACATGTGAGATTATATATTGACTCACATACTAGTATGAACTAATACAAGGAGGCAGTTTTTATATATTACATTCCATAT
This sequence comes from Gopherus flavomarginatus, assembly GCF_025201925.1. Taxonomy (NCBI): domain Eukaryota; kingdom Metazoa; phylum Chordata; order Testudines; family Testudinidae; genus Gopherus; species Gopherus flavomarginatus. The sequence continues at coordinate 38,278,853 of NC_066626.1, forward strand.
GCATATGTTACATATTTAAAAATAACATGCTCCCTGGGAATATTAAACAAGTTGTCCACAAGGTGATCACTTTCAATTTTTATTACCCCACCGCAAGGGTGCTGGAACAATTTGTATAGTGGGGGTGCTCAGAGCCATTGAACTAAACTGTAAACCCTGTATATGATAGAAACCACTTCAAGCCAAGGGTGTGGCAGCACCCTAGCACCCCTAGTTTCAGCACCTATGCACCACCATTTTGAAATGAAAAAAAATCACAATTTTGGAGAATAATATATCAACAATATAGGGAAAAAAGTTAAACAGAAAATGCTATTGGGACCAAATTCAGCATTGGTGTAAGTGTTCATCTCAGGTGAGATCAACTGAATTGTGCTAGGCTGGCCCAGTTATATAAATTTGTACTCAAACATACAGCCTTTTGCATCTTGATGGTATTTCTAGCCTAATGTTTTTCCTCATTTTTTTGTATTTTACAAGAAGTAAATGGAAAAATATGGTTAAGTAACTGGTAAAACATGACAATCGTGAGGGACTGAAGTTCATTGTTAGTTATGATCAATGTTTGATTGTTTGAGAGGGTTTTGAAAGGCAGCTGGTGATCTGAGTTCAGTACATTGCACATATTCCTTCCGCTTAAATATAATTACCCATTTCTTCACAGAAGAGCCATAAGACTAATAGGGCTATGTCCTATCATAGATTTTATGCGGGACTCCCCATTGATTTCAATCAGAAGTTCCACATATGTATCGATGGGAGGATATGACTCTAATAGTAAACTGAATTGCTTCACACTTTTCCAGATGGCAGTTCCCCCAAGTCCTCAGTTGGAGGTCATTATAGAATCAGTATACAACTGCTCACATGGCAGCCTTTGGAACTGCAGCATCTGAGAAAGCATCTGTTCTCAGTACATTGCTTCCTTACAGAATTGTAATCTTTGCTCCTCAAACTCCTCTTATTTGTAGTCTGTCACCATTTCCCCATTGTGGGTTTTACAATAGCACCAGAAGCACCTCCTGATCTCTACCTTTGGCTGAGAGCTGCAGCCGGTCTCAGCCCACACTGTTCGCCCCCTTCAACCTCTCTTCAGAGTTTGACGAATCACTTGCCTCCCTTGGAACGTCTTGCAGCACTAACTCCAAAGAACAGCATAGAAAATGGAGAATCCGTGGCTTAAAAGTTACATTGCAAAGCTTCATATCACAATATATTACCTCAAAACAAGCAGAGAGGCAAAAGGTCTTTTCTGAATTACAGGTGACATCTACATAGGAAATCTCACTTCCTGATTTTTGATCACAGCCCTCAGTTCCTCCTGAAACTTGCCTTCTTCTCTCACCCAATTCCCAGCTCACTTCTTGCCTTACCTCTGCAAAACTTAAAACTATCATCTCCTCTCTTATTGACTGTTTTTGAAACCAACATCAGATTAACCCTTCAGGGAGGGCACCACACCTCTCTTCTGAACCCATTTGGCAGGTGATTCATATTCTCTTTCCTAAGCCACCAATATATTTGTCCCATGAGTGATCTCCTCTTGGTATAGCCCTTCCTTGAAACTGTTCTATTCAGCTGTTATCCAAATGACTGGGCATTATCCCAGTCATGTTTAGTCTTTAGTTCAAATCAAGAACCAAAACATTGTAAGCTCTCTGAGGCATGCGCTGTGTTTTCATATATGTTAAGACAGTTTCTAATACAGGCCCTGATTCAACCAATACTTTGGGCAAAGCCCTACTTGCTTTACTCATGCAAGTAATCCTACTATAGATTAGGCATCAATAGGCGTTTTGACTGAATTAGGGCTGCAGGATTTGACCCATGTGGAATTAAACTAATTTGTAACTATGAGCTTGTTGAAGTCCTCCTTTATGTTACTATTAGCGGGAACTCAGAGGACTACAATTAGCTTACTCCAATACTGTACCCATGGCTAAAATTCTCATTTTTTACATCCTAGGCTGACCAGTTTTCTGGCTTTCACATAAGGTCTGTTCTTTGTGTTCCTATATGGAATAGCAACCACCAAATAATTGGTAAGATATTTCACATAACTAAGTTCAGAATTATTGTGCTTATATGAATTTACTTCTGTTTTCTTAATTGTGTTCCTTTTTCTTCTGTGTCCCAGCTGAATATTGTTAAGCAGTTAGAATACCTAGGAGGCATACTGAGTATACAAGAAGGAACATTTTTTGACTTGGATACTGTATGGACTGTTCTTCAGCTTTCCAATTGCTTCATTGTTATATTACTTGAAATAATAATCCCTTTGTTGAAACTTCCAAGTGAAAGAGATGAAAACTGATCGGTTCCTTTAACAATTTTCACGAAAACTTTTGCATGATTATTGAACAGCTGGTGCTAGGCATAAGCAGACTAAGCAATTGCTTAATGCCGCGAGCAGCTCAAGGGGCCCCCCATTAGCTGTTTTATTGTTTGTTGGAGGGTGAAATATTCCTGCTTAGGGCTCCCAATGGGCTAACACTGCCTCTGCCATATTGAGACATCATTCAAGGGCCTCTGTTTTGTGTACACAGTTTGGGCAATTGTTGGTCTGATCCTGAAAGGTGCTCCATGGAGTCTATACAGATTAGACAAATAATTACCTGGTTTTTTTCACACAAAAAAGGAGGCCCTCTAAAATTATGGGGCTATGAATGATCATGGCTCAATTGAAGTCAATGCAGCGATGACCGTTTACAGCAGCTGAGACTTTGGGCCATGGCCCCATATGTTATGGCAGGCAATCAAATAGGGTTGAGAGTGGTAAGTACGTTGCAGATGTGATGTGCACTCATCACATCACAGGACCAGGCCTTGTCTGCTTAAGCAAGCAATACAAACATAGTAATTGTGCCTTTTAAAAACTGTGGTTTATGATGTTTGTTGCATAGCAAGAGGCAAAAGAGAAATTCATTGATACATTTTACAATATTTTGTGAGAGCTATAAGTAAATAGAAGGAATAGTCTTTCACAAAGGAATTTAATATTGACTCATGTAGAGCCACCAGCTTTTAATAGTTTTTCCCTACAAGTTGCTTAATCGAATTGTGTATTTATTGACTCAGTAAATGGTTGGGCCAGTTTTGGGCGGAAAGAGACTTGTATATGTGGGTCATGGTAAATTAGCTAAGAGTTAAGAATGAAGGCACCGATTCAGCAAGTTACATAGGCATGTGCCCTGAGGTCTTTGGGACTACTGATGTGCCTAAAGTTTGTCAAATACTTAAGTACCTTGCTGAATCAGGGTCTTAATCTCTCACACAAAGCATTGAATAATACCATGTAGACTGCCAATATTATACTTGCACGACAGACAAAACAGCTAACAGTAGTAAACTGAATCATGTCATCAAAACAAAACAAAAACAAACAATGAGACTTTCGGACATTGCTATTTGTTATTACTGTTTTTCATAATAAATGATTTGGAGATTTGCTTTAGAGTTGGAAAAATGTTGTAATTAGTAATTAACAGAATTTCTGCATTATGAATTAATATACATTAAAAGCTTTGTCTTAACTTTCTAAAGGGGTAGCTCAAGTGTTGAACAGGCTTGATGGGAAACCTTTTGATGATGCTGATCAGCGATTATTTGAGGTAAGATGTACTTAACTTTGCAACAATTCTGTACTCTGCCAGCATAAAGTCCATATTTCTAGATATTGAGGATTGTTTAACCCTAACTTGTAAGGAAGAGGCTTGCACTGTCTATATTCTTATTAGCAGATTCTCCATTGATACATTTGGATTCTAGCTTATTGTAAGTGACAGCTGTTTGAGAGATCCCACCACTCCATGCCCTGTTTCATCTTTCTCACCATTAATCAACAAACAGAAAAAAGATCTTATTCTGACCCTGATCTGCAATGGAATAGGATAAAACTAGAGATAGAGTCCGAGCTACAAAGTTGGAATCCTAATATGAATTTCTCCAAAAATTTGAGAGTTCAGACATGGGTTTTGGCACATCTATAAACAAAAAATAAATAATAAGGATTAAAACCGTTGTTACAGATTGTATTTAAATTGGATAATTATTTAACTATCCTCTCGAGCATCTCTCAGATCTAGTCTCTTTGTTTCCTGTAGGTAGGAATTGGATCTATTCATTATAAGAGTATCATGTATAAAAGTGTTTTGGTATGTTTGTGGCCAAATTAAGAGGGTATATAATTTATTTATGTGTATTGCTGTAGCATTCAAATGCTCCATTCAGGACCAGAGTCCCATTGCACTTTGACCTATATAAAGACACAGGACAACATGGCTTGTTACATGTATGCAGGATTTTTGATCACACAGTTACTTAAACATATTAGATTAGCTTTCTGCATTGTTTTTAATATGGGATAATATTTTATGGAAATAGCACCCCAAAGTACTTTGTCAGTCTTCCAGTCCCTGTACAATACTGGGAGGGATGACAAACATGGCATATATGGTTTTGCACACCATCATAGTTATTGTATGTTTATCAGTCGTGGTTCACTTAAGGCCAAATCTTGGTCCAGTTGGAAAGACCCCAAGTAAGAGTGAGATTTGGCCTATATTATGTTAAGAGATTACTCATTTTAGCTTGAGAACTAGGTCAGGTGTTATATTTGGAGCACCTCATGGAAAGCAGGCTGTTTTGAAAATACAGTTACCTAAACAGATTCTTCTCATAATTATTTATCTTACAGAACAGCTTTACTGACCTGTATTCTCCAGCTAGCTTGCCCTTAACTAAATACAATTATTTCTATAATGTATCTGTTTTCTAGTTTACTCCTCATCCTATTGTTTCAAACATCTAAAACAGCATTCATCTTTGTGTTGTTTTTTAAATGAATTCTTTCTTTTTAGGCTTTTGTTATTTTTTGTGGCCTGGGCATCAACAACACAATAATGTATGACCAAGTGAAGAAATCTTGGGCAAAGCAATCTGTGGCTCTTGACGTAAGTATATGATCAAAGTATTCAAACACTCTGTAAATCATTTTTGTCATAAACATATCATAGATAAAAGGTCATTCTGCTGCAGAATTTATCACAGTGAACTTTGTAGTTAGCCTCATTTTCTAAATATACAGTTCTGTCTGCTTAGAATTCTCGTTTCATAAGGGGAGATTATGTAGGGTACATTTATTATAATGAATCTAATCCTCAATTTGTTTAAATTAGTGTAGCTCAAAAGAATCCCCCAGTTGCAGTGTACATATACCAGCTAAGTATTGAATTGATAATGGCATACAGACAAACCCAGGAAATGGTGAGAAAGGAGAGAAAGGAGAAACAACATTTTAAAAAATAATAGAAGTAATGAGAGTCATGTTATGCTGTGAATGAAACCTATATATTCCCATCCAGTGAGGAGAGAAATAAATAGCACCAAAGTAGTGGTCACCTGTAGGAAGTAAAGTGAAAAAAAGCGAGTTTTGAGCAGGGATTTGAAAGAAGAGAGTGAAGATCCTTGGGGCCCTGGAAAAGGGAGGTTAAGTATACATGGGGGGGGGGGAGAGGGGTATGTCAAATGTCAGGATTTCTTTGTTTTACTTCCAGTCTACAGTTGGATCAGAAGAGTGCAGTTACTGAAAATTTGTAGAACTTGATATACCACCCAATTGTGGGTAATTTTTTGTTTTTAAACTTATTGTATGTAATGAAAAAGGCAGAGCAACTGGGGAAAACTCTGAAGGGAAGAGCTGAGGTATCATATATATCATTAGTACTTTTAACTTCATGAGGCGAAATCTGTAGAATTTTTTCTTTCACAGTTATATCCATTATTGGAATAAAGTGAGGGCCTGCCAGAGCTGAGGTCTGGTACTTCAGGGAAACCAAATTTTCTCTACTAAAGGTCAAGGCTAACTGATAATAAAAGCTCTCTCTAGTTCTGCTACTTGGCCCTGGTCTACACTACAGGGTTAGGTCAAATTTAGCCCCATTAGGTTGATTTTATAATGAATGCTTCTACACAAGCAACCTTATTCCATCAACCTAAAGGGCTCTTAAAATAGACTTGTGTGCTTCTCCCCGGCTAGGGGAGTAGTGCTAAAATTGCTGGGTCGAATTTGGGGTAGTGCGGATGCAAATCGACATTATTGGCCTCTGGGAGCTATCCCAGAGTGCCCCAATGTGACCGCTCTGGACAGCACTTTCAACTCCAGTGCACTAGCCAGGTACACAGGAAAAGCCCCGGGAACTTTTGAATTTCATTTTCTGTTTGGTCTGTATGGTGAGCTCAGCAGCACAGGTGACCATGCAGTCCCCCCAGAATCGCAAACAAGCTCTAGCATGGAGCGAACGGGAGACACTGGATCTGATTGCTGTATGGGGAGAAGATTCTGTGCAGACAGAACTCCAATCAAAAAGAAGAAATGCTAATATACATGCCAAAATTGCACAGGGGATGATGGACAGAGGCTGCAACAGGGACACACAGCAGTGCCGCGTGAAAGTCAAGGAGCTCAGGCAAGCCTACCAAAAGACAAAGGAGGCAAATGGTTGTTCTGTGTCAGAGCCCCATACATGCTGCTTCTATGATCAGCTGCATGGCATTCTAGAGGGGGACCCTACCATTACCCCACCACTGTCCGTGGACACCTACAAGGTGGGGCGAGTCTCACGCAACACAGAGGAGGATTTTGTGGATGAGGAAGAGGAGGAGGTGGAGGAGAATGCGCAGCAGGCAAGCGGTGAATCCGTTCTCCCCAGCAGCCAGGACCTTTTCATCACCCTGGAGCCAATACCCTCCCAAGGCGGGATCCCTGACACTGAAGGCGGAGAAGGCACCTCTGGTGAGTGCACATTTGTAACTACAGTACAGGGTTTAAAAGCAATAGTGTTCAAAGTTTGATTTGCCATGAAGGCTTGGGATGCATTCGTGGCTGGTACAGCTACTGGAAAAGTCTGTTAACGTGTCTGGGGATGGAGTGGGAATCCTCCAGGAACATCTCCATGAAGCTCTCCTGGAGGTACTCTGAAAGCCTTTGCAGAAGGTTTCTGGGGAGGGCTGCCTTATTTTGTCCTCCACGGTAGGACACTTTACCATGCCAAGCCAGTAGCAAGTAGTCTGGAATCATTGCAGTACAAAGCATGGCAGCGAATGGTCCTGAGTTTTGGTCGCATTCAAGCAACATTCGGTCTATATCTTTCTGTTAGCCTCAGGAGAGTGATATCATTCATGGTCACCTGATTGAAATAGAGGTATTTTAGTAATGGAACAGTAAAATGACCCCATTCATGCTGGGCTGTTTGCATTTGGTTAAAAGGGATCATCCCTGAGAATAGCCACACGGCGGGGAAAGGGGTGAAGGGATCATCCCAAATAGCCACGCGGAGGGCTGGGTGGGGGAGGTGTGTGCTGCACATCCACCCGAAAACCGCAGCCTCTCCTTTCAAATGGCAAACCCAACCGACATCGCTTGCTTTGGGAAAGGAGGGCGCTGCAGTTTGAAAACATTCTCACATATTATGAAGGCAAACCCACATACCCTTTGGCTTACCATGGCTGCCTGGAAACTGAATTATGTTGCCCAGCCATGTGTGATGTGTCACCATACCAGCAGGCGCTCAATATAAAAGGCAAAATGTGACCTTGTACTTAAAGCACATGTGCTGTCCAATATGAATTGCTTGATTCACTGTGAAAGAGTCTCCCTTTTGTTCTCAGAAATGTATCATCTTAAATTTTACTCTCCCTTTTTATCCCCCCACAGGTGCAAATGTTTCTATGCTCTCCCTATCATCTCCATCCCTGAGGTTATTGCAGATTAGAAGGCAAAAAAAAAAACGCACTCGTGATGACATGTTTTCTGAGCTCATGCAGTCCTCCTGTACTGATAAGGCACAGCTGAATGCATGGAGGCATTCAGTGGCAGAGTCCAGGAAAGCATTAAGTGAGTGTGATGAGAAGAGGCAGGATGCAATGCTTAAGCTAATGGGGGAGCAAACGGACATGCTCAGGCATCTGGTGGAGCTACAGGAAAGCCAACAAGAGCACAGACAGCCGCTGCATCCACTGTACAACCGCCTGCCCTCCTCCTCACCCAGATGCCCAAGAACGTGTCGGGGAGAGGCTCTGGCACCCAGCCATTCCACTCCAGTCCAGAGAGATGGCTCAAGCAACAGAAGGCTGTCATTCAAACAGTTTTGATTTGTAGTGTGGCTACAATAAGCAATGTGGGCTTGTCCTTCCCTCCTCCCCCATTTCACCCTACCCCATCCAGGCTACCTTATCAGTTATCTCCCTTTTTTTTTTTTAATTAATAAAGAAAAAATGCATGGTTTCAAAACAATAGTGACTATTTCCTTTGCCAGCTATGATTGAAGCGGGTAGGGTGGTTGGCTTACAGGGAATTAAAATTAACAAAGCGGGTAGGTTTGCATCAAGGAGAAACACACACAACTGTCACACCATAGCCTGGCCAGCCATTAAGCTAGTTTTCAAAGCCTCTCTGATGTGTAGCACGCCTACCTAATCGCCATGGTGTTTGGCTGTTCAAAATTGGCAGCCAGGCGATTAGCCTTAACCTTCCACCCCGCCATAAATGTCTTCCCCTTATTCTCAGAGATATTATGGAGCAGTAATAAGAATAGGAATATTAGTTGCGCTGAGGTCTAACCTAGTCAGCAGACAGTGCCAGCGAGCATTTAAACGTCCAAAGGCACATTCTACCACCATTCTGCACTTGCTCAGCCTATAGTTGAACTGCTCCTGACTACTGTACAGGCTGCCTGTGTATGGCTTCGTGAGCCATGGCATTAAGGGGTAGGTTGGGTCCCCAAGGATAACTATAGGCATTTCAACATCCCCAACTGTAATTTTCTGGTCTGGGAAGTAAGTCCCTTCTTGCAGCTGCTCAAACAGCCCGGAGTTCCTAAAGATGCAATTTAATTTTTTATTAAATTCTGTATGATGGTTAAACCCCACTCCCCACAAAAAAACACTGTTGAAGATTACCATTCTCTATTAAATTCTGTAGATTTTAAGAGTTGAGCTGTCGATTAATCGCAGTTAACTCACATAGTTAATTCAAAAACAGTAATGACAATTAAAAAAATTAATCGTGATTAATTGCAGTTAAACAATAGAATACCAATTGAAATTTATTAAACATTTTTGGATGTTTTTCTACATTTTCGAATATATTGATTTCTATTATAACTCAGAATACAAAGTGTACAGTGCTCACTTTGTATTATTTTTTATTACAAATATTTGCACTGTAAAAATGATAGAAGAAATAGTATTTTTCAATTCACCTCATACAAGTATTGTAGTGCAATCTCTTTATCGTGAAAGTGTAACTTACAAATGTAGATTTTTTTTTGTTACATAACTGCACTCAAACAAAAACGATGTAGGCTCTAAAATTTTATAAGTCCACTCCATCCTACTTCTTGTTCAGCCAGTTGCTCAGACAAACAAGTTTGGTTACAATTTGCAGGAGATAATGCTGCCTGCTTCTTGTTTACAATGTCATCTGAAAGTGAGAACAGGCATTCGCATGGCACTTTTCTAGCTGGTATCAGAAGATATTTACATGCCAGATGTGCTAAAGATTCATATGTCCCTTCATGCTTCAACCACCATTCTAGAAGACATGCATCCATGCTGATGACGGGTTCTGCTCGATAATGATTCAAAGCAGAGTGGACCCATGCATGTTCATTTTCATCATCTGAGTTAGATGCCACCACCAGAAGGTTGATTCTCTTTTTTGGTGGTTTGGGTTTTTTACAGTGCAAAAATTTGTAATCAAAATAAATATAAAGTGAGCACTGTACACTTTGTATTCTGTGTTGTAATTGAAACAATACATTTGAAAATGTAGAAGACATCCAAAAATATTTAAATAAATGGTATTCTATTATTGTTTAACAGTGCAATTAATCATGGAATTAATCACGATTAATTTTTTTAATTGTGTGATTAATCGCAATTGATTTTTTAAATCACTTTACAGCCCTATTTAAGAGTAATTATGTAAAAAGTCTACCTCTAACTGCTCATACTGGCTTCTTTCACAAAGAAACAAAGCTTTGAAGCTGGTCATTTAGATGTCCTCTGCTGCTCCTAAGGCTATGAATGCAGTGGTAGAGTAGCTGTGTGTCTATTTGACATTCAGAATGACAGCACTATAAATGAGGCTTACTTTTTAAATGTTCTTGCTGTTTTTAAGACACTTCTTAAAAATTGGATTATATAGGTATGATGTAATCAGAGGCGTATATAGATTTTTCTAGCAAAACGTAGATCTGATTCAATTACAGCTATGAAATAGAAAGAACTCTTGTTTCACGTGGGTGTAATGAATTTTTGTCCTTTCCATTAAATATCATTTATAATATATGTACCTAGTATAGTCTTACAAATTAAAGGCTTTACAGGCTTGCTTTTTGCAGATGATGTCATGCTGAGGTTCCTTCCCCCTACATTTTCAAAGTGCTGTACAGAGGTTTTAGGCATGAAACTCTCACTAAAGTAAAAAAAAATCACACTTCTTTGAAAAAGATAAGTCTTTTAAAAGGGTTTTAGTTTCTATATTGCAAAACAGGGTCTTTAAAATTCCTCGATTTACTGTTTTATTAGAGAAATGAGTGAGAAGTTGATGTTCAAGTAAGTTAGTGAAAGTGGTATAGATCATCAAATTAAGTTTGCCAGGGAAAACTGGATTTTTTTCGTGTGTCTTATTACATAAGAGACATATATGTATATGTATCAGAGGGGTAGCCGTGTTAGTCTGGATCTGTAAAGGCAGCAAAGAATCCTGTGGCACCTTATAGACTAACAGACGTTCTGGAGCATGAGCTTTCGTGGGTGAATACCCACTTTGTCGGATGCATGTCGACGAAGTGGGTATTCATCCACGAAAGCTCATGCTCTAAAACTTCTGTTAGTCTATAAGGTGCCACAGGACTCTTTGCTGCATATATGTATATATATGTATACATATATATTTATAAAAATACACCCACATTATACATGAAGATAATATTTTTCTTGGGTTTCAAGAAATCTGTAATCCACTTGAACTTCTCATTCTTGATTCACACAATTACCGATAGCCCTTGTTAAAAATACAAGTTATTTGTTACCTTTATGGTTTCCTCTCTTTCTTCTTATGTGAATCTATGGTAGCTTAGTTCCATACTTTTTAATAGTCATGTGCAAACTCCCCCTAGTATTTGAAGGTCATATTTTTTGTTAGGAGAAAAGTAATTTCCCCTAGATTTGCAGTAATGTCTTGGATTTCCACATGTGACCTCAACTTCATGATGATGTGGATTCTCAATGTACTTATCCCTTGAATGGGCAAATCCACTAGATTTATATAACACACACAAATGTGGGATTGTTCATTAAGAATACCAGAAGGGAACTTGATCTGAATAAGTCATAAACCCCTGAATGCTTATGAAAATGGCACAAGCTATTTTTTGTCCTATGTCACTATGGTCTCAGTCCACACCATAATCCAAAGCATTTAAGTGTGTGCTTAATGTTAAATCCTTTGAAGCCAGTGGGAGTAGTTACATGATTAAATTTGAGCATATGCTGAAGCACTTTTTTGGATCAACACCTATGTTTGTATAAAGACTTAAGAGGCACAGTGTAACCCCTCTTTCTTTAGGGCTGTTGTGGGACTCGATAGTCTTTACGATTATAATAATTATTAACTATTTGCAAGACCTCACAAACCCCAACTTTTTCACATAAAAATCACATTGTGGATTGAACTCCCTTCCATGAGAAGAAAATCAAATTATGGCAAATGTTAAACTGAGCAGGTACAAAGCAAGGAAGATTTAGGTGGGAAATGGCTATTCGTTATTTTATCTAAGAAAACAGAATTGCTTGGTTGTAAAATACAACTACTCTCTTGGACATTCTATAAAGATTAATCACCATGCGGTGTGGATATTGATTATAGGTATGATGAATGGCTGTCATAATTCAATGAATATTTATTCTTTCTTTAAATGAGAAACTACCCACGATAGTACCTGGCTGAGATGAGTGCAAAAAATACAGAACAAAAAGAAGCTAGTAACTCTCTATTGAAGGACAAAGAATCTTTTTCTCAACAATGTAAATACTTTGTTAATATTTATATATGTTTACTGAGCTAGCTAGATCTGCAATAACTGAGTGACATTTCAAATTGACATTATAACCAGATTTAAGAGAAGTCTGTTTGATACAGACTACCGGTATATTGGGATTCGTAGATACTGCTTTTTTTATGGAGCTCTTATAACACCAGCTAAGAAATGGAAAACAAATGATGGAATAAATGGTTAGTTTTCAATATGGCAAAAGATCAACAATGGAATGCCTTAAGCTTTCCTTCCAGGATAAGTGTTGTTGGGGGCTTGACTTGATGACACTGAAGATGCCCTCCAGTCCTATATGCCTAGTATATTTATTAAATATATGGGAAAGGGAGTGAACAGCAGGATAGCAAAGTTTGCAGATAAAAAAAACTCATTTGGAATAATCAAAACTAGACAGGAGAGAAAATTCAGAAGGAATTCACAAATCTAACTAAATGAGCAGCACTGTGACAGAAGAAATTCAATGTTACAAGCTAATACACTTCAGAAGAAATAATTTGAACTAATCATTCATATTGCTAGATTTTAAATTAACAGTAACCAGTTGAGAAAGAGACCTGGGCACTGTTGTAGACAACTAAATTAAAAGCTCTGCTAAATGTGCTCCAGTGGCCCAAAAAGCTAATAAAATGTTAGGTTGCATAATGAATAGGTTAAAAAAATCCCAAAACATTATGACAATGTAAATCTTTGTTATGCCCTAACTTAGAATTGTGTACACCAGAGGCAGGCAAACTTTTTGGCCTGAGGGTCACATCGGGTTTCATAAATTGTATGGAGGACTGATTAGAGGAGGTGATTGTGGCCTGGCCCCCACCTCTTACCTGCCCCCCCCAGGGTCTCCTGCCCCATCCAACCCCCCTGTTCCCTGACGGCCCCCCCCAGGACCCCTGCCCCATCCACACAGCCCCACTCCCTGTCCCCTGACCGCCCCTGGTACCCCACTGCCCCATCCAGCCCCTCCTCTCATTCCTGATGGTCCCCTGGGACCCCTGCCCCATCCAACCACCCCTTCTCCTTGTCCCCTGACTTCCCCTGGAGCCCCTTCCCACCCCCTGCCACCCCATCCAACCCCTCTTTCCTGATGGCCCCCCCCAGGACTCCTGCACCCATTCAACCCCTTGTTCCCCCCATGACCACCCTGACCCCAATTCACACCCCCACCCTCTGACCATCCCAAACTCCCCTGACCTCTATCCAATCCCCCCTGCTCCTTGCCCCCTTACCGCACTGCCTGGAACACAGGTGGCTGGCGGCTCTACAGCCACGCCGCCTGGCTGGAGCCAGGCCATGCCACTGTTGCCACCACGCAGCACAGAGCGCCAGGTCAGGCTGGGCTCTGCAGCTGCGCTGCCCCAGGAGCTCACAGCCCGGCCGCCCAGAGCATTGCGCCGGTGGTGAAGCAAGCGAGCTGAGGCTGCGGGGGATGGGGGGGGCAGCAGGGGAGGGGCCAGGAGCTCGGGGGCCGGGCAGGACAGTCCTGCAGGCTGTAGTTTGCCCACCTCTGGTGTACACAGTTCTGGTCACCTTTTCTGGAAAGAAATATAATGGAAGTAGAAGGGCTTCAGAGACAGGCAATCTAGGTTATTAGAAATATGGAAAGACTAATAGGATAAGACCCAAAAAATGATACTGTTTGGGGCTGAGGGTTACAATATAAGCTAAGAACAGGATAAACGGAATAGAGCAGGTACTTTGGGTGCTGCTATTTACATTTTCTCAACAGGCAACAACAGGACATTCAATAAATACTAAAGGGCAAAAAATGTAAAACTGCTATAAAGAAATACATTTTACACAACTCCCAATTAACGGATGGAACTCAGTGTCACAGGCCAAGAGATTAAGAGGGTTCAAAAAAAGAGAGTAGATATTTATATGGATAATAAAAACACCCACAATTTATATTAAATGCATACAACCATTTTTTAAAATAACGGATATTAAACTGAGTGCTTCATAACATAAACCAACCAGCCACCAGCTATGTGGGTTAGGAAGAAATGTCCTCTATGGGAATGCGTAGATGCTGCAGAGTTGTCCTGTGTGCCTGTTCCACAGTTGCAGATCCTATGCAGAGTGGAACTTAGGTGATTCCAGTGCACAGAGAGCCTTCTGCAGCTTCTGGATTGCTGGGTGAATATTTCCCTTAGATAAGGATACATTCTACTCCAGGTATGTCCATGCATATTCATATATGTCTCAAAGCTGTGGCCCATCCCTTACATAGCAGCTGCTATGTCTGGAAGTACTCATTCTAGAGCACCATATTTAAGGGAATGACAGGTATAAACTAGAAGTGATAATTAGCTAGCAGTGAGATGTCTTTAGAAAGGACATAAGCTCAACAGTTTCATGAGTATCATTATTACTTCAAAATCAAAGTACAAATAAACCATGGACTTTTTCTCTTTTAATTGCAGGACTTCAAGAGAACTATAATTATGCCTTTAATATTACACTACTTACTGTGTATGGGTTTCCAATAAAATTATCTGGAATGTAAATGCGAGATGTATACCTGAGAACCTGCAATTAGTTATATATGCCTTAATTCATAGCTAACTGATGCTGCATAAATATTAATAAAACTTGTTTTTAAAGCAATTTATTAGACAGCATCAAGGAACCCTCTAATTTCTACTCATCCACTGTGAAAAATTGATTTTTTTTCTTTTGTTCTGCATCAGGTGCTGTCCTACCATGCAACATGTTCAAAGGCAGAAGTTGACAAATTTAAGGTAAGGATTTACATTTCCATTTAGCGTACAAAGCAACTGTAAGATAAAATTAATGTAGGTCAAATAAAAAGAAAAACAAAAAGTCAGTTTTACTTCTATATTCAGAATAGACACAGAGGCCGTTTGTACAAACTGTTAATGGATGAGTGAGCATAGCTCCAAAAGACTCGTGGTTAAGATTAGTAGTCGCAACTTCAGAATCTGCAGTATCTGACAGTACTTCTAAACTTTTTGAGGTTCTTGTATTACTCGATGGGTAATAGAAATAAGGTATTTTCTGTGCCAATTTCCATTTTCTTTAGTACAGCCAACAAATTTAAATAATTGCATATTGAGAGTGAGGAGGCAGCTAATAATTGTGTGTGCATGCTGAATCCTGCAAGATTATCAGGAGTTAATTTTTTAAGAAGGGACTGTGATGGGTTTGGTCACAGAGACCCCCTTGGGACTAACACCTGATGTGCTGGGATTACCAGTGATTTTATTAACTATAAAAAATAGGATTTAAGTGGTTCTAAGTAATAACAGACAGAGCAAAGTAAGTCACCAAGCAAAATAAAGCAAAACCACGCAAGTCTAAGCCTAATACATTAAGAAATTGTTTATAGGTAAAATCTCACCCTCAGAAATGTTCCAATAAGCTTCTTTCACAGATTAGACTTCTTCCTAGACTAGGCCCGATCCTTTCCCCTGGTACTGTCCTTGTTAGTTCCAGCAGACATCTTAGGTGGAAACTAGGGATTTTCTCATGAATGGCAGCCTCCTTTATTCTGTTCCACCCCCTTTTATAGCTTTGGCAGAAGGCTGGAATCTTTTGTCTCTCTGGGTCCCCTCCCCTCCTTCTAAATGGAGAAGTACCAGATAAAATATGGATTCCAGTCTCTGGTGACATGCTCACATGTCACTGTAAAACCTCATTCTTCATTACCCATGGGCTGGCCCATGCACACATACACAGGAAGACTTGCAGGTAAATAAACCCATTCACAATCAATTGCTCTAGTCAATGGAAGCCATCAAGATTCTAAGCTGCCATTAATGGCACACACTTTGAATAATTACAATAGGACCTCAGAGTTATACTTCATATTTCTAGCTTCAGACACAAGAATGATACATACATACAAATAGGAGGAACACATTCAGTAGGTTATAACCTTTGTTATGATACCTTACAAGAAACCTTTTGCATAAAGCATATTCCAGTTACATGATATTCACACTCGTAAGTATATTTCCATAAAATATATGAAGTGCAACATCACATGGACTACTCTTTAGTTTCTGTCAACACTCCATGTGTGCAAATAGCTGCCTTTGACTGACTGCCATTATTTGTCTTCTGGAGTGCTTTTCAAGTTATAAATGACATTTCTGGGAGAATACATATTGTCTCCTCTCCTATACACAGTGTATATCAGGCTGATGGGAAGGTTAGATGTGGGCTGTAACGCTCAGCTCTGTCTCCGTTGCTCCTGACCTGGCTACACCAATGTAATGATTCAGTGTCTATTAATTTGGGGCATGGCTAGCTGGCTGCAGCTTAATCTGGACAACAGTGAGATGATCTAGGTTGTTTGGGGAAGCAGCAGAAGAGTTGGAAAAAATTATATCTGTGCCTGCATTGATTGACAATGTGGAACCACCACTTCTAATTCAGTTTTGTATGTTCATTTTGCAATTATATGCTTAGGCAGCAGTTGTGGCCTAGAATGCTGTTTGCATCTGTGCCTGATGAAAAGAGTGCAACTTTTTCTTTCACGTGTGTACCTTGCCACACCTTTATCACCTCAAATCTGTAGTTCTGTAATGTGCTCTACATAGGAATACACCTTCAAGCCACTCAAATTGAATCTACTGCAGATTATTTTCACATGCTTAATACATTGAATTTTGTGTCAGGAGCCCAAAACACCAGTGCTCTGGGATCTGTCCTGGTTTACATTAAGTCTCTGGGTGGAATTCTAGGTGTTGCTCTTAGCCCATAAAGCTCTCAGTGGTTTGGGTACAGGCTGACATTTTCAATCATCATCAGCTGTTCCATATTAAGTGACAGGACAAGTTCAGCAATATTTATAACCAAACCCAGCAACCACCTTCATCAGCACTGGTTTCAATGGTTTCCTTGGCACAAATATATTATTAGGATAGAAGACCAGTGAATTCTGAAGTATATTTGCCAAGGAATGCTGCTACGCAGTCATAATCATATGATCGCCAAAAGTTTTAGTGGCATGATAAAATTGCCAGTGGTGGTCATAGACTGAACATCCAGCCAGGCTGCCTTACGTACCTACCTAGAGAATGATCAGGCTGGCACGTGAGCTGCAAATAGGCTATGTCCCATTGGGATTTCCCTTGGTGATGACAACAGTGACCTGAGAGACCACCTCTGACCCCATGTGATGCTGCTACACTTGCCATAAATGGAGGTGCTCATGTTGAAGCCCCCGTCTATAAATGGGAGGGAACTGTTGGTGGTGTGTGGTCCTTAAGAATCCCTTGACTATGGATCTCACTCCACAATGTGAATCCACCAGAGCCAGATTCAATATTTGCTGGTGGATATTAATTTGTATGTCAAGGAGAGTGAATAATTCTTAAATATATTTTGTATTTGAATTTATATAGGGGATATATGTTCAGACAAGGCTGGGCACATTACATATTTTTATAAAAATACATGAATACATTTCCTCTGTCTCAGTCTTGTTTTTCTATCTTTGCCATCTTGTTTATATGCTGGCCTTATCTTTTTGTTCTTTATTTTATCTATCCCCAAAATGTTTTTTCCTTCTTATTTTTGGCTACATAAACTTTTAAGTAGTGGCTGTTACAAAGTGATAAAAATGAATAGATATACTTGAGGCTTATTTTTCCTGAGGCTATTGTCTATTATCTTATTTTTGTTGTATCACAATAAATCCAAGGGGTTGTAGTCTAGGCTGTTAAAGAGTTATTGATGAAATTCCAGTTAAAATCAACTTTAATTGTTGCAGCTGAGAATAATGCACACTGCTACAGTGGGTGCCCTTTTTAAAGAGTTGCAATTCATCAGAGAAATCACATCACAAGCAAATGCCATTTTTAAGTTCCCGAAGTAAGAAATGACACTTTGCTTGCTATTGCTGCTATTCCCCTATTAAGAATTCACTCCCCTCCACCCAAAAAAAAAAAGAAGGAAAAAAAAAGAAATAAACTTCCTTAACTGAAAGTCTACTTAGACTTTGTAAAAATCTGTCAGGGAAAGTAGTGGAAGCACCATTGGCTGGGAGGCTGAAATCCATAATGGGCAGTAGAGGAGGAAAGGTACAATACAGAACATTGTAAAATTAACATGATGATAGGCCATGTAATCTAATAGGACTTTTCAATATCTGATTTCTATGATTGTCTTATTGTTATATCTGCACATTATACTTAGTTTTCTACATTTTTGAAGGAATTCCACTTCTTGAATTATTGGAATGTCCCTCTTAAAAATACCTCATCACTGATAATAGGTCTCAAAACTGGGTTGCCTTCTTTTAAAAGTGCTTACATTATTACAAGTTACTCTCTAAATAACCCAGCATTTGGGGTCATACCAAAGTGTTATTATTGGAGGTTCCATCTCAATAAGAAATCCAATGATATGGATCATTGCTCTTTGAAAATTCATGACACGAGCCTTTTCTCTTTTTATCATTAAAAAAAATCGACTAAAATAATGTGAAAACACGTTTACTCCACTGTTTTTGTCTATAAGCACTTAGTTTCTTAGCATACATTTCTCAAAAGGCTAGTGTGAGAGGCAGAACTCTATGAAATGTAGGCTTGGTGTAAGTGGGTACAACCCTACTGACTTCATGGAAATTCCCTCACATACTCTGCTGTCAATGACACAGAAGAATGATAAAATGTAATTTAAAGTAACTCACTTTCTCATATGATGAGAGAGGAAGGTTGGTCTTTTGGTTAAGGCACTGGAGTGGACTCAGGAGATCTAGGTAGTCAGTTTTGCCACATATTTCCTATGTGGCCCTTGGACAAAAATCACAATTTCTCTGGGTGTAATTCAGGCCCATTTAAGTGATTGGAGCTTAGCCAATGCCTTCAGTGGGCCTAGGATTTCATTCTTTTTCCCTCAGATCCCCAGTTTGTAAAACTGCATAATAATACTTCCTTCCCGCAACCTTTGTCTGTGTTGTCTATTCTGATTGTAAGTTTAGTGTGGCAGGCTGTCTATCTGTGCACTATTAATGTATATACAGTACTTACTACAGTAGGGCTCTGATCTCAGTTAACAACAAATGAAGCATTCGGGCCCAAAGCTGCATTTCTTGCCAATTTAAAAAAGTCATTGAGAGTTTGGGGTTGGCATACCGTGCAGATTGGGACCCTTTTTCAGTTTCTGTAGTGACAGAATAACAAGTTGATTTTAGATGGGGGAGGGAATTAGGGAAATTGACACCCTACAGCTACCAATTAAAAGACAATCAAGACTAATAGTATTAGGTTTCCCACCATTGTTCCCATAATTGGGATATGTACAGTACTCCTATCTTCCATTTGAAAATGGATGTTGCTTCTGTGAATGATGTACAAAAGAATAGCACAAGTAACAGACATATAAACATTATACTATGGTCTACAGCTGAAGAAATAGTTTCTAATAAATAAGGCACTAGACAAATTTAATCTTTTCCTATTCACAGAATGTCCATGAACAGATCCTCTCAAATTTATTTGCTGCTCAAAATTATTCAACATTTTTTGTAATGTTCATTTAAACTCTGATGGTTTGCTATTTGGATCTCTGTTGCTTAGTTTGGACTGGTCACACAAATCATATTGTATTATTTCTATTCTCTGACCTGAACAGCATAGTTCTTATAGGCAGCTTTTTGCTGCAACTGCTTTGTTTCCAGGAAGCAAATTTAAAATTAGCCTTCTGTAAACATTTGTGAGCATGAGGTTAAAATGTGCTTTCCAGAAGTATTCTTACATCTAAAACTCAATCATATGAATGTTCACAGGAATTGAAGACAAAAGTGAAATACATAGATGAAGCAAGTTCCTTAAAAATACAAATGAATATTTCTCCAGTTTTTGTTTCCGGATTATTTTACTTGTGTTAATGAAGGTCATGGGCAGGGCTGGCGCTACCATTTAGGCAGCCTAGGTAATCGCCTAGGGCGCCAGAATAATTGGTGGGCGCTGTTTTGCCGGAGGGGGCGGCAGGCAGCTCCAGTGGAGCTGCTGCAGTGGTGCCTGCGGAGGGTCCGTGGCTCCGGTGGAGCTGCCGCAGTCATGCCTGCAGGTGGACGGTCGGCTCCTCACGCGGCTCCAGTGGACCTCCCGCAGGCACCACTGCGGCAGCTCCACCGGAACCGCAGGACCAGCGCACGGGGTGCCGAAATTGTCAGCCGTCTAGGGCGCTCAAACCCCTAGCACCAGTCCTGGTCATGGGCCTGATTCACCACTATATTTCTCCCAATTTACATTTGTGTAATTCCATTACAAACAAAATGAGTTACATCAGCATAAAACTGGCGTCACGGTGGTGGATCATGCCCCATATCTACATTAATTTATGTTCTTTAATTTATTGGGAAACTAGGACTATTTGTGTCTTTAAAAGCTGTGTGCCAAGTCAGAATGGAAGTTAAAGTACTCTGTTGTCTCTTCGATTTAAAATTAGGCTGACATCTCTAATTTCCATACTCCCATTATTAGTGTTTGGCTAAAATCATCTGTAATATTATTGAACAGAAAAGCCTCAGTTAACTGAATACAGGCTAAACAGAGTTTGGTTATGTCCTATAGAATTGTATTATACTGCCTGGCTGGCGACTTCTCCTTGGGATCTAGGTTCACCAAGCCAGAAACATGGTTGTCTTTTTTCCCCAGTGCTATCCAGATTTAGAAATCCAGCTTTCAGGAGTAAAGAATGCAGGATTGAGCCTCAGGACTGGATATTTTTAGAAAGAAAGTCAGTGAATTCTGAGATAGGATTAAACAAGTGCTATGTATTAGATCAGATAGCAAATAAACACACCCACAAACACACCTCACCTTAAAATTCAACTAATGTATTTTACAGAGAGAATATGCAAACTCCTCTGGATGTGTAATAGACAAGAAGCTATTTTTAAAAAGCTAACCTAATTGTGCAGCTCTGAATGGTATAAGCCAGATCAATATTTAATAGCTATGATGCATTATTTATAGCTTTTTGAGATAGTCCCTTCTGTAGGGTGAACAGTACACAGGAGAGCCACATGACAAAAATAATGGATCACCTACTGTACAAAATCTTTGATTCAGAATGTAGTGATAATAATATATCGCTTCTACCTCAGCTACTTTGGCTTTACTCTGGCTCATAAAGGACTAGCTTAATTGTGGAAAATAGAAAGTTGTGCTTGGATTTTTATCTCTTAAAAATTACAGATATTTCACAAAATAAAGATTGAGAAAAATTGAGCTAAAAAAGGGAAACAAATTTTACTACTGCTACTTGACCTCACATTCTAAACAGTTGGACACACCGATTAGGCAGCTTATTTGCATAAATTGAATTCTGTGAAGGCACCAGTTGTAATGGTATAAATTGAGTTTAGTACAGCCATTATCTGAGGTTATAATTTTATACACATTCTTAGATACTCTGTGATGGACAGTGCAAATAAAATTAAATTGAAATTAAGTTGAAATTTTAAAAAAGTTACCAGATCTATAGATGTAAAATAAATTGGAAAAATTTCATTACAGTGTTTCCTTTTTAAATTTCCATTAAAAACCCCTCTAGTTATTTCAATTGAATAATATTGAGTTCATGTGGCAAAAACAAATACTCTTTTCTTGCAGGGCAGGTGGAATGTCTAGATTCCAGGATGATGTCTGTCTATCTGTCTAGTGTATTTATATGGGGTCTGCCACCATAGTATCTAAGTGTTCAGATCTAGCTAGGTTCCCAGCTCTGTCACTGATGGATCACATGAGTGAGAAGGGCAAGTCACTTCACCTCTTTATGTTTTGTTTCCCCATCTGTAAAAGGAGGATAATATTCAAACCCCTCTGTAAAGCTCACAGATTCTTGAACTAGTAGGTACTATACCAATACAAAAGATTATGGTGAATCATCATAAAGCTGTCCAAAATGCATTGGGGTTTAGGCTGAAAATTTAGATGTTTTCTGTGATTATTAGCAAATCCTTTATTTAAAGATCTTGGGATTTTAGTAGAACATCTCTTAGAGAACAGTCCTATAGAATCTAATAGGAATTAAACAATAGCTGTCTATAGATCTTTATTAAAATTCTATGGAAATTATGTCACAACATTATGGAATTTAGTAGAATTTTTTTAAATAGGAGTGTTCTGTAGAATTTCATAGGGAAGTGATGTCTCTATATGATTATATACTGTGTTAAAAAACAAGTGTCAAAAAGCAATATTGCTGTTCTGATTGCAGAATGAGGGAATGCCATAAATAGCAATATTAAATAATAAATGAGTACCTCTAACAGAGAAAGTCAGCAACATTATAGTCAAACTGGAATATAAATCGTACTGGTTTTAAAGCTCTACCTTGTTTTTATCCATAAACTACAGGAAATTCATTTTCTATTACTGTAAATAAGAAAATGGAACTAGATAATACAAACAAGCAAGACATTCAGTTATGTTTTTTTAAGAATTCTTCACAAAAAGAAACTGAACATTATTTACTGATTGTATTTTACTATGAATCTAAATCAAAGTGTCTAACCTCCACGTTACTTTTACAGATATTAAAAATAGATTCCTAAGGAAAAAATATGCCCAAATCAGCAGTCTAAAGAATGTCTGATATTTTTGCTTTAATACTGGCTATTTTCACTTTATTAGGTAATTGTTCTCACTACAGTAATGCTATTTTGACAACAGTCGGGTTGAAAAACCTTAAAAAGGGAAGATGTAAGAAAAGGGATTGATGTTGACTAATTCACTCCATGCTAAAAGACTTCATGTGTTAGTGTTGCTGCTATCAGCTATGTTGTTTATATTGGAAATTTTTTCCTTTTGTTGCATTCGTTGTGGTGTCCAGAAATACTGCCTCAGGGCTTAGATGCTGTTTCCAGTTTGCTTGTTTTTCCAAACAAACGTTAGAGACATTGCATCATTCACAGCAGGAGGTGAAATGATTCATTATCCAATATAGCTATTGTCTTTCCTTCAATCTGATTGGTCACCCTGCTCTACAGCAATCTCGTCATCTGAAAAGCTCTGTGGAAAAAATGCAGTCCAGCATTATTATATTCAACCAACCACAATGCAAGAAAGATAAGATGTAATCCATAGAAAATATCATCTGAATGATAGGAATATCTGCTTTATGATCAAGCATCAACACTTGTCAAATGATAAAGTAGTATGCTTCAGTCATGAACACTTACATGTGAATTTAAGTTTATACTGGAAGACATATAGGTAGTAGTAAAGACAGAGTGTCTGTACATTCAAGTCAAGTCAGAACTAGTCCAGAATGACTCCTTACTCTAGGAATGATCACTCATCTTATAAAGCCTCTCAGTATGGATCTGACTGTGAACTACTTACAATGGTGAGCAATTATTCACAGAAGTAGCCTATTGACGCTGAGATGACTCATATGGAATTGCTCACTATTGGGAACACCGGTTTCCCAATCTGGCCTTATTAGGAGCATTGTATTGATATTTGCTCTAAGTACTGACAGAACTCTTCAAAATAATCTGGTACAAAACTGTATAAAATTACATATTTTGTACAGATCTCATATGACATTGGTCAGAAAACATGAAAAATATTTTCTGTTTTTCATCAAATTTAATTTCACTGGAACTTTTGACCAGCTCTAGTATTGTCTACATACTATTTGAATGCTAAAGGAAGATTTTCATTTTAAAAATCATATTAAAAAGCAAAATCCTTTATATTAGTGATAGCAGGAAATTGCTTTTGCTTTTCTCAGTGTGGGTAATGAAAATGGAGTAGGCAGTTTTTCATTGTTAAAAGCCTAGTTCACTTTCTGGCTCCTTTGCTCTAGCAAAATGCTGCGATGTTTTGGTTGCAAATGCTATTGGAAAATGCTTGATTATTTTTTCACAACCTTCTACTGTAATTGTTTTCAAAATATTAATGGTATTATTCTTATAAGTTTATTTTTATAATTTTTTTTTGCCAGAGTTAGCTTCGTAACATCCCTTTACATTTTTTAGTTAGAGCCAAATGGTTTTCGTTTGAGCTAGAACCTCTTTGCAATTAGAAAGTTCAGGAGAAGTCAGAAACTGGAAATCCATAAGAAATAAATCCACTGTGAGATTAACATGTTTGGCCACTGGGTGCCATCCTTGCTCCATATTAAGGCTGGTAGTTGAGCAGCATTTCTCTAAAAATGTAAAATTCTAAAGAAGGTAATTCCAGTATAATTTCAAACTGTAATAATGTTTTAGTGTGTGCATGTACTGGAATATGTTAGCAACATAGACAGTTTACTGCTGTTGCACAGGGGAGTGAGGTGAGAAAGAACCTAAAGAAATACCCTCATTGGTTCAGATCTGTTAAAATCAAAGCCCCATATCAAAAATTTCATTTCACAAATCTCTGTAAACTAATACAGGACTGAGGGGGGAAGGCTGCTATATCCTGCATGCATGCAAGTAAATTTGTTCCCAGGAGTAATTTCAGTTGAACTTCACTGGGACTACTTGCTGGAGTAAAGTTACTCAGGTGTGTAAATGGGCACACAGAGGCCATTGGGCATATATCATACAGATAGAATCTATTATTTAGTATGTAAAAGTATGTGATTACAGTTTGGCAAAAGTTATTTATTATATTGTTTCATTACCTGTCAGATTGATGCAGAATTATTTTAATCTACAGAGTTCATGCACCTACTTCTTTTCTTCCTAGCAAAAGGCCAGGCATAGTGAACATATTTTCTGACAGAAGAAATATGTTGGTAGTTTTGCATTTTCAGTCTTTTAAATGATAAACATTTTAAATATGTGAAGAATTTGATTCCAGCACTTCTATTTCTTCCTGCAACTGCATAGAGATTGTACAGATTGCACCCCAGGCGAGAACAGTAAACTGAATATTTTATAAGACAATTTCTGTGAAGGGTTCTGTCATCTTTCACTTTGCAGCAAGCTATATCCAATACTGTGAACAAGAACAACAACTGGGGACATGGCACATCAATGTTTCCTAGTGTAGTTATGATCTTGTACAGATCTATATATTGCATTTTAATAGTGTAATTGACCCCACTTTGTAGCACTTAATACAATCCCTGGTTTACTATAAACTTGAAGGCAAAAGAAGCAGATGCTTTGTGTCTAAGCCCACATAGGCTCGACCCCTAAATGGGTTCTAGATAACCACTTGCACATCTTTACTATAGAAGGTAGAAAGGAAAGGCTGTAAACATCCAATGCATAGAAATATTAGTTAGTTAATTAAAGGACTTTACTGTGTATAGTCTAATTCAGTCTCCCACAATCAGCCCCTTAGATAGGAGACAGTCTCCTGTAGAAACTGCCTGACAATTCATACTTCCTCAACTCAAGTTACTGCTCGGTGGCCTTCTCCATTGCCATGCATCAAGCACATTCCTTCATAATGTAAGGATAGGAAGTAGTAGCAGTAGTTTCATCTGTCTCCTCCCCTTCTGCCACTAACCGACAAACCTCGCCTTATTCCACTGTTCCTGGATTCAGCCTCTTTCATGTTCCTTGTTCCAAATCATCATCATTATTTATTATTTGTATTGTGAAAGCACCTGAAGGCATTGTGATAGGTGCAGTACAAACCCATAAAAGTGATGGGCCTTGCCTTGAAGAGCTTACAGTTTAAGTCAAATGGCTAATCAGCTGGCTTCCTTCAGAAAAGACTATAAAAGCGTCACAGTTTAACCACACATTTTTGAGCAGGCGGCTGCACTGCTTTTAGGTCACTGACTACGTTTGCTTCTCCTGTCCTCCTCAAACCATTCATTACCTGCTTGGCATCTCTCCAGCCCCACTAGAGCCACTTCCACCCTGCCGACAAGAGAAGGAACTATTCTTCCTTTGCTACCGCTTGGGCATCCTCCTGGTTCCTGACTCTCTTCTTGTATCTCCAGGACCCCAGGTCCTTTGGAATAGGGTCCTCAGGAAAGGCTTAGCTCCTGAGAAGCCACCACTCACTTAATCCCTGTGGGTCAGTTCTATTGCTCTAGAGAAGTTTCTGGTAGCTGTGGTATCCCAGAAATTGTGACATTCTGTTCTGACAACCTGCTGACAGCTTTGGGTGTTTCTTTGAATCAAAAAAGAAGTTTTACACAGTATTACTCTCGTAATAATATATGTGCTTGATTGACCCTCTTCTTGTTATTTAAGGCATTCAGCACTCATTGCAGGTTAACTAATATTCCAGAAATCTTTGAGCATTTTCTGTCACAGCATTTCTCCTGCCTGAATCTGTAGGGGAATATAATGTGAATCTGTAGCATGACAATGATATCCATGGAAACAGACTGATATCATAAAACAGAATTATGATTATGAAGGATGAAGTAAATGTAGAAGCTGGTTTGCATGGGTGGGAAAAAGCTCTTATTCATCACACACAAGTACTTCAATAATAGCAAAGAGAATACACAACGGTAAATTGTTTTTTGGGTTTGAAAATCTCTTTTTCCAGTTTGCATCAATATTGAAGTCCTTTTCAGTAGTAAATGTTAACCGCTGGGCTCCTAGAGTTGCCATCACATTAAAATGAATGGGGGAAGTTCCTAACACTGTCTGAGCTTTTGTTCTACTCTGTTTGCAGACTCATCAAGACAGCTGTACACTGATTTTTACAGTAAATACAAAATCTTTGCGACTAACAGGGCAAGAAACCATTTTTGAAAGCTTTAGGCCATAGCAAAATATCATGAATTTAAACCCCTGCTTGATTAGAGTACTATATGATGAAACACTCTATCCCAGAAATGGGAAATAAAGAGTATATTTTGTTGGAAATCTAAAAATGCTTATTACTACCTATTAACATTTTAACCTACATCTTCAAATGATAAATGAAGGGAAAGAAGAAAAGGAGAGGAAGAGAGAGAAGGAGAACGTGAGAGATGATGGAGGAGAGGATCAGAAGTTTGAGTTTGGGCCCAGTCATTACTTAGATAGGAAACCTTCAAAGTGAACTCTAGAACTGCCAAAGGTTTTGTTGAACAGCCACCACCTTCAACCCCAAAGCATTTTAAAGATGGATGAAAGTGATTCCTGTTTGTACAGATCATTTACAAAGTTTGTAAAACGCTTTGGGATCCCTTAGGAAGAAATGTGCTAAATAAATATAAGTAAATAATAAATATTTATCTGAAGCATTGAAAGGGCAGGTGTCTTCAGAGAGCTTATAAAATGTCCACCTTCTCTCAGAAATCCATTGCTGAGGAGGAGACCTTGTCCTCCTTTCCCCTATCTCCTTAAAAAGCTTAACTGGGAGTTCTTACACTCCATGGTTAGGTTCAGTCATTGGCATGGAACAGTGTGTGCCCCATGAAGGAGAGGATGTGGGTTTGGAATTTGAACTTTCTCATTTGCTGTCTTCTATCAGGGCTGAGCAACGCTGCAGAAGTATCATACTCAGCTTCAGGGATTGGAGGGAAGGTTAGCTTTGTGTCACTGTATAATATTACCAATCAGCCTGTCAGGAGCCGCAGGAACTCAAGCTAGCCCTGTTAGCTTTGCAAGAGCCATAGTAAGGCAAGACTTCTTTAGGGAAAAAAAAAGTTGACAGTGTCAAGGGAAGCAAGCTCCCCTGAAGGTGCCTAAGATGTGATTTAATGACTCAGCATATTGGGTACATTTTTAAAACCTGTACTTGCAACTCAGTGGAAACTAAAAAGAACAAGATAAAGGTGAAATTTTGTAGGAGAACTTTGAGGTTTTCTAGATGCTTTCCTGTAAATGAGTGTTATTTGTTTGAAGGTGGTATTAATTTGATTTTGATTTAAAGTCAATTTAACACAATTCTGCTATTGCTGTCACAGTAGATCTGAAATAAGATTTTATCCATAACGGAACACTAGCCCACTCATATTTGCATAGCTTCTCCCATCTGTCACTGTTCTGCCAGCCTGATATGTTACAAACACTTAGGGAAAAAAAGCTGCATAGGCCAAAAGGAAATCTTTATCCTGCTTCATTAATGTGCATGTTTCCAGGGCTGTGCCAGCCAGCCATCTGACTGTACATCAGATTGCATAGTTCAACTTTTTCTCTGCCAATGGGGTCAATAATTGCAATTGCATCAAGCTGCAGCAGATGGATCAAATGCAGTGAATGCAGCTGGTGTAGAGTTGGATAGAAAGTAATTTAATACCTGCACACATCTACTGCAAATATACTTTTAAAGCCATCTTCTCCTAGCCCCCCTTCCTCTCTCACACCTTCCTCCTTCCCTCCTTCATAGGGAGGGTTAGAAGACTGAGCCCTGGTCTACATAAGTGGGGGATCGATCTAAGTTACTCAACTTCAGCTACATGAATAACGTAGCTGAAGTCGACGTACTTAGATCGACTTACTGTGATGTCTTCACCACGGTGAGTCGACTGCTGCCGCTCCCCTGTCAACTCCACCTGCACCTCTCATGGCGGTGGAGTACAGGAGTTGACGGGAGAGCACTCGGGGGTCGATGAATCACATCAAGGCTAGATGTAATAAATTGACCCCCACTGGATTGATCGCTGCCCGCCGATTCGGCGAGTAGTGTAGACATGCCCTTAGTTTGGACCATTTCCTTTGCCCCCAAATGACCCTGAATTTTTCCCTCCTCCTTTGAGAAGACTGACTATTTCCCTTCTCCCTTACTGGGCTCTCTCCACTTGCTGGATCTTCTGGGAGGAGCAACTTGACCTCTCCTCTTCCTCCTAAATCTATTTCGAGAACAAAAAGCTGGCTTCCTTGCCCTCCTACATTTACATGGGGTGGGTAGCCCACCCTCTCCCCCATAAAAGCAGGTTAGGACCTTGTGGGGATAGGCAGCCTGTAAGTCTGACCCCTGTTCTGCAGTATGATTTGGGAAACACTTCCCCTAGTCTTGCTGCTTGTGGCTCTTTAATACTCTGGGGCTGGGACTGCACTAATGGATTATTATTAGCTCTTCACCTATACAGGTAACCATTAAAAAAAAATCAACTGTTACTACAGAGTGGTATATGACACACTAATTATTTCCAATTCCTCTATTAAAATAGGTCAGAAGCACATTAGCTCTCCATACGTGCACCTTGGGAAATCATTGTTTGGAAAGTTCTGGCTCTGTAGAATGCCTACACTATACTCACATATTTTACCCCTAACAATAATAGATGTTTTAGACCATTAATCACTTTTTTTTAATGTCTCTGTTCTTTTAAAACAGCCTACAAAGAGGGGAGAAAATCTGCCATTTTGTTTCTATGTGCTGGAAAACAATTTTAGCACTGAAGATTGATTTTAACAACATAGATAATAGCAGCAAAGAGTCCTGTGGCACCTTATAGACTAACAGACGTATTGGAGCATGAGCGTTTGTGGGTGAATACCACTTCGTCGGATGCATGACCCATGAAAGCTCATGCTCCAATACATCTGTTAGTCTATAAGGTGCCACAAGACTCTTTGCTGCTTTTACAGATCCAGACTAACACGGCTACCCCTCTGATACTTAACATAAATAATGTATTCTGTGCTTTTTTCTATTATATTTTGTGACAAAATTTTGAAATGTAACATTTTTACTTCAGTACTCTGTGACATTTATCTCTGTTCATGAGTCCTAGTTTGGAAAAAAATAGCTGATTCTGAAAGGATCAACTGACTGATCAGAAATATTTGAAAGTCACTTAAAAAGCTGCAACTCTATTTCAGGATTTACCTGTGGAAACACTGAGTCAGCATCTGAAGTGTTGTTCTAACCATTTATCCTTTCTGGCCATTATCAAAATAAAATTTAAAAGTCCCCAAACCTGTGTGTCATACATACATAGGTTTATACACTGAAATACAAGGTAAATATCAGACTTTTGTTCTCAGCCCACAATCATAGAACTGGAAGGGACCTTGAGAGGTCATCTAGTCCAGTCCCCTGCATTCATGACAGGACTAAGTATTATCTAGACCATCCCTGACAAGTGTTTGTCCAACCTACTCTTAAAAATCTCCAGTGATGGAGATTCCACAACCTCCCTAGGCAATTTATTCCTGACAGGGTAGTTAAGTACTGAAATAAATAAACCTTCCTTGCTGCAATTTAAACCCATTGCTTCTTGTCCTCTCCTCAGAAGTTAAGAACAATTCTT
Source organism: Gopherus flavomarginatus (assembly GCF_025201925.1). NCBI lineage: Eukaryota > Metazoa > Chordata > Testudines > Testudinidae > Gopherus > Gopherus flavomarginatus. Next base: position 38,309,050 of record NC_066626.1, read on the forward strand.
CTCCTACCTCCTTGTAACAACCTTCTATGTACTTGAAAACTATAAAGTCCCCTTTCAGTCTTCTCTTTTCCAGACTAAGTCAGAGTTATCCAAATGTTTTGTTTAGGTGAGTGATGTGTTGCTTAGCAAGTGCTTTTATTATTTAATAGAAAAAGCTGAATAGTTTTATTAACCCAGTGAATTTTGTTAATGTAAATATTAGTACTAATAATGAACATATGTAATATTTGGTTAGACCATCATCCAAACATGGCTTTCAGAAACAGTGATAAACACACTTTTCCTGTTCTAATTTTGTATGTAAACTGGGTTCCGAACTGTTAACTTGCCAACTGAGGACAAAGCAATATAATGCTTTTCATCTGCAGATCTCAAAGCACTTTGCAAAGGAAGGTAAGAATGATTATTCCCATTTTATAGATGGGGAAGCCATGACATAAAGAGGTGAAGTGACTTCCCTAAGGTCAGTCAGCAGGTCAGTAGTAGCAGTAGAGTCAGAACCCAGATGTCTTGACTTCCAGGCCAGTACCGTATTTCCTCAAACACACTGCCTCTTTGCATAGGTTATACTCTGAAAGCTTCTTCCTCTACTGGTGTCGCTTTTACACCTTCGTGAGAAATGGTGCAAGGGCACTTCCTTGATCTTTACTTGACAAAGGGGGAGACAAATAAATTGATCTTAATCTATCCACCCCAAGAAGAACCAGTTTTATTTATGTATTTATTTATTTTGCAATCGGCTCAACCACTGTGTCTTCTAAAGTGAAAATAAGTTGAATAAAAAATATGCATGTCTGATGTGGCTGGAAAACACTTACATTGACAATACTGGAGCAGTTGCTCAGTAACACCCAATTCCTGTGAAAATATGATGCCTGCAGTGCTCTCAAGGTCAGCAGAGTCTCCTAGTAGGAGTCAGTGCTAGTGTCACATTTTAAGCTTCATGAGGGCAAGGCTAATTAAGGTACCCTTGCTGTGTAGTAACCCCCTACATCAATAAACAGAAGCAGCTATAGCTTCAATGCTTGAAATACTGCAGCATGCCAGTTATCTTAAGCATTCCAGGCTCTGGTGTGCACCAGTGTGCATACAGCTTACCCACAAGGTTCGAATCAGAGGGCAATAGAGTTAATTTTTGCAGTGGAGAAGGGGGCACCCAGACTGGTTATGTTGATACACAGGTGGAACTCTCTGGGCAAGAAAGGAGATGTGGAAATCTGGAAGGTAAGGGAGACTGACAGACCTGTGGGTGATTAAGTAAGGGGTGTGTGTATAAGGTGTCCATAAAGCTCCCTCAAACAACCCCAGATTCCTCCTACTGTCTCCACTTCATTACTCACTCTGCCTCCAGTTACTTTAGTATTCCCATGTAATGTGACCCATTTCGGGGACCAAAATTTGAGGGTAGTTGAAGTGTGGGGAGGAGTTGTTGAAGGGCAAATATTTACAGTCGTAATTTTGACCCTGGAGCAAGAAGTCAACATTACTGTGCTAGGCACAGTAAAACTCAAATCCACACAGAACACATGCAGACTCTCCTTGATTCTATTCCCCGTTCACTCCTTTTACTATAAATAGTCAAAAATTCTCTTTAGAATAGTCCTATTTTTGCTGCTGCTGATCACTTGGGAGGAGATGCTGATTCAGCATCATGAAGGGCAGAGATATACCATCAGCAGGATGCAGTGGCAGATGGAGATCTTTAAAACCACCTTTGCTGTGGGCATTAAAATATCCCTGATCTAAAACAATTAGCTCCATTCTCTTCAGAGAGAGATGCAAAAGGGTATTTCAGATGTGCCACACCTTGGAGACACTGGGTTTGGCCTTGTGCAGTTGTAAATGGAAGCAAAGTTTGGCCCACTACAGTTAATAACAATGTCTGCTTATAAAGACATTTCACTTAAAAGTATCTTTACATTTCTTTGCACATATAAAATATGCAGGTAGTTTTTATGGGGCTTTCTGTGTAAAGAAATAAAGGTATTTGAGACACAGATGAAGCCCACACAGTAGGCCATTGGCAGAGCTAAGAACAGGATCCATGTCTCTCAAGTGCCAATCCACTCTGTCCACTTGATAAGATGGCCACCATAGCAGTGAATATTTTGTAAGCAGGATACTGCAGAATCTGCTGCAAATTTGAATATGTCAAATATGGAATAGAGGAAGACTAAGGATGCTCCACTGTCAAAGATCAACCTAAAATATCTTACAATTCCCAGATTTCACTGCAAGATATAGTACGATCCCCTGCACTGTGTTCTTATTATCAATGGGAAATCCAAATTTAGATCTGTGTAAATAAACAATTCTAATTATTTGAATGACTACCGTTATGATCTGATCGGTAGGAAGTTTGTGAAAGAAATTCCTAGTGCTGCTTACCAGTGTGCACTGGCTTCTGTGAATTATGACTAGACAAGGAGCAGTTCAAGAGACAGGAGAGATTACAGTCATTGCCCCTTTAAATTTCCATAGCTGCCCACCTCCTGTCTCAAAGAGCTACAAAACTGAACAACACCACTTAATGTTCCAGGTAACTGTTTTATGTGTTTCCACTATGTTCTAATTTCTCCCTGTGTAAGAGTTCTCCTTCCTAGAATTATCTCTATTGATAAACCATGTCTTGACCCTGATCTCTTGTCTGTATATCAGGCTAGCGGAGAAGAGTAGACTAGTGTTATGTTAATTTAGAGTTTGATACAGCTTTGGTGCTGGAAAACAAGAGTCCCCTCTTATCTAGAAGAGCTTTGGTTTGTGAGGCCATTTGGGAAACCTGTAAAGTAACACAATTTTGAGACAGTGGTAAATATTTTTAAGTCTCAAAATAGAAAGGCACTTGCCATGAGCTTTTGACCAGCAGCTATCCACAAATTATTCAGTAGGGGAAATATTTTTCCCAAAAGTGGTTTAAATACATCTGGTTTTGTTAATGAATTTGAGGGTATTTAATATTTAGTAATACATTTTGCAAATCTTTTCAAGGGCGAGATTGCAGTTTTGGCCAGTGTGCCAGTTTTAATGCGATACATTATTCAAACTGAAAATAAGAGTAAAAGTAAAGTTGCTTGCAGGAACATTCACCAGGCTAAATGTGACACCAGGTTTCTTTCCAGTATGGAAAATGTACTTAGTGAGACTAGCAGACGTTTCCTATTTTGGTTTGCTTGCTTGCTCGCTCTTTCCCTGCATGTGATTGCTTTTTTCAGCCCCTACAGTATGAACACTTTAAAATGCTGTGTGTGTTTTTTTTTACTGCAGAAGCTGATTTTATATATATATACATACATACACACATACATACATATATACATACATACACACACACACACACACACACACAGAGTCTGTAAGAACACAACTGAATAAATATTTATCTATCTTTTTTCGTCTAGTTATACGCTAACAACATAAAGAAACAAAATCTACACAGCCAGTATGTTCTAAGAACAGAAAACATGATAAAATGCTTGTCTCCAGCATTGCTGATGTATGAGCACCAGAGTTTACCTTTCGGCTGAAATAATAAACTCTCAGTGCTTCCCAAATCTTGATTTTCTAAAAAGTTTCTTTGTTTAGGTTCTGCCCCCACCTTATATAGCCATAGAAGCCTAGGATCAAACCAGTGATCCATCCATTCCACTATGCTGTCTCTGACAATACCCAAAACCAGAGGCTAAATTTTGTATACCCTTAGCATGTCCCCTCTTGTTACATTTAATTTCTGATGCTGAAGTCCTAACAAAACTACTGGCCTTCAGGTGAGCCTCCCTGACCATTATTCCAGCTTTTATACATTGATTCAGCAGGGCTCAGTCATTCATTTCCTAGCAGTTCACTTGTCGTATGTACGTTATAAAGTCATTTGATTATATTTGTACATTAAAATAAAAGCAGCAAGGAAATGAGGAGGAAAAAGGGTCTGACTGTGTCAGACCCTAAATGGGCACCACTAGGGGGAAAGTCAGCACCTAGAGCTCTTGCCACCACCAACCTTACACTTCGAGACAAAGGCAGCCAGAGCTCTGGTCCATGTGCTCTGATCTTGGATGATCCCTGAGAAGGATCTGAGAGTTGTGGTGAATCATAACCTCAACATGAGTCAGCAGTGCGATGCTGTTGCAAAAACAAATGCAATTTTAGGTTGCATTAATGGAGGCAAAGCATGCAAGTCATGAGGGGTGATAGTATCACTCTACTCGGCTCTGGTTAGGCCTCAGCTGGATAACGGTGTCCAATTTTGGTCACAAATTTGTAGAAAGGATGTGGAGAAACTGAAATGACTTCAAAGGCAAGGAACAAAGATGATCAAAGAGAGGGAATGCAAGCCATATTAGCAAGGCTGAAGAAACTGGATATGTTTAGTTTGGAAAAGAGGAGATTGAAGGGGGACATGACAGTGGTCATGACAGTGGTTACACCTCTACACTGATATAACGCCACCAGATATAACACAAATTCGGATATAAGGTGGCAAAGGAGCGCTCCAGGGAGGGAGAGGCTGCGCACTCCAGTGGATCAAAGCAAGTTTGATATAACGCAGTTTCACATATAATGCGGTAAGATTTTTTGGCTCCCGAGGACAGCGTTATATCGAGGTAGAGGTGTACTTGAAAGGCTGCCATAAAAAAAGGTGGGGAAGAGTTGTTCTCTCTTGCCACAGAACGCAGGACAAGAGGCAATAGGTTCAAACTACGATATAGCAGATTTCGATTAAATCTCAGGAAAAGCTTCCTAACTGTAAGAACAGACTACACAGGGAGGTGGTAAAAGCTTCTTCACTGGAGGTTTTCAAAAGGAGGCTAGATACCCATCTGTTTTGGATGGTTTAGACACAACAAATCCAGCATTTTGGCAGGGGAGTTGGACTAGATGACCTTTGTGTTCCCTTCTAACCCTATGATTTTACGGTCCCCAGCCTCCACCATAGGCTGCTGAGGTCCACCCACAGGAGTGAATGATACACTGGAAGGAATGATACACTGGAAGTTCTTTGGTCTGAAGGTGACAGGAAATTTTGGCCCTCCTGTAGCTTTTTAAAGAGAAGAATAATTGGGCCTTATGTGTTAAGAGGGATCATGAAAACAATGTGTGTTTAAATCAAATCTTTGTTTTGAGCCCAGTTTGGCTACAACCAGTGAGGGCATGTACATTTCTGATTATGGTAGGATTATGTGACTCTTCCCTGAATAAGGACTAAATGAAGGTATTTGTATTATCCTGCCTGTAGTAGGGGAAAAAGACTTCAGTGCATAATGAGTTCTCAGTCATTCTGAGAAAGATACAAATATTTACTCATGAGGGGTAAAATTTTCAAAAGTGCCCAAGTGACTAGGAGCCTAAATCCCATTGAAAGCCTATTGAAATTAAGTCTCTCAAATTGACTTTCAGTGGCTTCTAAATCAGGAGGCACCCTTGCAAATTTTACCCCATTAATCCAGTCCCTGGAGCCTTAATCCCACCTGTCCTCCAAGAAGAGAACTTTTTTAGATGTTTTTGTTTGTTGCAAAAGAAATTCAATGAAATTCACCCTGCTGTACAGGAAGTCTCCTAGGAATTCTGAGGATTCAGGGCTGTATGCGTTTTAACATTCTAGATAGTGGATATTTTTATACCTTTGTAATTTAAAAAAAAAAGAAGTAGTTTGATGACCCCTCCTCTATAAACCCCAGACTGCTGCAGCACAGATATAAGAAAGCGAGGACAGACAATGCCAGGTGCAGACAGCACACTGCTGCAGCCACACAACATGTCATTTTTATAAACATTATTCAGATTAGCTTCAGCACTCGTAATTCTATTGTTTCCTTTATTGCTGTTGTAAAGCAAATGGTTCTTTTATACAAATGTTATCTCCTGCCTATTAATCCAGTTATAGACTATGACACTCCTGTTAAATTTAGGGATGTAAAGTCTCATAAATATTTAAAAGTTTAAGACTGATATGGGAAGAAATTTCCTTTGATTTGCTTTATTAATATCCAATGGGTCAGTTTGTTATAGATTTGGAATATATCATTGCTACTCTGTTCTTTGACAAAGAGAGAAGAAAATGATGATAGTGTATTTGAGCTACAGCATCAAATATCTCCCTTTGAATTAGAGTTGTCTGAACAATGCATCTTTCCTGTGAAAGATTGCAACTTTTTTTTCCGCCCTAATTGTCTTTGAAATTTTTCCAGATATTTTTTGACTTTTCAACATAAACCCAAAAACCTAAGGCAAAAAGTAAAAAATTTTCCAGCAACATTTTTTGTTGTGTCACATTTTGTGGTGAAAAAATTTCAGCCAGCTCCACTTCTAACATAGCTCTTTTGTTGCCAGCACTTTTGAAGTTCATGCCAATAAACTTCCTTATAACATTCAGTTAAAAAAAGGCCCAGATGTATTGCTTCCAGCAGCATTTTGCAAAGAGTGCATTTATCACAAATAATGCATGTATTAATGGAGGAATGAAACTCCACATACATCGCAAACAGCCTGATGAAGCTTTGAAGAGTGAGTGAACCATAAGAAACTTTGCCGTTGTCTAGTAGCTCCCTGAAATTCAGCATAGCAGAGACTTAGCAGTTATGACCCAATTTCACATCTACAGAGACAAGGTGGATGAGGTAATATCTTTTATTGGACCAATTTCTATTGATGAGAGAGACAAACTTTCAATCTTACACTGCGTGTCTCTCTCACCAACACAAATTGGTCCAATAAAAGATATTACCTCACCTACCTTCTTTCTCCAATATCCTGGGACTGACATGGCTACAACAACAATTCATATTTCACATCTACAGCATTTTATAATAATTGTCATTTTCTCTATTTAAAAAATGATTTTAGTGCTTATTAGCCAAATCATAAGAGATGTCAATCATTTGTAACTCTCATCGATATAAAATGGGAGATGTTCAGAAGCTTTCAGGATTTGCTCCTATGGAAGATGCTAAACTGATGAAAACTGAAGTCCTGTGTTTCCAGAGCAGAGATAGCTGAGGTAGTAGCAAAGCCAGCTTCCCCACATGTATCCTGCAAAAGTTCAACCATGTCCTGGAAAGGTCGTTCAGTTTCCCTTGCCAATTCAGTTCTAGATTGGTGAACCCCTTTCAGTTAGCACTGGTCATGGTGATTTTTTGTGCTACTGACGCCCCCTCCATTAGATATGGAATTAAAAATAACTTTTTATTTTAGTTGGCCATTACCTGCCACTTTAACATTCCAACATTTGTACTGTATTGTGGCAAGTTCACACCATCTCGTATTGCATGGTGGGGTTGAACTAGCTTGAGCCTAGTGTAAAGTTATTAGCAGGCACTTGTGTTTAAGAAAAGGTTGTGTGTATTGCTAACACTCCAGGTTTATAACCAATGAGTTTTCAAAAATGGAGATGTAAGATTGAAACATACAGGGTTTTTTTAAATCACCAAAAAAAAAAAAAAAATGACTGCATGGGCAAATCAGGTACTTGTGTGCAAATGGCTAGTTAGCTTCCACACTAGCTGTGTCCATATACATTTAACTTATTTGGGTGCACAAATGCAATAATTGCAGAGAGAATAGTGTGCGCTATTGTACTATTTTGCATAAAAAACTCACTCTTCCTTTTTTTAAGAAAAGACAATACAGTGTTATATTTACAAAAAGCAAATGTATTTATAAAATGAACTGAATGCTCCAAACAATTTGTTTAAATTTGAAAAATAATTTACACTAGAAATATCTTGTCTTACCCTTGTATTACCCTGTTATGTATATAACAGTGGACAATTGTACAACTACGGGCTGTAAGGAAATTTGGCTAGAGAAACTCTGCAGGATGATGTATTTACTTCTCCATTTCTGAAAGGTAGCAGTTAAAATTCACAGGTGCTGGCTGTCCAGATGTTTGTTGCATTTGACCATTGTAAACTTTGCACTAGAATATACTGTGTTGCTATAATAGCTGTAAAGAGCAGCAAAGGATCCTGTGGCACCTTATAGACTAACAGATGTTTTGGAGCATGAGCTTTTGTGGGTGAATACCCACTTCGTCGGATGCATGCTCCAAAATGTCTGTTAGTCTATAAGGTGCCACAGGATCCTTTGCTGCTTTTACAGATCCAGACTAACACGGCTACCCCTCTGATAGCTGTAAAGAGGATAGCTATTATAGTCTATATTCTACATATAGGCTCCAGTATTGATGGTAAGCATATTTCCTACTCAGATTAGATTTTTTTCCCCTTATTTGCTTAGGGCAACAGAAGTTCAAGTTGAATTTTAGATCTAATAGAGTGTATTTGCAGGTCAGGGTTGACATAATAAATTTGTTCTAAGAATCAGACAAAGGAAAAAACCCTGAATTTTGAACAAAGAGTTTCCCTTTCTCTTTATCATTTCTAGGGAGCAAACATACCACTGGTGTCAGAGCTTGGCATTGACGATATCCATTTTGATGACTTTTCACTCGATGTGGATGCCATGATTACTGCAGCTCTCCGGATGTTCATGGAGCTTGGAATGGTTCAGAAATTTAAAATTGACTATGAGGTAACCATCTGCTCTATAAAGATATCTGCCACTTTGTCTTGGCAGTGCTATGCCCATTTGTACACATTTAGTAGCCCTGATACAATTTGTACTTTTCATTTCAGACGTTGTGTAGGTGGCTTTTGACAGTTAGGAAGAATTATCGAATGGTTCTGTATCACAACTGGAGGCATGCTTTCAATGTGTGCCAACTAATGTTTGCAATGTTAACTGTAAGTATTCCACAAAAGGGACAGGCCTCATAAGAGCTTTTATCATCACATTGTCTTAAGCGTCTAAACATCTTTTCCAACATTTGTTTTTTCGTTATTATAGTTATTTATTTTATAGCAATGTATAAGAAATCAGAGTATCCTAATTGTGGGAGCACAATTTTGGCAACATTTTATAGAGTTTTAGCAACAGTGATATCACAGGCACATTAAAATGACAAATAATTAACAGATGACAATCTTGGAGTTGGGAGCTTACTAGAGATTTTGATTTTACCATGTCTTCCTTTTTTGAAATCTTTGATTTTGCATTTATTTCTGCATGTGAAAGTGGAGGTCATAAAAACCTGACAGTGTAGAATCCTATCAGCAGAGTTATTTGATGTGATGATACTTATCAGCTACTTCCCTAGCTTCAGCTAAATAGATATACGAGATATTGCCTTATACACCATTTAAAAATGGGTTTCCTTTGAGAGGATCCAAATAGATTCTGCAGCCTCTGCATATTGTTTTCTGGTATTCATCAAAGATATCCATCAAAGGGTCTAACATTCTTTCTGCATATAAAGTACTCCTAATGATGCCCATAATCCCTGTTCCTCTCCCAACCACCAAATGCCTCACCGCCGGAGCCGGGTTGGGGAGAGCTGTGCTGGCAGCTGCGGGGAGCCCGGGTCCCTCCACCTGCCTGGGGGAGAGGGGAGGTGCTGGGACACTGGGTGGGATGTTGTTCAGGCCCCACTCCCAGGGCAGGTAGAGGGTCCGTCATGGCTTCCCATAGCTGCCAGTGCAGCTCTCCCTGACCTGGCTCCAGCAGGGAATTGGGGCGGCTCAGAGCCACAGCCTGGCCATGGTAAGAGCCAGCCAGGTAAGGGCGGACAGCTGTGGGGAGCTGCAGCGGACCCTCCACCTGCCCTGGGTGGGAGTCCCGAGCAATCCCCAGGCAGCTCCACAGGTCTCCCCACCACCACCACCACCCCCCAGACCAGCATGGATCCCAGCCGGGGAGCTGTGGGGAGCCGCGGCGGACTCTCCACCTGCTGCGGTGGGTGTGTGTGTGGGGAGTGTTTGAGAGCTCCCCGTCCAGCTGATGGCAGGTGGAGGGTCCACGACTCCGCACAGGCTCCCCACAGCTGCTCACGTGGCTCTCATCGACTGGGCTCCGGCAGGGGGAGATGCCTCGAAACCTCAGCCCGGCCCCCAGCATAGAGCCCTGCAAATCCACAGATATCTGTGATTGTCCACAAAAATTATCTGCGAATCACAGATCGGATACAGGTACACATTTGTATAGACACGCAGAGCTCTCGAGAGAAGGATTATAGCTCTAGTTATTTTTCTGTATTGCTCTCCTTTTAAACTACAGATGGCCTAAAGTCAAAATCGCAAATCCCTTCATTTTAGGAGAATACAGTTTGAATTCCTGGATCCAAACTCTCTCTTAAGATTTGTGGTTAGAACCAAAACTGGAAGGGGCTTACTTTCTGGTTGAGATTCATCTGAAACCTTGGTAAAAACAGCTGGTTGAGAGATTTCCTTGATAGTGGAAAGTGTTGAGAACAGATGCAAGATCCCTACTGTTCAAGGCAGTAGAAACTGATCCACCATGAGATTTGCACTGTTTGAATCTAAAATTTAACAGGTTGCAGGATTTAACTCCCAAAACTGAACATGAACCCTGATTCAGCCTCAAACTCGAGCGTAAATCTAATCTGGATCCAAACACAGCCTCACTGGCTTATCTTGAGCTTTAAGAGAAGGTCCTGCAGTATAGTGTTTGTGCAAACATTTCCTCATATGTAGTTTGAAAGACGACTATGAAAAGTTGTTCATGTTTAAACCTTTTAACCCTTTAAGTGCCTTGGGGTATAAAGGGTGAATAGCTTTAAAGATTTGCCTTAGGCACATGGCACGACTCACATTATAAGCCATACCCATAGCTAGAGAGTTGCCCTCATAACTAGTTTCATTTATCATTTTCCAAGGATTTGCCTGTCCCTGGCATACATCTATCCAAAACAAAAAGCATGTGAGATGCTACACATATCTTGGCAAAACAACCTGTGTTCACTCCATGAATATTTGCATTTGAAATTGTATATCTTCACATTTACAAACCTATTCTGGGGCAAAATTGTTGTTGTATGTGGCAACAAACACAGCTCTGCAGAAAAAGTGATAAATGTCTATCTTCTGGACAAAACTGATTTTTCCACAGTGAATGACAGTTTTACTGCTTCTTTTCTTATAAAAAATGTAAAGAAAGCTTAAAAAATTTCAGTTTCTCCTCACAAACTTGTGTACTTTTTTTTTCCTAGTTCTGCTGTTTTTAAATTTGTTTTTAACAAAGCCATCATTTGGGAAGCAATACTAAAATATTATTGAGCAGATAATACAATAACTGGGGTGCCAAAGCGACTTGCTTTATCCAACTGGATTCAGATTAATCATGGAAAAAATCAAACCCAAAGTGTCTTGGTTGGATACTCGCAAATTTGTGCACGTAAAAGCCCGGGCCACTGTTGAAAATACTGGTCTGTTTACTTTCCCAGGGTCATAACAGGAAGCCTGTGGCTGACGTGGGCAGAAAGAGAACCCAAGAGTTCTGAATCACTGCCCTATGGCTCAGCCACAACAGCATCCATCCCTTTGAATCAAGGGCCATGCATAGAAGTTTCATCTATATCTTTTCTGCTTGAAATTTTTTTTATGGCAAATGTGAGCTACCATAAATTGATGGTGGGCTACCATATGTTTCTTTGTATGGCTATGCCATATGCTGATTTATTCAGTTTTCTGTTAATGAGATCTCTGTTGTACAATGTTAACTGCTTACATCTCCTCAAGGCACTGTAGGAGGAACTTCTATAAATCAGTTGGGAGTTGACAGGCTCCCTCCATCCAAATATTTGCAGAAGAATAAGTAAAAGAACTGGATGGAACATGTCACATACTGGAATAGCAGAATTCTAAGAGGTGAAATCTGACATGAAATATATGGTTTGTAAAAGTAGATTAATCAGGCACCAGACAGAAATCTGCCAATCCAAGAATTAACATCTCCATTTTGGAGAATCCTGGGCTTATTTGTGGAAATTACCAAGCAAGGGCTTTGCTGGAAACCAGGTGCATCTCAAAGATTGTGTATTTGTTTTCTAAAGGGAGAGGGAGGGCATGTGAGTATTACTGCTTTTCAAGACTCCTGCCACCTGCCAGTCTATAAAACATTTGCATCAATTATGTTGCTACTGGCAATATTGTCAGAGGAGGCTGCATAACCTGTCCTGTAAATGGATCAGATTGAGCCTGATCCAGTGCCCACTGAAGTCTTGCCATTGACTTCAATGAACTTTGGATCAGGTCCTTAGCACTTTACATGGTCATACACGTGCTGCACAAATATGATCTAATGCATCCCCACAACACTCCTTTAAGATAGGTAAGTATTAATATCCGTGTTACACGGATGTGCAAAGCGAGGCAGAAAAATAAAAGGAGTCACTAATACAGCCAGAATTAGTGGGGAGAAAGGCCTAAAGAAGAAAGAGATTAGCAGTTGCTCTTAGTATTCTTATAGCTGGAGAGAAGTTGTTCAGATAAATAGAATTAAAATGGTTTCTGCGGGCAAATCTACAAGGACACTTTTCTGTATCTGAAATGTTGTGGCATAAGACACAGTGTATGAACCTTATGCTAAACTTCACAACCAAGTTGATAATATACAGGCAAGTAGTAATTTTTCAAATGTTATAAGGTAAGAAAGGACAACAAGATGCCAGACAAGCCACTGATACATGCCTGAGAAGTAAAACCGAAGCCAGGCTAACTGCTTAATCATTTGAAATTGGACTGAATTAAATTCTGTGTATTTCTATCAGATGCTACCAGTTTGTGTGCACCTTTTCCTCAGCAAGTGCCACAAATGTTATTTATAATGTAAACTGTCCTCTGGGTGGTGCTCTAATGCCAAGTTTCTGATATACTGCTTTTTTGTGTGGGAAAAAATATTCCATCCTACCAGGTAGCTTCTTTTCATCTAGAGATGACTAAATGGGCATGAGGAGTGGGGGTGAGGAATATAGATCTTGCTTTCTTCAAAGATTTGACATCAGGTCTATTAGGCCTAAATCTTCACTTGCTTTGAGAGTAGTTCTCAGAACCTAACTTCAGAATCCTCTCAAACATTGTGTAAGATAACTATATCAGCCCAACCCATCTAAATTTTTCAAACCATCCTCATCATAGTCAATCCGAAAATCCAAGAAAAACTGTGCAAGTGATTGTAAGCAAACTGCTAAACAAGTGGTGCAATGGGATTGTGTTTACAGTGAGTTTGTGCCAACTTTGATGTTGATTTCACTGAGAACAGGATTGGGTGCCTCAATTTGGCTAGGGAGGTTAGTCTTGTGCATAAGGTACCAGACTGGGATCAGTCTGTGGTTCTGGCAAAGGTTCTCTGTGTAACCATAGGCAAGTCACTTAATTTCTCTGTGCCTCTGTTTCCAAAATGGGAAAAATAATGCCCTACCTCTCAAGGGTTGTGAGAGGATAAATTCATGATTATATGCTGAGGTACTATACAAGCAGATGTATAGGAGAGTATGTTGTCTTCCAAAAAACATTAAGGGTTGTCTGTGCCAATATGCCAGAAACATTGTTGATTGATGCATAAATGTTTTAACTACATTAAACAAAAAAAGTAATATCAGTACCTATCAGGCCCAAGTCAATTTAGCTAATTTTCTATATTATAAAAAAAGGGTCAAAAGGAAGATTATGCCAGACTTTGAAGATAGTGACTTTGAAATGACCTTGAAGGCTTGCTTGACTTTTAAAGATATTTATATTTTCAAAAATAAGGTCAGATTCAAAGGGACAGAGGTCAAACAATACTTTAGTGGTATGTCAATTATGATCAGTCTCTGTTATCCTGCTTCTCAAGACTAAGGGTAGTTTTCCTCTTGAAATCAGTATTCCTGCATTGAATGGTTGTCTCATTAACTTGCTCTTCAGCTGTGGTAATTTTTAGATAATTATGTTGCCTGCTGTCCATCACAGCCTTATTATATAAACCTTCATATAACTTTATCTGAGCTGACCAGAAGAAATTGTATTATTTCCCTTCTACCTGAAAGCTTACATAGCGGCTTATGGAATATTAGAATTTTACAAAAAACTCACTGGTAGCAGAGTGAAAAAGCACATGCGCATGCACACACACACAATTTATGATGGTGCTTCCAGTGGTGCTGAACAAGGGAAATGCTGTTCAACACTAATGACAAAATACCACAGCGCACAGATTTACAACCTTGGACACTGCTCTATGTTTCTTTAAATGAAGATGTGATGCAGATTTAAAATCCATATTTGTGATGCCAGCAATCTGAATTTCTGAGACAGACTGAACAGTTTATTATTAATTCAAACTGGGGACAATAAGGAGGGTTTCACAGACTGCAGATTGTGCACATCATATTTCAGTGGGATTTGGGCACCTAACTCATAGGTTCCTTTGAAAATCCAAGCCTTAATTGTTTATAGAGGTCCTACCTTTAGTCTGAAGGTGTTCCTAATTATGAACTGGTATTTGAATAAAATACATAAAAGTCACGTGTTAAATGTCCAAAGGTGCTTCCAGGTAAATTCTTACTTATAGATTTCTGTGGCAAAAGGTTCTCTAAGGATATGAGGTAAATGGCAATTAAAAACCCAGGGCTGGCCCATGTCAGCCTACTTGCAGGGCTGGGCCTAAGGTGCTGTTTAATTGTGGTGTAGATGTTCAGGCTCAGGCTGGAGTCCAGACTCCAGGACCCAGTGGGGTGGGAGGATCCCAGAGCTCAGGCCTGAACCTGAACATCTACACTGCAATTAAACAGTCACTTAGCCCAAGCTCCGAGAGCCCCAGTCAACTGGCACAGGCCAGCCAAAGGGCAGCTAATTGTAGTGCAGTCATATTCTAAAGGTTCCTGTACTACAATCATTGTACTCCCATCTCTAACCCCTCCAAAATTACCAGTGCTATTGGCAAAAATTAATCAAGAGAGCTATGGTTTTTCTGCATCACAGATATAATGTGATAATGCTAAGAACGAACTGAATAGATCTTATGGTCTATAGTGTCTATTTTAGAGAGTTCTCAGGTAAGGTTTACTGCAATATGGTGCTCTCTAAGTACCCAATCCTGCTGAGGTTAGTGACAAAATTCAAGTTGATTTAAATAGAAATAGGATTGAGTCCTAACTATATGGGACATAAACCCACCACAGCCTCAAATGGATTGAACCACTTGAAATTAATAGGAGTTTTAAATGGGCAAAGAATACAGAATGGAACATAAAAGTATAAAAATGAGAGCATGCTGCAGTTTGTTACCTTCTGGTTTAAATTTTCATCTTGGTTAACACACCATTGTACTGACTGTAAATGTTTGTTAACAGGCTTGTCATAACAATACAATTAATATGCCATCAGTCAGACATCAATGTCATAAAGACCATCTTAAATAAAACTGTCTCAATGTTGTGCACGTTATAATTTCCATTAAAAAACTTACCAAAAAAAGAAGAGTTAAAATTCAGTCTACTAAATAAGGGAGAGAAAGATTCAGCCATCTTTACAAATGCAAAAGTGTGATAGATTTCAGTGGCAGTTTTTCCTAAATAATTACTGTATATTGCATCCAAATTACTTTCAACACTGGAGAGAAGGTAGCTTTCAAATACAGTTTTAAAAAAGAAAAATTAAAACTAATAATTTCACTTCTTTTATATGTTTAATGACATGTTTTTGCTTCCTTCCTGGCTGAACCTAGGAAAACTATAGGGCCAGTCCTGCAACTCACATGTGGCGGAGTGGACTCATAGCTAGAACACCTCCTTGTGGCCGAGCCTGACATAGCAGGCTCTTCTTCCCTACTGCCCCACTGCCTACAGTCCCACTGTGGTCTGCCTCTTCTCATGACTCAGTCCTCCGACCAAGTCACATTTAGTCCCTCCTTCCAGAGTAAACAAGGAGTCCAATAAGCTAAACTCAAAAAACATACATAATTCTTTATCCCTTCCCAGGCTCTGTAAGGCTGTCCTCCTGCTCTTGTGTGGAGCATACCTCTCAGAGTTTTTCCCCTAGAGCTCTGGCTACAAATTCAGCAGTCTTTCTTGTGTCAGGGTGTTTCCTCACTTCCTTCCGCAGCGGCCAGTAAAGGAACCCAGACCCTCCCTCTCCTCTGAATTTCAGTCCAGGGACCCTGTAGCACACAGCTACAGTCTGCTCCCTGAAGCCTTGTCTACGCTACCAGGGTAAGGCGACCTAAGTTACGCTACTCCAGCTACGTGAATAATGTAGATGGAGTCAACACAGCTTAGGTCGACTTACCGCAGTGTCTTCACTGCGCTGCGTCAACGGGAGAACATCTCCCATATACTTCCCTTACTCTTCTTGGGGAGCTGGAGTACTGGGGTCAACCGGAGACCATCGATTTAGCAGGTTTTCACTAGAGCCGCTAAATCGACACCCGCTGCATTGCAGCAGCGTCGATCTCCCCATAGTGAAGACCAGCCCTTAGACGCCTCACTGCCTCCTGGGACTTCTTTCTACCTTAGTCTTCCTTTAGGCCCTTTTCCACAGTTTCTTCCAGAGCTTGCTGCACACCTACTTCTTCATGCCCTTTCTTCACTCTCTAGCAACTAGAGAGGTAGTGCAGAGTTCGGGGCCCCTCTCTCCCTGCAGCCTCTCTCTGACCTGGGCTTCCTCCCTTTATGCCAGTGGTGGGCAACCTGCTGCATACACCCCCTCAGGGTAATCCACTGGTGGGCTGCAAAACAGTGTTTACATTGACTGTCTGCAGGCATGGCCACCCACAGCTCCCAGTGGCCGCGGTTCGCAGTTCCCGGCCAATGGTAGCTGCAGGAAGCACTGCCACACTTCATGCTCACCATCCAGCTCCTTCCCCATCTTAGCTTCATCTTAATCTGGCCAGGCCCAGGTGCAACCAGGTGACTTAGCTTGCTACCTCCAGTTAGCCAGTGCAGGGTGCATACCTATGATACCACACTGTTGTATTTCTAACTCACGAATACTCCCATTGACATCAGTGAGATACTCATGAATGTGGCATGAGAACAGTTCATAGGATCAGGCCCTAACTTAGTAACCTTCATCTGACACACCCTTCATCAATATTTATTTGAAAAAGTAAAAATGAAAGAAAAGTAAAGCAACAGATAATTAAAGTCGCATCTAGTCTGCTAATAACAAAACACATAAAAGTGGGGCAAGGTGTAATGCGATTCATTTCCTCACATGAAAGAATGACCTCCATAACTCATTTTAAGCTCTGCCACTCATGAGTTATGGGTCATTCCTGTTCTGGTGAAAATAAATTCTATTACACCATCATCCATAGCTACGTATATTTCCTCTCTACACGTAAATTTAAAAAGTGGGGGACACAGCCACTCTCTGTCTTCCTGCAATATGTGCAAAGCAGACATCCTACTACCATAATACTGTTTTTAAATTAAATGTGTTTATTAAGTGAAATATCCTATTTATGTATTCCATGACAAGATTTTTGATTAAATAAAAAGTTGAATTTATTCTTGAGCTATTGCTACTGTTAGTAAATTGCTTAATCTGTACTCCTGCATTTATGGTGCAGGCTGAATCCTTGAATTCAATCAGACCCTGTGTTAAGCTGAGGACCATTTATTACGGCATCAGAATTCCATTATAAAACTCCAATGTTCAGTGGTTTATTACTCAACCATGGACAGTTTCTTTGGACTGTAACTTGGCACATCATATTGCCAGGTCACTAGCTATTTTATTTATACTTTTTTTTGTTTGTTTGTTATTCTTTGTTGTAGGAGAATAATCTTAAAAAAATAAAAGACAGTATTTTTCAGATGCTTCCTCTGCTCTTGTAACTGTTATTGAAATGACATTTTAAAGGCAATTCATCTACAATTCAGGAGCCACCATTTAATAATAGTCAAGTTATTCCATCTATGGATGCTTCATGTGTAGAATCTTCTTTGGCATTTAGACCAGCCTTTTTGAAATGTAGACAGAGTCCAATCCTGTAGGGTGCAGAGCACCCACTGGAAGGTACTGGGCATCTGCAACTCCCACTGAAATGAATGGGAGTTGAAAGCACTTAGCATCCTGAAGGATAAGACTCTTCATGTGACATTGGCACAGCAGGCCAAGAAAGCTGATGGCTTATCATATCAGTGATAAGTGATTTAAGATTTACTAAAGTAGGATTTATGGTTTATAGAGTCAATATTCTGCAAAGTAAAGTTCTCAACAGGTGTTACTGTAATATATACATAAGAATGGCCCTACTGGGTCAGACCAAAGATCCATCTAGCCCAGTATCCTGTCTGCTGACAGTGGCCAGTACCAGGTGCCCCAAAGGGAATTAACAGAACAGGTAATCATCAAGTGATCCATTCCCTGTCACTCATTCCCAGCTTGTGGTAAACAGAGGCTAGGGACACCAACCCTGTCCATCCTGGCTAATAGCCATTGATGGACCTATCCTCCATGAATTTATGTAGTTTTTTTGAACCCTGTTATAGTCCTGGCCTTCACAACATCCTCTGGCAAGGAGTTCCACAGGTTGACTGTGTAGTGTGTGAAGAAATACTTCTTTTTGTTTGTTTTAAACCTGATGCCTACTAATTTCATATGGTGACCCCTGGTTCTTGTGTTATGAGAAGGAGTAAACAACAACCCTTCCTTATCTACGTTCTCTACACCAGTCATGATTTTATAGACCTCAATCATATCTCCCCTTAGCTGTCTCTTTTCCAAGCTGAAAAGTCCCAGTCTTATCAATCTCTCCTCATACATTCCATATCCCTAATAATTTTTGTTGTCCTTTTCAGAACCTTTTCCAATTCCAATACGTCTTTTTTGAGATGGGGCAACCACATCTGCACACAGGATTCAAGATGTAGGCATACCATGGATTTATATAGAGGCAACATGGTATTTTCTGTCCTATTATCTATCCCTTTCTTAATTATTCCCAGCATTCTATTCACTTTTTTGACTGCCGCTGCACATTGAGTGGATGTTTTCAGAGAACTATCCATAACTCCAAGATCTCTTTCTTGAGTGGTAACAGCTGATTTACACCCCATCATTTTATAGGTATAGGTGGGATTATGCTTTCCAGTGTGCTTTACTATGCATTTATCAATATTAATTCGGCACATGGGTGAAGGTGTTTAGGGGCATCAGAGACCCAAATGGCACTGACATACTGTGTGGGGGGAAACTGAACTCCCTTGGGCTCCTTTGAATCCTCTCAGAGACATGGGTTGACTTCCCTTATTGTAACTGTGAAGCAGATGCTATCAAATGGCCACCTTTTCCCTCCACACTACCTCTTACTGCACTTCCAATTGGTTTTGCACCTCTCCTCACTTAGCAGCAGCAAAACCCACTCAGACACATTTTGTCACTCATGCATTCTCTTTTATGATGGGATGAGCTATACCTTCCCTGCCTCTTCTCTTTCCAGTTGAACCCAGTTCATATGCATATTTCCTTTGTGGCTCTGACACTCTGACTCCCCACACTTCTTGCAGATGTTCTTCAGCCACCATTAGTTTTGCCCTCCATGGTCAGTATGTGAGTTTTTGTTATTTCACTGGTTTGAGAGGAAAGCCTGCCATGCTGCCTTGCTGCTCCCCTCATTACTAGCTGCCACTGACCTAGTCACAATTTGCTATTTGTGTTGTGTGATTGGTCATTTCAGTCACATGCTATTTTTTGTTTTTTTCCCAATTGGCTGATTCCTTGGTGGACACAACTCTGCTTTTAGCCTTATTAGCAAACTTTTCTATTTTACATACCATATTCTCAATAAAATTATTTGCATAATGCATCTTCCCAACAAAGGTCAACTGCTGAAATCAATATCTGGTCTTCTCCAGCGCTAACCTCTTTTGAGCTGGAGAAATTCACAGTCATGATTGCTTATTTCCCTTCTCGGAGATACTCCGCTATCCATCAAACTATTTTGCATTCTGTGGAGCTGATTGTGCAGAAGTGCTGAGCATCAGCAACTCCCATGGGCTTCAGTTAAATTTGTTGGTGCTCAGCACTACTGAAAGTCAGGCCCCATATAATGACTTCCTACCTTAGCCTGTCATTTTTGGTATCAACATTACCATATGCTTTTTCAAAATCTGCAGACCAAATTATTCCTCTTAGGGACACAGGCTCCAAGAGAATGGAGTAGTACAGAATGCAACATGTGTGATTTGAGGTGTCTGAAGACGTTATGCCTGCACAGGGCAGAAGCAGGCATAATATCTCCAAGAGTGCTGTGTGGGAGCAAATTCATAAGAGAGTCCTGCTGTATCTTTAGGAAAAGAATATCGTGCAGTCCTTCTAGCATAGCTCTTCAAAGCACAGTGGTCTGCCTGGGCACAACCAACAACCCAGGCAAACCCTTTCTGGGAAATTTAGCACGATCAGCAATGCTAATACCTCCTCCCCTGTTCTCAGGCTGCTCAGGCAGACAAACTACTGCATGGCTACCTCCCTGCAGGGGAATTCTAGTGTCAGATGGGATTTCCTGCATCATCACCTCTTCTCTTCCCACCAGCATATTTGGGACAGGACCTAACTGGTGCCAATGGTGCATTATCACTCATGAATCTAAGTATTGTCCCAGACACTAAGAGTTCCAATTTCTGCCTTGGGTTGGATTTGAAGTTAAAAAAAATATAAAATACAACAGCACATGTGAGCTATGGTGGCCATGATGTGGCCTAAAGTACATTCTGTAGTTCTCATATCTACCATATCAGTTTTATTGCTGACGAATTCCAATGTGTTATTTAAGAAAAATCTCCTCTCAAACTCATGCAGGGTATTTCTAGTAGAATTATGCTATTCAAGGTGTTTCCACCTAAAATCATGGAACGTTGTTTCTAATCCCCTTGTTGCAGTGAACAAAACAGTCTCTGACTGCTTTAGTATTTGCATAGCTGATATTTAGGTTCTCTCTTTTAAGCCTCTTTTGATTTAGCTTGTAAGTTGTCTCCAACAATATATAAAAAATATAGCACCTCAGGATCTAAGAAGTCTCTATTAAGTAGACAGTAATTTTAAAACAGAAATGATTTTTTCATGGTTTTTCACATATGGAAATTCAACTTCTCATCTTATTGTTGATGAGGATTGTTTTTATTTTCAGCTCTTTTCCCACTGCACCTTCTGGGTACTGAGGAAGAGAGTATTAAGACTGTGACAGAGATAGAAATAGATCACTACAAGGACATTATCTATTTCACTAACCATCTAGCATAGAGCAGTGAACATAATATGACAATAAAGCAAGCATTTATCTTGTCCTTATTTAAAGGATGGTGGTTTCAAAACAAAGATGACTGTTACTCAATGGACTAACATTATCTATCCCTTCCTGCTTCTAATAGTTATTTTTTCTGTTCTCAGACGGCAGGATTTCAGGAGATTCTGACTGAAATTGAAATTTTAGCTTTGATTGTGGGATGTTTATGTCATGACCTTGACCACAGGGGAACCAACAATGCCTTCCAAGCCAAGTAAGTTTTCCAATTCTTATTACTTTAATTTGTTTCCCTTCCATATCAGAGCAAAAGGTGACAGGGGATAAAGAATGAAGCATTAATTTCAGGGCTCCTAGGCCAAGGCCAAATATTCCTGTGCTTACATGTAATGAGGGACTATCCATCTTTATAATTCCCTATTCTTTTTGGTAATTGCTGACTTGCCCTTTGTGTCATGCTCTTGATTTGGGTTGCCCCTTGTGAACTGACACCTAATATAGAAATGTGATGCCAAACACTGATGATCCCTCCAGTCAGAGTATCTGCGAAATAGAGACCTGCCGACACTGAGTATGAGAAGCATTGCAAATACCCCAATCTCTCTTTGGCTGGTATGTTGGAATCATTGTGAAACCTTTTCCAGTTATTTAATACATTTAAATAAAAGCAGGTAAAACTGAAGCCTTGTGTCCACAAAAGGAAAACATTCACTCCACCTGCATAAAGCCAAAGTTTTCAATCTTTGGCATATGGAATGGTTGCCACCAACCTAAAACTGTGGTGTGGGGATCCGTGCAATCTGATGTGGCAGTTATTCCAGCCTAACTCCGCCACACCAGCTGTGCAGAGTACTAGGGCCACTAGTTCCTTGTAAACACAAGTATGTGGCTTCTCTCCTGGCCTAGCTCCAGTAAGACTATGAGGCTGGCTTGGAGACCTCTGGCATGGTGCATAGGGTGTGTGAAGGCACTGCTGTGAGGCCAGCTGGTTGATGGATATGCTGTTGAGCTTGTGTGTTAGACTTTCTATTCCGATTCTTATCTGTTAAGTGGAGTCTTACACTTGCTGTACAGATCCCAGTGAATTTCACTCTAAAAGGAAATCTAGTTTAGGGGTCCTGGGCCTGATACTGCAACCCTTGCTTACACAATTATGCTCTACTGCCACAAGCAGTCCCCTCCTCCACGCGAGTGCTGGTAGAGGCGGTTTAGTGTAGTGGGGGAGGGAGGGTTTACTCCTTTCTTTTTACCTGTGGTGATAAGGAGATTCCTTTGATCAAAGGGCATCTCTCTCCTTTCCCACCCCTACCCCTGCCATCCATGTTTGGAATGGGGCAAGAAATCTCCCATTGCTACATCTCAGCTGAGCTCTGCAATGGAGTTGTCAGAGAGATGTCTAATCCAGGACCTATACTGTTTCATTGGCTCTCTGCAATAAAGGAAACGTGACCATGTGCAGATAACCAGAATCCAAAAAAAGATGGGTTTTGTGGTCCTTGGGCCGCAGCATGGTTTTGTGGCTCTGCCCTGCTGCTAGTCCTGTGGACCAAAGGAAGAGGCGGCCAACTCCACAGCTATTTGAAAGCCAGAGAGCTGTTGTGCTAATTTATTCCCCTTCAACACATTTTTGTGCAAAAAAAAGCACGTGTGCCACAGTGTGTAGTGTACGTTGGCTGTTTTGTTTCTTAGGGCAAACTGTGTCATTACACTCCACCCATATTGATGTTTCTGATGCACCCAGTTAGCATTTCCTTAAGCTGCTGTTTCCTCAGCTGCTGCTCACTCTCAAAGAAACAATGACAGTGTCTGGCTTGTCACTTGCCAAGGCA
The DNA here is from genome assembly GCF_025201925.1 of Gopherus flavomarginatus. Lineage (NCBI taxonomy): Eukaryota > Metazoa > Chordata > Testudines > Testudinidae > Gopherus > Gopherus flavomarginatus. Next base: position 38,331,954 of record NC_066626.1, read on the forward strand.
AGAAAAATCAATTGCAGCGCTCAAGAGACCGGACTGCTGGTGCAAAGGTTACAAAGTATCACCAGCTGCTTTATGCTGCTGGAGTCTTGATGAGAAGCAGAAAAAAGGGAAACCTGTGTAAGACAAATGGGAAAACTTTGCTGATTGATGTTCATGTTCCTAATTCACAAAGATAAGACTTATGTAGGATTTAAATCCCTATAGACTCAGACTCTGATTAACCTAACTGCTTTTCTATTGGAATGTTTATTGGAATGTAATATTTCCCTTGAGAAGTTTGAAATAGAGGATTTCAGTACTTGAATGCTGTTACTTCCAGTACAACTGACAACTGAGTACAAAGAAGATACTGTCTTTTTCTAATGCCATAAAGAAATTATTGAAGACATTTAAGAGAAGACATGACACACAGATAAAATATCCCTGAAAACAGAAATTGTACCTCTCATAACAGCAGCTGTGATTTATTCTTCCAAGCTTACTTATAAAGTTGAGCATCATATTTTCCTGTTTTATCTTAGTGCCGAGTACCAGTGTTTTGTGTGATGAAAGATCAAGAGGTATATGATGAGAGCAACATCACAGTTATCTGAAATTGCTCTGTTAGTACACTTCAGCACTGTTTTCTCTAGGGATGATGTTTCTCACTTCTCCCCCTCTCTATTACTGCTGCCCCTGTTGATTAAATATCAGTATGGTACAGCTTTGTAGTATATGCTCTTAGCAGATGCCTGCTATTCGTTTCTAGCATAATCTCTTATACTCATTTCTTTGGAAAGAAAACCCACCTTGTCGCTTTAGGCTGGGTCCCAGAAGTGAAATACTGGTGAACATTAATCTACTCTGACAGTCCAATCCCACTCCCCTCCACCTTCCAACAATTCTCAGTTTCATAATTACATTTCATAGTTTTTCTTCCTTTAAAGTTTCAGCTTAGAACTTTTAAACTGTATGCTACAAATTTTGCAACTAGCTTTTATAAAAAATAACCACAATTAGAAATATATTCTAAGAATGTTAGATTTTTATGGTTTCAGCATCTGTTTTTGCTTCCTCTTTCTCCTTAGTATTTTTAAAATCACTCTGATGTTGCCCACTGCAGGGACAGCATTTTAACTACTCTTGAGGCTCTTTTACAGCAGAGTTTTGCAAATGCCTGCTATATACCATTGTTATTATATGTACTAGGGACTGGCTTGGTACAAAGGTAGAGGAAAAGGCAATCCCTGCCCCACTACATATATTACATGTCTGTGACTGTGTGTGTATATAATATACACCCCTGCAGTATGTGAAACATATACAAAACGTCACCTAATTTGGAATGAAACTAGTCTTACTCTTGTTATTACAGACAGTGATAAAGCACCATCACTTAGCTTTTCAAAAGCACCTCACCCAAAATATCTGTATTGCTCAGAAGGAATCCTTAGCTGGGCAAAGCAGACTTAACAGGGTCCAGAACCTGCAGGTCTATAATATTAATTGGGTCTAGCCATAGGTTAGTACAGGGATTGGCAATCTTTGGCACATCCCTCAGCCCACGCCACTTCCCGCAGCCCCCGTTGGCCTGGAACAGCGAGCCATGGCCAGTGGGAGCTGCGATCGGCTGAACCTGCGGACGCTGCAGGTAAACAAACCATCCGGGCCCACCAGTGGATTTCCCTGATGGGCTGTGTGCTAAAGGCTGCTGATCCCTGGATTAGTACATTGAGCTATAGACTTCCATCTCTGCATTTCCATACACCATATTGGAGAGTGTTTGGGTGAAGACATCACTTAAAATGTGTTTGGTAAGAGGGCAGATGCTCATTGCTAATGTCCCTTGTTCTGTTTCAGGAGTGGATCAGCTTTGGCTCAACTTTATGGAACTTCTGCAACTTTGGAGCACCATCATTTTAATCATGCTGTCATGATTCTTCAAAGTGAGGTACCAGACTAGCTGGATTATTACTTTCGCTGTAGAGTAGGGGGCTGTTTCACCTCCAGGGAAACACACCCCATGCCCAAACTCCTTTAATGGCCCTTTCCTCCGGGCAGCATTTATTGACTACCACAAAGCTCTCACACAACACAACATAAAAAACAATTTAACTATAGCTGCTGACTATTTTCCCCTGAGACTCTCCCTGCCTCATTCAGCCAGCGGAAAAGGACACACTCTTCCCTTGTATCCCCCTTGGATCATTCATCTTCCTTATGTATATCCTTCTCAGCCATTTGATAGCCAAGGAACTCTTAATCCTTTCCCAGCTAATGTGTTTACCTTGTCACACTCACCTTCTATTGTAAAAATAAAATGTTTAAAGCATTAAACCTGCCTTCCTTTTATGGGCAACCACAATATGTACAGTATGCTTGGAGTGCTTAGTTTTGTATTTTCAATAACTGCTGTTGGGTTTATTACATGTACTGTAGTAACACCCAAAGTGTGCTGGGAGCTTCCACATGTATGGGAAAGTATAGTCCCTGCCCTGAAGAGCTTACTTTTTAATTGTACACATGATGTGACAAACTAGTCGTGTAACAATAAGTGGGGGGAATAGGCAGAGACACTGGTTACAAAAATAAATCATAGATACTAAGTTGGGCACTTGACTTTTTACAGAATATCTTCATCAAAAGAAAAATGCAAGCCATAGCTTCAAAATGGGGGACAGTATCTTGGAAAGCAGTAATGCTGAAAATGATTTAGAGGTTAATAATAGCCAAACATGAGCTCCCAGAGCAATGCTGGAGCAACAAAGCTAATCCAACCCAAGGATGTATAAACAGGGGAGGAGTGAATAGGAATGGGGAAGGTTTTTTTACCTCTGTACATGGCATTGGTGAGACCAATACCAGAATACTGGTTACAGTTTGATGTCTACATTTTTAAAATGATGTTGAAAAAAAATGGAGAGAGTGCAGAGAAGAGCCACAAAAATGAATTGAGGGCTGGGAAAAAAAAAAGACATACTGAGAGATTTAGGGCTTATCTACACTTAAAATGCTGCAGCTGGGCCACTGTAGCACTTCAGCCAATGGGAGGGCTTCTCCCTGAGAGGCAGTAGCTATGTTGACTGTGGAATCCCTCCTTTCGACATAGCACTGTCTACATTGGGAGATAGGTCAGCATAAACTGACCAGCTCTGAGCAACATAATTATACCAAAATTAAGTTACTAGAATAGAACAAGCCTAAGAGTTCAATCTGTTTAGTTTATCAAAAATGAGTTTGAGGGGAGACCTGATAAGTGCCTTGACAGGGAAAAATACCAGGTACTAATGGGCTCTTTCACCTACTGGACAAAGGCATACCAAGAACCAATGGCTGGAAGCTGAAGCCAGACAAAAATCAAATTAGAAACAAGCCACAATTTTTTATTTTATTTTTCCTTTTACAAGGATGATGATTAATCATTGGAACATACTACTGAGGGAAGTGGTGGATTCTCCATCTCTTGATATTTTCAGATCAAGATCTGGAAAATGTGTTTTAGTGGAACAAAAGTTATTGGACTCAAAACAGGAGGGCTTGTGTTATACAGGAGGTCAGATGAAATGATTTAATGGTCCCTGCTGGCCTCAAAAAAATCCCTATAAATCTAAGAAAAACTTCTTCCCTCGCTGGGCAAAGTTTTCCCTTACCCAATTTACTCCTTCTCTTTCATCATCCAAACATCATCTGTCCTGGCAACTCCATCCAATTCACCCTGCTATGATTTTAAGCCCTACATTGTGTGTGTTGTTTCTTGTCTAGATAAAAAATTCACAGATGGAACCAAACACTCTCCAACTGGGAATAGAGACAAATCCAGATCCTCTGCTTTTGCAAGCAGATATAACTCCATTGCGGTCAATGGAGCTATGCAAATTTGCACCAAGTATCTGGACCTCTCACTCTAGTGGGCTGAAATTAGATTAGAATATTAAACACCAACATACAGGGTGTAGTCTATCTGTGTTTTCTAGGGGGGAAATGTCATTGCATATTGTATTATTTCTTTAGATTTTTATCAGCATGAACAAAAAAAGGTGCCTATATTTGGTCTAGGCACCTTTGACACATGTGCTCATGGGTTTTGTGCTGTGGTGATGTTGCCTTATACATTATGAAATAGTTCAGCAAGCAATAAAGCCTTGAATATAGTGGTATAGCCCTTTGTTAGCTGTTTATTATATATTTCAGATCTAATTGTAAGTAATTCTATGCTGTGACTATCTGCTGTTTTTTGAACACATACAGGTTTGAGCTTTTCTTTGTACACCATACCTAAGTTGCAGTCTATAACTAAATGTGTTCTAGAATTTCCCCACCTTCCCAACACATAGGTGAAAGGAAACCTTTTACAAGATTAAGGTCACTAGAGGAAGAAAAGATGCCCCTTATCTATGGAAAGCTCTTGTTTTCTTTATAGTGTTCTAATCTTCTTCCTAAGCACTAGATGGCAGTGCACATTGGAGATGAAAATTATACTGCAGTCAACTATCAAAATTAGATTCAGTTACCAAAAACATTATATCAAAGGGTAGGAAGCAATACCGAAGTGTGATGTAAATATGTGAATGTAATCATATGTGATTGACTTTACAAAGTCCAGTGTTAGATTAAAGTTCAATCAAATTCAATTGCAAATTTCATTCAGTTTGTATTCTCTGGATAAATGATAGGCTCTGTGTTCCCCCTTATTTGACATGTCTCTAACTATAAACTGTTAGTATTATGTTCCATTCCCAAAGCAACATTAAAATAATAATAATAAATACATGCATCCAATGAAGTGGGTATTCACCCACGAAAGCTCATGCTCCAAAACATCTGTTAGTCTATAAGGTGCCACAGGACTCTTTGCTGATTAAATAATTTATTCTCTTTCATTCTGGCTGTAAAACATTTTCCAGAATCATAAGCCTTCACCATCTTTTAAAAATGCCTTCTTACAGGGCCCACAAGGTCTAGGGCTCTACAAACTTAGCTTCTCCTCAGTCTGAGTTACTAAAGCCAGTACGTACATGAGATAGTGCAAAATAGTCAGCGTGAGTGGAGAGCCTGTATTTTGAATGAAAAACTGATTGAGTGTCTTTGACTGCTCTAACAGCAGCTTGCGTGCCTTTGAGCAGCAACATAGATAAATCTGTTGGCAGCACAACTGAAAAGCCACAAAGCACAGCTCCAAAAACATATGCTAAAAGGGAAAGATTGAGATGTATCCATTGTTTTTCCTCCATAAACTGGGTCTGTGCAGAGTCAGACCAAAGAATAAATCATTTTGCAAGAGGCTGTAATATTAGCACAGTTAAGAAACACAGCCCAGCTTCTTGAATACAGTGACCAGCACTTCCTGTCCTAATGTAATCTCAGTAGCATTAACTATTATTTTATCATGGTTTTACCATGATTCAGAAAAAACTTCTGTGTAGCAAAATGGGGCAGATTACAGGGTTAGAAATCTTTTAAAAATCTAGAATGATTGTTAGTCCTTTACCTTCTCTCTCTCTTTCATTACAGGGTCACAACATCTTTGCTAACTTGTCCTCCAAGGAGTACAGTGACCTTATGCAGCTTCTGAAGCAGTCAATATTGGCAACAGATCTCACTCTGTATTTTGAGTAGGTATTGGCATTGTTTATATTTGACAAATGAAAATCCAAAGAACATTGTCTAATGACCCATGAAGCACCAGTAGGGGTACGTAATATATGAAGTTAGTGGTTAATTATGGTTGGAGATATTTAGTCTCTCATTTATTTTATCTTAGGCTAATAGAAGTATCTCATATGCCCAAATGAGTTACATTTTGATATGCAGCAAAAGCCAAACTTGAAGCAATTGCAGAAGAAAGTCATAGCCTAATCTTGTATTTCCACTACACAGGATTCCCAAAGGAGACCTTTCATGCGTGAAGAGTGCAGGATTGTTTCTGTGGGCCAAAACTACAAAGAGACTGTACATTTTTAGCCCTTTTTGAATTTCTGGGCAAATTCCCAATGGTGTTATCATTTGTGCCAAAAAAAAAAATAAAAGGGCAAAAAAGCTGTATTTAGTTACAGCAGCTGAGCATCTGGCCCAGTAAATCAGAGTAGCTCCATTGAAGACAAAATGTGATGATTTATATCAACTGAGGATCCATCCTGCAAAGTTTAACTGAATCAAGCATGACTGGAGGTGTCCCACAAATGCAGTTACTTCATGTTCCTTCTTAGCTTTCCTATCACACCTCCAAGTAGTCAAAGTAACATGAGTTCTTCCATTTTACTGGCACTGTAATTAGTTAAAAAAAAAACATGCACACACGCACCCAGGAGATTCAAACTGAGTAAACGAATGTGTAATAGGCATATGGAGTCATAGGTGCAGTTGTTGGCATCTCAGTTTTACATTTCCTGAGCATCACACTTCCTCCTCCAAAGTGTGTCAGTCAGAATCCCACTTGCTGGCATGCACTTGGGGAATTTACTGGGAGAAGTACAACAGCATGTGCTATTGTAGCTTATCTCCTGCCCAGGCACAACACTGTTCCATACTAAGGAATTTCAGTGCATTAGAAAATAGCTTGTTGTCCATTAGCACCCTACTTGCACTCCACTAGGTGGCATTTACATATTGATTTTTGAGTTTGTATGGAGGCGGATATGGATTTTTCCTTTCTCACTCCTGAGTGCTGATGGCTTGATGCCAAACCAAGTTTCCAAAGAACTTCAGGCAAAATCTTTTCCTCGTCTGGGTCTGTTAATCTATATTAAAAATATGCCATACTATTGGGCACCGATTGGAATGGGGCAAACAAAGCTTGCTGTGACTGCTCATTGTGTTATTTTAATACTGCATTAAGAGCTCACCTGCTGCTAATCCTGGCCATCTCTCAGAGTTCACTGCTTTCTTTTCTCCCCTATGGTAGCCTACATCACCTAAAGACTTTTCATAGACAAATTGAGGCATCTGCCTCTCAGAACAACATTTTTGCTAAAATAGCTTAAGACAAGAATTACTTCAAGATGTTCTTTTAACAAATGTAACATACACATTGCGCCCTGACGAGGAGAAAGCTGCCTTCAAGCTACTGTCTCACACTTTCTGGTCCTTCCAGTCTAGTAAGTTGTCTGTGCAGACTGCTCCTGATTTTGATGGATAATATGACAATGGAAATTGCCAGTGACTTAGGACAATGATGTTTAGGACCATAATGAGCACTCTGTATGCCCCCCACCCAGCCCCGCAATGTCCTAGCACAAATAGCTAGTGCTCCAAAAATGGTTGGCAGTCACTGGTAAGGGGGTGCAGGCAGGTTGGCTGAGGAGGGGATGATGATGCTAAGTTTTTTCACGGTTCCTGAGCAGACTCCACCAGCAGGATCCTGGGGAGCCCCTGGAAGAGCATCAGGCTCTCTCTCAGCAAGAATTCCCAGGAGAGGGGAAGCAGTTGCTGCTCTTCTCTGGAGGTATAAATCCCCACCTGGGCACAGCAGCTCTTTCCCCCTCCTGACACCAGAAGGGGTGAATCTGACTCAGACTGTGAGATCGTTTCCTTTTGTATATCAACATACTGATGTCAAACAACATGCAGTAACTGAGGTTCAAGAATACTCATTCCTGGGTTTTATTGTTGACATTGATGTGCTGAATCAGTCTGAACATTTTCAAAAACCTAAGGCCTTGACTTGAATTTCTGCAAATAAAAAAAAAGACCTCTTTTTTCCTCAGTACTATCACATATTAAGACAAATCCAGCTTCTATTGTGCCATTTGTGCTAATAAAACTACTCATACTACTCTATGCTAATTGTACGATTTACTCTAAGTGTGTTAGAAAGCTCGTGTGGTAGTGGTTTTCAGACTGTACATGCATTTAAAAGCCAAATTATGCAAACTGATTCTTTTGGGCAAGCACATTCTTGCTTCAGTGACCTAATATCTCAGTTTTCTGCCTCTTAAATGGCCTGTGGGGGAGAGGGTGGGGAATATCAGCACTGCAGTATTCTTGGATCTCCATTGTACTGCTGTTCATAAAGTTCACTTTGCACTCAGGGATTTGGTTTGCAAAGCAATAGAAGTATAGATGGAGGAAGACCCTTAGGACTTGCTCAAGATATTGTATGTTTATAGGACTTTAACTATTGAACAAATAAACAGATTACCTCCAAGTGAAAGATCAGACCTGGCATTTGTTAGATGTGTAGACATGTTGATGATAAATTATCTCAAAGTTTTAGTAGATACTTTAAGCAATTTTAGCCAATACCTGTTCTTTAAAAGTCCTCGTGTAAATAGTTATTCTTGAGCAATCCTTTCTGGACAACAATTAGAAAGCTCTTTACAGACTAACAGTGACATTTGGAAATAACACTGATGGGTTCCAGAGAGGATTGGATACAGTCCTCCTTGGTTGAAGGGAGAGTTGCTATAATGGGTGAGGGAAAAACAGACATCCCTCACATGCATAAACTCACATAATTGCTCTCACTAAAGTTATTCTAGACAAGTTTTCTTTCTGTAATTCTGGCCAAATTATATATCAGCTTCCTCTTTTAGCTCTAGCTGATTAATGTGTTTTGTTTTGTTTTTTTAAACTGGACTCTCAGCTGTAAAGGAGCCAGACAATTCTCCCTTGTACAAGAATGAGATAATGCAATGGATTGAGATCAATCATTAATATTACTATTAATAAACTCATTGCCAGGCTATTATGTACTTGTCTCTCCTGTGAACTCTGGGTAATGTATGGAAACCAGTCTGCTGAAAACATCCTGTGGATACTACACTGCCTTTTTCTTTTTCAAGCACTTATTTTTTGGAACTGTGATACTTGCTAGTACTCCAAACGTTACCAAGATGCCAATGAAAATATTGCTTATTGTGGACACTTATATTGTTTCAAATTTACCCACTTATGGCAAAGTCCTATAGTTCTTACTCAGGCAGAACTCTCCTACCACTTAGGATTTTAAGTGAAACCAGAGGTTCTATTCCTTCTATTAGTGCATGTTAAGGTGAACAATTGACATTTGTTTAACATTGGAGTTTTACATGTATCTAGTTAATTCTATGCATAAAAGAAAATCAGTATTTTTTGTCAAAATAAATAATTGGCTATTATCAGGCAACAGTCAGCTACCAAAGTTTTCTCAAGTACACTATGGCTGGGAATAAATAGAAATGCATGTATTTCAGAGCCCCAAAAATGACTTTCAGTTTTTATTTATGAAAAGAGAAGGGAAAAAAGGCCATCTGTGTCTTCATCCTGCTGGTATCCTAGCCCATTTTTGTCTGTCTTTTTTTTTTTTTTTTTTTTTTTTAAACTTAAGTGTCTTGAAGTTGCCACTAAACATGAAATAAATTAGAACAGGTTTCAAAGGCGTTTTCTGCATTATCACTGGTAGATGAGACTTTGAATGCAAACTCCTATTTAAGCCCTAGCCGTGCACAGGCACCACTATGATAGTCTATTCTGACTTCCTGCGCAGTGTAAGTAAGTATCTAGATAGGTAGTCTTAAGGATCCACTTATAATGGTACACAGCAAGAATACAAGGCTGTACCAAAACAGAACAGATTACAGGATTGAGCCCATATTTCATGAGGTTCTCCAGGGAGGGAATTATTATGGTTTTCGTCCGTTTAGTGCAATGTATACCCATGACACTGTATAAATAATAAACAATGAGATTAGGTGAGAATTAGGTCTGATTACTTGGTCTGGCAATGAGTCTCACAATAGGCAACCGAATAGAATTGAAAAAAATTGTAGCTATGAGAACTCATACTTACAGCTCACGATAGTAGTGTCATACACATACCAAAAAGATACTGGCGACCCAATGGTGCAGTAATAACATTTCATCCCTTATACTTTTCCTTAGAATTTCTGAGATTTACTGAAATGATGTCCTGAGTCACTGGACTATAGACCTTTATTATATATTAAGCCAGCTTTGTCTCTGAGCATGAATACATCAATAAGTATTTCTCTTCAGCCCCTCAAGTGGATTACAAAATAACTGAACATTATGTTTATTTTGGACACCCTTGAATGCCACTTGCATAGCTTTATTTACAGACGTTACAAAACTGGTCCTACTGGAGACCATGCTTAAGCACCCACTAAGGCAGTGTTAAGTTGTTTCCTCACACATGGCTGCTTTTCACAGACTGAGCCTTTCCGATGCTAGAATCACTGTGCGGATTGAATATGTTCCTTCTGCATCTCTTCCAGTGGAGCTTAAAGCAGCTCTGTTACTCAGAAGTGTGTGGCTCACCAAAATGTCTTGAGTCACCTATATTTTATATTACTGCTTTATGCATCTCTCTGCTTTTTATTTATGATGTCACAATGTTCAGGGTGGGCACAAGAGGTCACCTTTTCTTCTGAACTGTCAGTTTGTTGCCCAGATAATAGATGTATTGCCTAGGAATCACAAATAACTGGATATCAAAGAATTATCTTTAGATAGTCTTGGCCTTCACAACACTATAACAGGGTTCAAAAAAGAAGAAGAAGTAGATAAATTTGTGGAGGATAGGTCCATCAATGGCTATTAGCCAGGTCTGGTGTCCCGAGCCTCTGTTTGCCAGAAGCTGGGAATGGGCAACAGGGGATGGATCACTCAGTGTTTACCTGCTATGTTCATTCCCTCTGGGGCACCTGGCATTAGCCACTGTTGGAAGACAGGATACTGGGCTAGATGGACCTTTGCTCTGACCCAGTATGGCCATCCTTATGTTCTCATCAAATCTTGCTCTACTGATATTTTTCTGGTAAGACTTTGGCAAGGAAATGTGTATTAAATAGAAAATGTAAAAGCCTGCCACCTCTGGCTGTGCTAACAACAAATGTATAGCTGCCAATGACCAATTTATGATTGGGCTGATTTAAGGTCTATGCGCCAGCTACTCTAGGCCATTAAAATTTTCATCATTGCAGTATTTATTCCCACAGGGACGGTTATGCCATCATGCCATGAATGTGAAATAAATTAATTTTGTTTTCTGCTTGTGTGACTTTGCATTGTATTAGCAACTTTTGTAAAATCCAGCCACTTCATATCATATTTTATGAAACACAGAGTGTATAATGTCATCATATGAGCTGCTTCATTAGTGTGCTAGCAACCTCCACATTAAATAAGGCAGTTTGGGGAAATCATACAATGCCATTAGAAAAATTCTGTGATTTGCCATATGTCAGTGAGATGTCTTGGTTGGAATACAATGCAATAACGAAGAGTTTAATTATTTCTGTATTTAATTCTGTTCTTATAGATTCCAAGGCCAGAAAGGACCATTCTGATAATCTAGTCTGACTTCTTGCATAATACAGGCCATAGAAGTGCCCGAAAATAATTCCTAGAGCATAGCTTTTAGAAAAAAACATCCAATCAATTTAAAATTTGTCAGTGATGAAGAATCCACCATGACCCTTGATAAGTTGTTGCAATAGTTAGTTACCCTCACTGTTAAAAATGTATGCCTTATTTTCAGTTTAAATTTGTCTCTCTTCACCTTCCAGCCATTGGATCATGTTTTATCTCTGCTAGGTGGAAGAGCCCATTATAAAATATTTGTTTCCTCTGTAGGTACTTATAGACTATAATCAACTCATTCCTTAACCATGTCTTTGTTAAGAAATAAACTGATCTCATATCCCACATACGTTATTAGAGAACCACCCATTGTGCCTTAGAATTCTAGTTGCCATTATAAAATTCATAACCGCAGGACCTTTTAATAATTATGACTTTATCAACATAATACAGGCTACCTAGGGCCTGCAGCATTTCTGCTAGGCCCTACATGCCCCATTTTAAATTCTATCCATTTCTAGTGAGCAATGTATTCTAGAGTTGGCAGCACCAAGTGTATGAATTCTGATGATTACATATTCAGATTGCACTTTTATATGAACATACTGATGCATTTATTTGAATGTGTAATTAGTACAGACATGGGTGGATTTCAGTGGCGGATGTCGGATGAAGTGGTCAGTGTCTAGAATTTCAATCTAACTAGGACTAGGCCTTCATTTAACAGGCTCTACTGACCTATAAGACTCACTTGGCTCCATCATGCTACAAATCTTACTATACTTTTGCTTGATATAGAGGCAGCAGGGTCCACTGTAGGATAGGGCACAGGACTAGCACTCAGGACAGTTGGGATCGCACAGGTATGTTTACACAGCATTTTGGAGTGAGCCTCAGGCTAGAAGGCTCACAGTAACACTCTAAAAGTAGCTGTATAGAAACCGCTGTGAAGTTGTGACTGGGGCTGGAGCTTGGGCTGTGAGGCATATGGAGGGGGGTGGGCTTCAGAGCCTGAAGTGCAACTTCAGAGTGCTTTCTATATAGCTATTTTTAAGAGTGCTAGTGTTAGCCTTCTAGCCTGAAACTCACTCCAAAATGCTGTGTAGATGTACCTCTGGAATCTTCACAGCTCTGACACTAATCTACTGTGTGACCTTCAAGAAGGTCTGTGCTTCTGTTTCCCTGCGGCCCTGTCCGATACTTAAAACAGAAAATTCTCAGGGGGAATTTCTCTCTCTCACTATGTTTGTACAGCACCTGGCACAATGGGGCCCCCATTACAGTAGCACCTTGTGCACCCAGTTGAAATTCTTGACATAGGACAGTCTACGTGTAGGTTAGTGAGAAGGTTCCAAGCCAGCCTTAACATGGTTGGACCCATTTTACTATGGGTCACAGTTTTCCCCTGTGAATGATCTTTGTGCTTTTGATTTAAGAGGCAGAGTTTGTTCTTTATTATTTTAAAATGTAAGAACATGAATGTAAGAACAAAAAATATGTTTCCCTAACAGGAAAGCTGTAAATCAATAGACAAAACCAAAAACATCTTTCCTAGCCTGTCAGGGGGGTTGTAAACATAATGGGTTATGTTCTTTTTTGCACCAGAGGTGGCAATATCGGTCATCTTCACTGAGAAGTTAGCACAGGCAGGTGAGGGCAGGAGTAGCCATAAACCTTGTGCTGTCCACATGTGAACTAACTGGTAACTACAGGGCCATTAGCTGAGGGAAAGACCAGTATTTGGAGGTTTCTAGCAGTGAATCTTGACCTAGCACCAACATTTGCTGCCTTTATCCTCAGGCTAGTTTATCATGCAGGCAGCGAGCATATCTACGCTGCAGTAAAACACCTGCAGCTGTCCTGCATTAGCTATAAAATCGCTGTGTAGGTATTTGGTCTCAGACTGGAGCCCAGGCTCTAGGACTCCAGCACAATCTAATTTTATAGCTCCAAGCCCAAGTCAGCTGACACAGGCAAGCTGCAGGTGTTTTATTGCAGTGTAGACATGCCCAATGATCCATGTTTACTTCGCACTTGTGGTTTGATGGACACACTGTGTAGCATCTCTTCTTAGGTTAACATGCAACAACCATGGATTGCCTTCCTTTCGATATTTTCCCCCACTCAGTCTTGTGGGAGGAAGCAGGGTGCTCTAGTGATTAGAGCATGAGAAAGTCAGTCAGTCATTCTTGTTTCTGTTCTTGACTCTACCACCAACTCAATATGTGACCTTGGACAAGTCGTTATTTTCAGCTGAGGAACAGAAAGGTTTAATATTTACCCATCTTTGGGAAGCCCTTTGATATCCTCAGATGAAAGGCAAAGTATCATCACCATTTAATATACATTTTATGTGCATATGGTCCTATTGGCTATATGTTGTTACAGGCAGAACATTTCATCCTTCCATAAAAACTGAGAATTGAGGTGTGATATAGTGATGTGTGTATGTACATCTATTATCTGACAGCTCTGATAGTGCTAGGCAGTTATAAGGCATGTTTCAAAATTAAAATGGTTCATTGAAATAGCTTGTCAACTTAACATTTTCTAACATTAATGCAGGAGGTACAGCGATCTTACGTGATATAAACAAATGTTCTGTGAGCTCAACAGCTCCAGAAGTTTCTGGTTTTTCCTCCTGATTATGTGTTTTATTGCAGGAGAAGGACTGAGTTTTTTGAACTTGTTAGTAAAAGCAATTACAATTGGAATGTCAAAAGCCATCGAGAAATATTTCGGTAAGCGAGTCATTCCTTTGCTTTCCTATTACTTTGGGATATAACCATAATTTGTTTAAGGAGGTTGAGGTCAGGAATACAGATAATTATTTTAAAACAAGGCTGTCTATATTACTGCAAACTAAGTGTTTTATAATCATTACCAAATATGGGGCCAGATGGTGGCTCTAAAGCACAGCCCTGGGTAGGAAAGAAAGGAGCAGTTTCTGTTTGAATCTACTTCTATCACAGCCCTGTTCCAAAAGCGAGCAGGGGAGAAGGAGTCATAAGTCCATCCTGCCTTGCTTCTCCCCCACTCATCTTTTTTACTTCTCCCAACCCGATCAGATATTTTGTGTCCTTTTGCCCACTGATAAAGAGCAAAAGGGTTGAAAAGTTCTCAAACAAAATAACCCTCCACATTTCAGTTGATCTTCCACCTCAACCTGGACCCACCTCTCTCTCTTTAATGCCTATTCCCCTGGCTGAATTTCCCTTTCCCCGCCTGCTCCTCAGTTAGGGACTTGCAAATGCACTGCACTCCATTGGCCCCAAAGAGCTGCCAACTGGTGAAAGGTTTGCGGACAGCAATGTAACCTAGCACGTTGGCCACATTCCAAGTGTCCATCATCTCAGCAAAGACTGAGGAAGGAAGGCAAGGGCAGCTTGGATTCATGAGAGACAGGTGTCCTCTGTGCATGTACCTACATCCATGTATGTGTTGACTTAACCTTTCTGAAATTTCAGCTGTTTCATTTTTGTGTTTGAGGGCTGAGATATGGGCTATTTTCTATTTTTCCATAAAATTTCATCCGTCCCTAATTTTAGATTTGGGCAGGATATTAGATGCTTCATTTTCAGTGTCTTGGTTCTTCATATAAGTATTATCATACTTTTATCTGCATTATGTACTGTACATAAATGCTTTCTACAGCTGAATAGTTCCTTTAATGTGTACCATAACGTTGTAGCCATGTATTAAACTACAGTGAAACGGTGTAGCCCTTTTAAATCTACTGTTCACCTGCAATAAAAAATTAAGAAAGTGCTGAAAGTGTCTGGAATGCCTCTCATGATTATAGGTTCTCTTGCTACAGCAACCACCTATAAGTAGACAGAGTAATCCCATCTGAATGATTATATAGCTCCCTTACTTACATCCTGCATTGTACAGTATAATCACCACCAGTTAGAAGTGCAAATAGTAGCAAAAATTATTGATTTGTCTGTAGTGATACACTTTTCTAGCATATAATACATTTTCAAGCTTATGCATTATCTGTATTATATTAAACTTTGTAGGTATAGAGTGGACATAAAAATATGTTGATGGTTGAAATTTCAAACAGTGCTGCTGTTCCTTCCAGAGGAAAAAGGTGCTAATTCTGACTTTTTATTTATGCACTCAGGGCAGATTTGTTTAGCAATACAACAAAGGTTAGTCAGTCTGTATTGTTCATTTCTGTTTTTCAGATCAATGCTAATGACAGCCTGTGACCTCGGAGCTGTGACCAAACCGTGGGAGATTTCAAGACAGGCAAGTCATGATTAATAGCAGGGCTGGGAAGAGGAGATATTAGCAGGACAATATTCCCAGGGCCCTGACTTACAAGGGGGCAAAACTGCAGTCAATTTACAGCAGTATCAATGCAGTTTAAAAAAAAGAGTAGCAAAGGGTTTCTGCAAGGCATGGCTTATTGCACAATGTTTTCCTTTGCTTGATGCTGCTGAGCAGGTACCTGAAGAGATCTTATTTTATATCCTCTCATCTATTAACCTTTTAAACTACATACAAAAAATGGAGAGTTTTTTTTTTTTTGGGGGGGGGGGAACCACCACACCACACCCCCACACATTGCAATTTTTTTTCCCTTTAGGTAAACACAAAATTACCCTTTACAACGTACAAAATTCTATAACCAATTGACAATAATAGAATTTGTCCTAAACATGGGACACCAACAGGAACTGCCAATTGACGCACATGTCCTAATGGATATAGGATATGCATTTTTAGCATAATTAGCAGATTTGTTTAATCTCAGCAGTGGCTTAACATTACAAGATGTAGTTTTAAAGCCCTGTTCAGCATTCCTTACTCAGAAAGGGCTGAGTGTGACCCTGAGAAATTTATAGAATACCTAGGCATTCATTAACATTTAGGATTTGGTGGGACAAGCCACTGTAGGATGAGAAAGTCCTGGAGCTAGAAGGTTGGCTGGGTCAAGACTGGCCTCATCCAAGAGCCCTGACAGCCATCATGGACAAGGAGGGACTCTGGCTGGAAGGTGATGAGGTACTAAGGATGCATTACCTCAGTTGCAAAACATACATCCTTTGTGTGATAAGGGTTTATCAACACAGCTGCAGTTCATGGTCTAGTACAGTGCTTCTTAAGCTATCTGATGTGGGGGACCGGCAATTTCCCCCCCCCAGTATGCCAGGGACTGGTGCCAAATTATTATCCTATTCAACACTTATGAGGAAGCTCGCTGTGGACCAGCACTGGTCCGTGGACCACCACTTTGAGAAGCACTGGTCTAGAGCAGCAGTGGCCAACCCGAGCCTGAGAAGGAGCCAGAATTTACCAACGTACATTGCCAAAGAGCCACAGTAATACATCAGCAGCCCACCCACCCCCCGCCATACCCTCCACATTAGCTCCCCCGCTCCCCATACCTCCCGCCCACCAGCAGCCCTGCCGGACAGTGCCTCCTGTCCCTCCCCACATCTGCTGATCAGCTGTTTTGTGGTGTGCAGGAGGCTCTGGGGGGAATGGGGAGGAGTGAGGGCATGGCAGGCTCTGGGGAGGAGGCAGTAAGGGGGAGGAGTGGGGGCAGGGCTTGTGGCAGAGCCAGGGGTTGAGCAGCAAGCATCCCCTGGTACATTGGAGAGTTGGCACCTGTAGCTCCAGTCCTGGAGTCGGTTCCTAAACAAGGAGCTGCATATTAACTTCTAAGGAGCCGCATGTGGCTCTGGAGCCACAGGTTGGCCACCTCTGGTCTGGAGTGCTAATGTAATTATTGAATAGGTATTTTTTTAAAGCAAAGAGTTGCATAGCTATTTGGTGTTGTGAATTCTGCTCTTGTGCTGTGTTTAACATATGGGAAATATCTGGTGTGTAGATATATATATATATATATATATATATAATATTAATGTCTCTTTCATATTTTTAAAAAGCATTTTGGTATCCATCTCCTTCCAGAACTCCTGTTCCCCTGATGCAGTTTACAAGAAATACTGCAGGACAAACAGTTCAGGTCCCAATACTCTTCAATCCCACCTCTGCTGTTGCTGCAACTCGTGGCATTACTCAGTTCCCCCCTATAACCCAATTAGCTTTTCCATTTTCTACGGTATCAAAAGAGTCAGTTAGGATCTGCTTAGCACTTCTTGAATGAGTTTTGGGATAGGGGAGATCAGTACTTAAATCCAGGGTCATCCACTGAAGTGTAAAACCAACTATTTTTAGTTATGACTTCCAAATGCTGCAACTGAACCTTCCCTTGTGACTCAACATGTATTTTTTATTAAAAATCCAGTCTAGGAACATTAAGCATCATCTGATTGAGTTTATCCAAGATAAAAGTAAATAGACACACTAATGAAGCCACAGAATGCGGAATCTGTGATTCTCAACCTTACCTGGAGAAGGCCTGAGAAGGGAGAGAGGTGGACAAAAATACATAAGTGGAAGGGACTAAAAAATAAGTACGAAGTACAAACACTCCAAAAGATTAGGAGTAGGACAAGACAAGACGGCTAGAATGTTGGAGAGCAGGAGGAAGGAGACAAATACATATTGATTATTCACATAGAAGATACTTGGAAAGCCCATAATTGCTGCCAGGCTGTTCAATTATTCCAAAGCAAGGTGTATTAATCCATGATTTTATTATTCACATGATGGGGCTCCATATAGATAAAGTCATTCCAAACTGTGAGATAAGATTCTGCAGGTAATTATTAACTTAGCTGATGATTTTAAAGCATTTTATAATTTCAGTTCACATGCTTTCGATTGTGACTTATTTTTAAGTTGTAGCAAATTTAAGATCTGATGATTGTTGATAGCCTGTACAAGTGACTGCATAGCAATCTTGCATTTCAATGTTAGACCAGGAAATATACAGTCATTCTGAGGTGCATAGTCAGTCTATCCTTAGTTCACTCTTCTGTGCCTGGGTATTGCATATGAAATAGTTTCTTATCAGTGTATCTCAGAAAGAGTAAATAGCACAACAGGATGAGTTAAGAACAGAATATCAGCTTGAGTTTCCAAGCTTTTTGTATTTAGAAACACACCTTTATCTCAGTAGCGACATATTTGTGGGTGTGCATGATAGCAAGTACTTTTAGTTAAAGCTGCTGTTTATACTAAAGTCACTTGCTGTCTGGGCTTTACTAGTTTCTTTAGGCTTCCAGTGTTTTCAAAAATAATCTTGTTTTGAATACTGCATCCTTCCAGGTAATAAATACTATTGTCAAAAATGAAGGCAGCTTCATGGAGTCTGGCAAAAGAGTATAATACAGATCAAAAAAGTCAATGCCACTATGTCATTTATTAAATGTAAGAAATCTTAATCTGCGTTTATATTTAAATGCTTAAGAGCTACAGTAATTAGACTGTCATAGGATACATATAGTACAGAAAAACAAAACTGGGTGAAGAAAGTCATAGGATTTCACATTAAGTTAGCCAACACATAATTTACCGATTACCTTTGTTTCTCTAAAAACTCAGTTTTCAGAGGCAGGAGTGGCAGCACCTAGAGTGCTCATGTACACTTTACAAAGTCTTTTTACATAGATAGTTCCATGTGGGCATATAAAATTTATAGCCATCTATTCTATTCTCAAAATGCCTAAGTTACATGCTGCTCCAATTTGACTGATCATTGACAGGCATCAAAAGGAAATCAGAATGTGTTTTTGGAACATGACTACAGAGCTATAGATATGAGTATACCTACAGTGTTCCATAACTGAGATCCAACCTCAGCAAGGGACTTAAGCATTTGCCTTACTGTAAGCACATGAATGGGACTACCCAGAAATTTATAATTAGGGGCCTTAAGCAATAACTTTGTGATTCTTACAAATAGCTAACATGAACCTTAATCTTTCATGTCATTCTATTTTAGGCAGCTGAATTGGTAACCAGCGAGTTCTTTGAACAAGGAGACAGAGAGAGATCTGAACTCAAACTCACTCCTTCAGTAAGTTTGTCATTACTTTTGACCTAGCTACCTGTATGTGGAAGAGAAAAATTGTTTTCTAGTAACTGCTTTAATTCAGAGAAGCAAGCAGGTTTCATGAGAAGAGATATAGACAGCCTACCACTGGAATCTGGCAGTGATATTAAGGGCTTGATCCAAAGGCCATTGAAATTAATGGAAAGACACCTCCCAATTACTTAAATACCGAGTAAGGGCTTGATTCAAAGCCTATGTGTTGTACACATCCCAAGGTTTAACATTGTCGTCAATTCATTTTACAACAGCACTGATTACAATATCCAAGATGCAATATTCATACCAGAAGTCAGATTACTAGAAAGCACAATTACTTCATTTGTGTTACAGTGTGACATTGCTGACATCAGTTTTACGTGATGTATCCCTGTACCCTTTGAGGAATCGTTTCTGTATGCCTACAAGTAATGTTACCACCATCATTGTAAGGTTATTTGGGATGGTTTCTACATCAAATACAGATCTAGATAAGACATGTGGAAAGGTATAAAGTGCCAAAGGAAACTGCAAAGAGGAAAAGTGGCCAAAACCCCCACTCTATTAAAGATTTGCATTGGGAGATGCAAAGAGAGGACCTTCCCACTTAAATATCTTAAAAGCAGACTCATGGGGGTGGGGAGGGAAGACAAGACAGACAGTTAAGAGTTCAAGTTGAAGCCATTCAATAGGCTTATTTTTAAAAATAAAAGGATGTCCTAAGGAGGAGGGAGAAAACTTGTTGACCTTAGCCTCTAAGGATAGAGCAAGAAGCAATGGGCTTAAACTGCAGCAATGGAGGTTTAGGTTGGACATTAGGAAAAAAGTTCCTAACTGTCAGGGTGGTTAAAAACACTGGAATAAATTGCCTAGGGAGGTTGTGGAATCTCCATCTCTGGAGATATTTAAGAGTAGGTTAGATAAATGTCTATCAGGAACGGTCTAGACAGTATTTGGTCCTGCCATGAGGACAGGGGACTGGACTCGATGACCTCTTGAGTTGCAGCAATTTACACGAATTGAGGATCTGACTCAGCGACTTTCTGTTACTGTGAGCTGATTCAGCATGGCTTACAACTTTGTACATTAAGCTAGAGGATCCTGAAAAGATAATGAATTTCTCTCCTGTAGTAGTTCTCTGTGTAGACCTTCCCAAGTAAAAAAGTAGTTATGATACAGTGTGTTAGCAGTTAATCAGTCATAGCACTAAGTGTTGGTGCCTTGGACCAAATCTAGCCTGCAGTAACGGAAAGTACCATTCCATATCATATGTATTTAGTGCATTTCACATAATGCATACAGAAGTGAAAGCATGCTCCTCACACTAATGAAGTACAACTGTAACAGAAAATAATTTTACTTCTAAAACCCACTTTACTATCTTCAAATAGCAGCAAAGTCTAATACCTTGGAGCATTTCATGCAAGTACCCTAGCATCAGCAATATTAAAAATGAATCCAGGCCATATCAGGAGGTGTGCATCTTGGTCAGATCATGGACATGGAGACTCCTTAATTTAGTAGAATGCACCTCGTTGAATCAGCAGAGCGGAGCATAAGAACAGGATGCTGGAGCTGTGTGCACGGATATACACCTTAGCAGAGCTCCTGAGGGCTCTGGGAAAGCTGTATGCAGCAGCTTTAGAAAGAGGGGAAGGGGGATGTGCTGTTGTGCATGTCCCTCAGGGCTTTCTTCCCAACACAGGAATGCAATGAGGCTGTAGTGCCTACTCCAGCCAGTAGGATGGGGAATTGCCCACAATATGGGTCCACTCCTGCTCTAAGGCCTGAAAGAAAAATTCTACTCCTCCTCTTTACCCCATGGCATTCTCAGTTTCAAGACAAATTACTTGGGCTGGGGATGGGTTAAGGTTTGAGCCAATGTGAACTAATGAGAGTTGATTAAAAAGAAAAATGAAAATTAAAAACAAAATTTAAAATGTTAAAAGTAGTACAGGTTTATTTTTAAAAATAAGCCTATTTAAAACAGTCTATATTAAAAGGCCAAATTACTGCCTCTATTAAAGAAACAAGCTGGGGGAGTTAATATCGAACTATGCTAAACTATCTGTTCAGTCTTGTATTTAGCTCCGACGCTCTTAGTACCTTTCCTAGACCTGAAGAGCTCTTTGTAGCTCAAAAGCTTCTCTCTTACCAACAGAATTTGGTCCAATAAAAGCCATTACCTCACCCACAGTATGTCTTTGATATCTTGGGACCAACATGGCTACAACTCTGCAAATATCTATTAAAGTCATTTAAATTAATTATAAACAATATTAAGTAGTACATGCATGCTTTCTTTAAAACTTTCTTTAAAAGTCAACCCATATGACTGGTGAAGTCACCAGCTAAGCACCTGAAACCAGTTTGTTGAACTGCTAAACCAGCTTCTGATAGCAGTAGCCTCTTCTGCAGATGCAGAGAACAGATACTTCCTTCAGTTCAGTTTGTTCAACAAATTCAGTTCCATAAGTAGTTCATTCAAAGTTAAGAAACCAACTGGGAGTTGAAGGGGGGTGGGAGAGAGGAAAGCTTGTTTTCCTCTTCCAATTTATTAATAAAAACTAGGTGTGAGAGGAGAGGAGTTCTAAAATCCTGAACCATATGGTGACCAGAAATAATCACATGAATTCATGAAACTACACACAATACTTCCTTTGTTAAAGGAAACAGTTTTAAATGGAAAACATGTTTTGATAATTTTTTTCTTGTGTATCCAGCATTTAAAGGTAGGTTTGTTCAATTAAAAAACAAACTGCTGGTTTTGTGCATTTTTAATTGCATTTGAATTTCCATCCAAGTAAAGCTTGACACAAATCACAAGTAAAAATTTAATCTGGTACATTCAAAAAAAGAAAAAAGCATCATTCACCATTTTCTAATATAATAAAGATGTAGGAATTAAGCAACTGAATAAGTTTAAATTAAGCTACATAATTGCTTTAATAAATATATGTACTGTATCTTCCTCATTAGCAAAAAGATCCTCCTAATTTAGCATGAAAGCTATATTTAGTTGTAAATCAATGAGCTTTAATTGTTAACAACAATCAACCTCTCTTTAGAAAAAGAACTAAAGGTACAAATGCAGGACAATTAAAATCAATTATTTAAAATCAAGGTTACCTCTTGCTGATTTAAATCATGATTAAAAATCTGTTTTAATCTGCTTTGATTTAAATAAATCCACTTTGGAACTGATGGAGTACACAAAGTGTAAAGTCTGAGGGATAAGGGCCAAAATCAGAGTGTTACTATTTGAATAATGGGAATTTTTAAAAAGCTACAGTAGCAGTCTCTGAAACGTTTAATGATTCAGCCATAACACATTTTAAGTTACGGCTGAATCATGTGGATACTGCTAGTGAATCTAGAGAAGCTAGCTGGTCAGGAAGACAAAGTGGTATCCTCTGACTGTCCACACAGTAATTTTCTTGCAATAAGCTTACAAAACAGTCTACACTGAACAAAGAATGGGATTTTCAGAAATACCTTCGTTACTTAAGAGTCCAGATTAAAATTTTCAAAATCCCACACAGAATTCTACTCTCTCTCTCTCTCCTTTAAATGAGCTCTTGGATCCCATCTTCGGTTTCCACTAGGATACCATTAGATAAACAGTCAAATTCAGCTTACAAATTTCATAAACGAAGCTAAAAATAAAAAAAAACAGTTGATTTTTCATCCTAGACAAAGGGCTAGAAAGACTATAAATACCGATTGTTGTTCATGAAGCGTTCAGTTTGTAAGTTTGACCATAGTTCCAAAGTGCTCGATAAAGCATCTGTAAAATATTCTAGCATAATGAAGTATAACACTTCTTCTCACCCCCTCCTCTCTCCATTCAGGCTATTTTTGATCGGAACAGGAAAGATGAACTACCCAGGTTGCAGTTGGAATGGATTGATAGCATCTGCATGCCTCTGTATCAGGTATTTTTTTACTTCTACAACTGTAGAATCAAAACACTGACCCTGCATCTCCAAGAGGTAGCTTATAACAGCCTTAGAAGTGGTCTGAATCTTTAAATCACTGCATTTATTCATGAAACACCTTTAACTTGCTTCCTTCAACTTTACTCAAAATTCTAAGCTGAAGACAGAAAATTTTAAATTTACTGAAGAAAAAAAAGATTAGATGATTGTTGTAAATATCATTTCTCTTTAAAATTTAAAAGCTTAAAGGGCAAGGATCTTTTTCATCATTCTGCCTGACATATGAGACAGCAACATTATAACAACAGAGCTATACTGTGCGAAGTGGTTTATTCAATGGATAATTCTGACTCAGCATTGCAGACCCAGACCTGAACAGCTGTGGCCCAAAGGAAAGCACAGGGCTGAATTATTCCGCTCTAGTTCTGGCTCTTCCCCAAGCTCAGAGTGTGTAACAGAAGTTTTGGAGGGGCATTCCAGGTCAGGGCCTCTGAAATCATTGGAGATGTGGTCCTTATTTCAGCAAGTACCATATGTTGTCTAACCCATAATGTACTCCTATGATGAGACACCCAGAGATTACTTGTGTTCCTGTTTTTCCAGGTGCATATAAAATAGCTATGTTAGGGACTGCACATGAGTAGAATCTTCTAGTTTAATCCAGACATTTAAAGCCAGTAGGTACCTCCGCTTGCACGCAGAGGTACTAGCAAGCTTTGAATATCGAGGGCACTTCATAAACAGTAAATGGGCTAGAACAAACAGATCCAGAATTTTTCTGACATGGAACATGCAGTTCACTATTTTAGTTCTGTGCTTAATACAAGGCACAGCTATACAAGAATGGCTAAAGGTGGACAGTAATGCTTTACAATCTCAACCACAAGTCACTGAGTCAACACCTTTGACAGCCAAACTCAGCAACAAACTCTTCACTCTGTCTCAGGCTAGCCTCCCATGGAAGTCAGAAGGAATTTTGCCTGAATAAAGACTGCAGGATTTGGCCATCAGTGCACAAAATATGGGAAACAGATACATTAGAAAATTAATATCTAATGAGGCATTAAAGGGGACTTACTTTATGTTACCAGAATGACCAACTAATCACCTTGAAATCTGTGCAAGATTTGTGCTCTTCTCCTGCACAACCTTGTGCTCCCAGAATTCCCTGGGACTTCAACAGGCATTTGAGTGTACATGGAATGAAGGACGGGTGTTTAATAGCAGTTCCAGTCTGTTCACACTAACTCCATTGCTCGGATGTGTAATTGTGTGATTTAACTCTTATCCATAAGAAAAATATTGTTTTAGGAATTTGTCTTCTAATTATGAGCCACATGTCACTAGTAGCTGCTAAAGCAGAGGGGAAAAGTGGAGGCACATGAGCAGGCAGCTTCCAAATAAGTGAAGTGAAAAATGGGCATTAACAAAACAGTCTTTACAATTAGCAATCCTACTTTATATAAAGATAAGTTCTCTTTCAATGTCTGTTTCCCCCCTTACTGATTTTTGCTAGTCTTATTTTCCCAAACATGACAACCTCATTGGGAATCCAAATTCTTATGCCAGAAGTCATGATTTATTTGTGACAGTGTCTTTAATCAGAAAGAGTACAATAAAGCAGGGTGGGCAGAGAATCAAAGCAACCTCTGTGAGAGTAGACTAGATCTGAACACTAAAGCACTGGTTAGTTAGCTCCATCCTAGCAGGAGATCTGTGGGGAATATATTCACATCTGATTCCCCTCTTTTCTGCTGTCTTTGTATCATGCTGTGCAGCTATTAGCCTGCTGCTCAACAACTTAAAATAAAATAAAATAAAAGACACACCATCAAACCTTGCAGTCATTGCAGCACCAGCCTTAGGGGTAAACAGAAAACTTGATGTCACAGTATCACACTGCGTGAGCTACCCTCTTGAATATAAAGCCAAGTTTTAATTTCCATATCCAACTTACTCAAACCTTAGTATACTCATTGCATCAATGATATGCAAAGGTACTGTAAAGTCTCTGTTTATAGATAGTAAGAAACCTTTTTTAGGACTGAACTGTATGCACCACAAATATTTCAAGTTCAGGGGTTTTTACTTTTTCCATATAATTTTCTCTTTCAATTTTAACCCTTGTAACAAATTGTACGTATCATGGGATACAAAGGTCCCAGTTATAGATACATCCAAGACTCGTGAATGAAGCATGAAGAGGTGGAGTATTGGTGGACAATAAAAATTAGCAAAACCTGAACAATGCTTATATAATGCACTGGCATATAGTTTAGAAGTTAATGGTTTGAATAAGTGTAGAATTTTATATCTAGTATTACCATTTTGGTATAACATTAATCCAAACAATAATCAAGGATATGTGCATGTAGCCATTTCCCCACTGAAGTCAGAGGGGAGTTTGCGTTTAGTAAGACCTGCAGTAAAAGGGCTGCAAGTCATTCTGATTAACTTCAGATAAATAAAATAATGCTACTGTACATTCCTCCAAAGCTTCAGTTAAAGGAAACCAAAATGAGAAAAAAAGCAGAAACAGACACTTCCAAAGTCTAAATCTGAAGTTTTTTCATATCAGTTATTAAAAATGTAAACAGATAAACCCACTCACCGGGGCTAGCTCCTGCTAATGTAGCCCTCCCCTTGATCGTTAGACTGCTCTAAATTATTATGGTGGCTAGGGCCATCCCTAATGGCTCTCTTCACTAGTCAAGGGCTGCTGGAGTGCAGTGCATTTTCAGCTCTCTTCCCTCATGTTCTCAACCTGCCCAGTAATGCCCCCTGTGTTGTTGCACTGCAGAGGCCAGTTTCAGTCACCTGTAAGTGTTTTTCTTGTGAGGATGTTGTTGGCTGGCTTTGACTTTCCCATGATCCAAGAGATCAAAGACCAGGAATAATCAACCTAAATGAGCTTCCACAAAAGTGTGTAAAACTGCAGTTAGCTATGACCTTTCAGAGGAGGCCCCATAGAGATTAAATTACTTTTCTGCTCTAAATACATTGGTTGCTTCCAATAAGGGGGCTTGGGGGGGGGCGGGAATACTGGAGCTAATGGGTGAGGAAACTACCATTGAAATAATACCTTGAACTTCATTTAGCAAGGCCTTAACCCATATGAATCAATTTCTCCTGCAGGGAACTCGATTTCAATCAAATATCTGTTGATTGGTAAGAATTTATAAGAGCATCCCTCTAGAATTAGCGTATACATGTGTGGTTATATAATGACAGAACATAAATCTGAAGTATGTTTGGTATATCATTTTCCAAAAACTTTAAATGAGGGATGTCTACCATATAGGTGTGCTCAATTTAGATTCTTAAGAGTATTATATTAATTACTCAGGCTCTTTGGACCTGTCAGTTAAATATCTCTATTCAGAGAGTAAGAGTG
The DNA here is from genome assembly GCF_025201925.1 of Gopherus flavomarginatus. Lineage (NCBI taxonomy): Eukaryota > Metazoa > Chordata > Testudines > Testudinidae > Gopherus > Gopherus flavomarginatus. Next base: position 38,358,517 of record NC_066626.1, read on the forward strand.
ATGGCTGTTTTTATTGGGGACAGAGACTGTCTTTTAGACTTTCAGAAAGAGTATGCAATTTTGTACTCGTAATCTGTTATTGTGGAACAAGTGAAGTGAATGTGTACTTATATTGGCACTGAGATATATACTAAATATGCAAACATCAAAGTTGTTTATGCCAATAGGGCACACAAGCATACTAACATTTTTGCACGTGCAGTTGTGCATGTACATTTTTTAAAACTAGGACCTTAGTGTTATATCCTACCAGGCACACAGTTTAACAATACAAAGAAAAACAAAGAAGTTTGAATCCGTCTTTAGAAAGCATTTTTTAAAAAAATCAAAATATTTCAAAGTTAGTTATATGTGCATTTTAAAAATTTTTTGGTTATTTAGTTTAATTGTTAGCCAGTGTTGTTTTAAGTTATAAAATTTAAGAGAGTGGAAACTTTCCAATTCTAGTGCTTGTAGTAATCAACTTTGATTCTTTCCTCCCTTCTGTGCATCATATGGTTGTGAAGATAAGAGCTTTCTGATTCTCTGTTCATTGTTCTTTATTATATTTAAGATGCTATAACTTTATTGAATGTACTTTTCTTTATAACTAGATGTAATGATTAGTGATCTGAGTATTTTATGACACCGGAGTTTTGTTTTGCATTACAGTACATTTATTTCAAAATTAGAGCATTTGAATAGTTTGAGACTTTCATTATGGTTCTATGCCCAATGTTTGTTCTTCATTAAGAATTACGAGGGGAAGCACTCAAATAGAAAAATAGGTGATCAAAACTTAGTAACTTAATTTAGTAATTCCAAAAACTTAGCTTTTTCCTTGTAGAATATTTCAAGCCTCCTGATACAGGCTCAGTATCAAGTAGTATTGCCTCCACTGTTTTGGCTGGGACACACTCTTCAGAAGAGGAGAGAAACAGATTTGTCTAAAGCAGAAAAATCTAGGGCATCACACTGAACATGAAGTGACTGTGTATGCTGTTAGATGCGCTCACAGCATGGGGAAGAGCACTTGGGGTGCAGTTTTACAGTTCCAGTAGATATTGGACACACATGTACAGTTTTCCCTGTAACTAGAATAACTCAGCATTTGTGAAGCATTTAAGACAGATTAATTTGCATTTCACAGATCCTGAGGCAGTAAAAGCCTCCATGCAAGTCGTGTTCAAGTTTCAACAGCATAAGGATACTCTTCTAGACTGGGGTTGCATTTTGCATGCACGCACCTATGGCAGGGTTGACCTTAAAACCTTTGATTTCCCTAAGACTATATTACAGCGCTCCATATGAGGCACAGATATAGAAAAATATAAATCTGATCAGATATCTTACAAAGAAAGATTTGACTTCAAACAAAAAGATGCTAACAGAAATCCCCCTGCTGCTCACTGCACTGTTGGGCTGAGACAGAAACATCACGAATAGCAAGGCCTAAGGTCAAACTCTGCCTTTGTGTGTATAAATACACAGTCAGGTAGTCAGTGACAAAGGGACAGCAGCTATTTTACATTTAAGGGAGATGTCTTTGTGGAAGATGAAGTCCACAGCTGCATGCTTCCACCTTGGCTCCGTGGATGGCTGCTTATTTCAGTTTTAGTCAAGACTCTTTTGGGTGCCAGAAGCTGCAAAGTTTAATGCTCAAAAGAAATTAATTTCTACATCTCCATGGGAAAAAAAAATGGGGGGGTGGAGGGAGGGAGAGAGAGAGAGAGAATCTGTCTGATCCACCAAACATTTTCAGTGTTTTAGACTTCTTGTTGAGAGACAATAAGAGTCTCTGCTTCTTTATCAGACAGTGTTCTTCACACACACACACACACACACACACACACACACACAGAGAAAGGTTGCTTCCTGCATGTACTTCGACATCCCTATCTTGCTAATCCTTGTTAAACAACAGATCATATCTGACCCTGTAATTACATGGTCTGTGGAGTAACATCTATAAAATGATGTCACTGCTACAACCCTTTAACTTATTCAGTTCATATTCAAAAGTGGATCAAAGGCAAACGCTTTTACCAGTAGTAATGCTTCTGTAACCCACAGGGAGAACAGAGAGAAATCCCCAAGATTACAGCACCATAGAAGGGAGGACTCACCACTACAGCACCCCCTCACAGCTGGGCATGGCATAGCAGTTCTGTCCTGTGTTGTACCATCTGGTCTACTGCTTCTTTTGATATGGCCCTCCAGTCAAGTCACTTTAAGATCTCTCTCCTTCCAGGATAATAGAAACAAGTGTCCAATTTCTCCATCTGAGCCCAGTGGCCCATACATGTCTTTACTCAGGGCTCTCAAAAGTCTGTATCCCTTTTTGTCAGGATCTTTATGCCATCTTCCACAGTGGCTGGTAAGGGAACACCAACTCACCCTCTCCATGGAATACCAGTCCAGAGCCCCTAAGACAGGTTGTCAAGAGTCATTGCACCAGACTTCTTCCTACCCAGCCTTGCCACTCATCCTGCAAGAACCTTCCTGTTCTCTACAGGTCTTTTTACTCCCTACTAAAGTAACTACAGAGGTTCTTCCTGTAGCCCCCTTCTGGTCTAACCTTCCTCTGTTTATCCAGCCCCTCCCCAGCTGGGTTTCATCATTAATTAGGCCTACCACAGCCCCCAGATGCAAGCAGTATTGGCCTCCCTAGCCCCCATTCACCTTTTCATCACCTGTGTGGGGCAGGCATCCCATCATAGGCAAACACTTTGTTAAATGACTTGGACCAAAAGTTTAAGTTACTATTATAAATATAAGGGGGTGCAGAGTGACCTTTCATATTCCATAAGAGCAAGACAAAATAAAGGGAGTTTGGCCCACATCCACAAAAGGTACTTAGACACTTAAATCCCAGTTTTAGGCATGCTAAGTGGCTGCTGCATTGGGGCCCATTGAAGCAGCAACACTTACAACTTCTTGCTCAGTGGTCAGAACATTCACCTGCACTGAGGGAGCCCTGGGTTGGTTTAGCCCCTTCTGCCTGAGGGGAACAAAGGATTTGAACAGGGGTTTCCCACCTCTCAGGAGAGTGCTCTAACTGCTGGGTAAAGTTATAATGTAAGCATAGGTACTTGCACCACCCCCATATATGATGCACTGGGGGACATGTGGGGTCCGAGAGCCTGGCTGGGGAGGTGGCAGCAGCCTGCCCCCTCCACTCCCCACCCAGGTCTGGCTGCTGGAAACAGGGGCTGAACAAGACAGAGTCCCCCCAGCACATGTCCTGCTTGCTCGGCCCATGTCTACAGCAGCTGGGCTCAGGCAGGGAGCAGAGGTGACGGGCCACTTTCTTAGGCAGCTACCAAACTGCACAGAAGCAGCAACCTGGAGCAGCCACCCACAGCCAAGATGAGAAGCAGCTGCTTCCCATCCCCTCTGCTCCCTGCCTGGGCTCGGCTGCCAGGGAAAGCTGCCGAGCGAGCCAGAAACGTGCCAGGGGAAGACAAAGCGGGAGAAAGACAGAGCCCTGCAAATAACTCTGATGGGGTGAGGACAGCATAGTGGTCCCCGGGCTGGGTGCAGGGCCAGGGGTCACTTGGGGAAGGCAGCAGGAGCAGGTTCCCTGGCCTCTGTGCAGCTGGAGGTAGGTGCATTGCCCATACCCCATGCCTCCCCTGTTGAGGTGTCCGCAAGCTCGAGACACTGGTGCTGTGAGTCACCCGGGGCTTGGCTGGCCCCAGAGGCACATACTCCCCCGTCCTGTGGCCCCACCCCCTGTGAGCGGGCAGGATTGGTTGCCCTGACTCAGGGAAGTGGGGCTGAAAGTTCATCCCTGAAGCAACACGTGGGGCTGTCACGTGCTCTCCCCTTTTACATTGTGTCCCCCAGTATTAGCAGGCATGTGTCATCCATGCCCATCCCATTAACTCCTCTGGCAGTTGTGTGTGGATTGAGGCAGGCACCTAACACATTCTCACAGAAATGACTTAGGCACCTTGGTCACCTGGGTCCGAGAGAGGGGTTCCTGGCTGTGGATTGCTAGCAGAGATAAGCACCTGCAGCCCTCACTCAGCACCTATATATGAGAAGGGCAGGGCTTACAGCACACTCCCTCTTATCAGCATCGCTCATTAGCTCGTTGAGGTGGCTCCTTGTCTAGCATGTTGGCTTTTGTGGATTACATTCTGAGCTGCTGATCTGTCCCCACACATTGTACAGGGAGCCTTGACACCTAACTCAGGCTTTGTGTACTTCAGTGTTGTTCCTGTGATTTTTGTAAGTACCCAGAAGTTAGTCACTGCAACACAACACCCAAGTCCCTTTGTAGATCCAGGCCTTTGTGCCCTTCACAAGAAGGGAAGCTTAAGGATCACAAACATGGTACTAAATCCTGACTCAACCTTTACTCAGCTACAATCCCCATTGAATTCAGTGAGTTTTGATGCGGGAAAAATTGAATTCAGGATTTTGATATCACCTTCCAAAGTGTAGTTCTGCCCAGAATTTATTGTATGGGATGGTTTAAAAGAAGTTTGCAAATATAGGACCAAGTCTTGAATTCCTTACTAAGATAAAATCTAAAACTGGTTGTATGCAGCCAAAACTGTGTTCATGAACATACATTCAAATTCCAACCAGTGTTTTGGTTCAAATCATTTTTCTGTCTCTTATACTCATGAACACATCTGTGGGAAGGGTTTTTTGTTTGTACGAATGTTTCTTTGTACACTTACACACATTTGCTAGCGACAAAGGCTAGTTGTACATAGAGGAGAGTGCTCACTATTTTTGTTAGGGTTTTTTCCCTTCTTAAAAAGGTTCAATCATCCAGTTAGTGAGGACAAACACTTCATGTAACTTAAGTCAGCCAGGTAAAACCCCACAAATAATGAATAGTGAATAGTCTACAGTCACAGTTTGGAAACAATCCATTGTCTGAAATGTGCTCACAATTTTTTTAAAAGTGAACGAATGAATGAAAATCAAAACCTGTTTGTAAACAGAAAAAGGGCTAGATCCTTCAGAAAATGTATATAAATGAATAATTTGATCAATGCTGGCCAATTTAAGTTAGTTTTGTCTAAGTACAGGCTTCTGAACTGAATTATTCCCTAGTGAAGGCTGAAAAGGATATCTTTCTAAAATTTCTGATAAGTGCTAGAGAATACCACAGAGAACCAGGCATTTGGAAGCATTTGTTTGTGACAGTTAAGTTGAGCACTGACACTGAAAGATAATGTGTCTATGCTTTCTGAGAAAGCCTGCCTGATGCAGATGATTAAGGCATATAATCTCAGCATGCAGTATGTGACATACTATAGACAAGGTCTGGCATAGATGGTGGCAGATTAAGTGACGGCTTCATTTTCTGCTGCGAATGTTGACATCCAAGGGGCACTGCTGCTAAAACCTTTCAAGGCAGAGCAGCAGCTGCAGCAATGTCTGCTATGCTCACAAAACATCTGCCTCAGGAAAAACTAGATCAGGCTAATTACACTATGTGGCTATGCCAGAGGGTTTGGTAGCTAGGGATCAAATTGGGTGTAGGGGCTTCCACAGGGAAAGGGGCAGCTGGAAAGGGGGCTTCTGTGATTCTTAAACAGGAGCAGAAGTACATGATTCAGACTCAGAGTCTTTTTGTTGGAGAGGTTGCCTAGGAATATTTCTACCAGCGATGAACCCAAACCAGAGTAGCCAGTCCAACATCCCTTGAATTTTCAGGAAGTTCAGGTTCTCATCTGATTTTTAAGGCTCTGGATCATTTTCCAAGTTCTAGTAGTGGATTAGACATCGTTGGAGTATCTTCCCAACCTCATTCTCTTAGGTAAGCTTACGGGCACTTCCCCAGTTAAGTGATGCATTGCGAACAATGACTATGGGAAGTATCGTGCCAGAGGCACAATTTTTGAAGGGTCTGGGGCAAAACTGGTGAAGAAGAGTTGCCTGCCCAACACTCTATCCATCTACACTGTTATGCATCAACTGTGGTGTCTAAGAATTTACAAATGTTTATTACAACTGACACACAAAGATCTCAGTATCTCTCTCTGTCTTTCCTTACCCCAGTCTCGTAAGTGGTATTCTGTTGTAAAACTGTGATTTTAGTGGGGTTATTGAAGGACAACTGGATCAAAGAAGTGGCATGTTACACTGCCACTGATCATGTGGGAATATTCAAGCTTTCACAGACCATCTAGAGGAGGGAGAGACAGTACATTCAACCCTCCAAGGGAGGGAATGCTTCATGTTGCTCCTCAAGCAACCATACAGCCAACAGAGCAGTGTTATTGACAGGCCACAAAGGAAACCCCATCCAGTCCTCTGCTGGAATGACAAGTCAATAACAGTTTTTGAGAGAATGACTGAATAGGTGAAAGAATATTGGGTGAAATGCTGGTCCCAATGAAGTCACTGGGAGATCTGCCATTGACTTCAGTGGATTTCACACATTGAGTTCAAAGGCTTTTCAGCATCACCTAAAAATAAAAAAAGGTGGTGAACTATTTGTGCAATTACACATTTTTCAAAGAAGATGACAACAGAATTAGCTGGCCACTACACGGAAAAGGAATGAGTGGTGAATGAAGACGCATATTCAGAGCAAAGGAAATGGATTGAAAAGTTGGCAAATACGGTAGAAAAGACAACCAACAGAGTGAGTACAGCAAATCTGAAAGAAGATAAATGGATAATTTAACAGCCATTCAGTTTTCAAGAAAGACAAAGAACAAACTATATTGTATCAGAAAAGGACTAGAAATGATGATGGATGAAACACTTTTAAGCACTGAACACAAAAGAATCACAGTTACCTGCAGAATTCCCCAGCTGAGGATAAATGTAAAGATCTAAATAAGGATATGACACTGATATGGATTAACGAGTTTTTCAAAATCTATTTAACGGCAAGGCAGAAGGCATTGATCACACCTCAAAACAAATGTTGAAAGGAAAGGGATAAAGTCATCTCATATTTTGCCCAAACTGTTAAAATATGTGGGATCAAGAGCAAAACCAGGGATTGCAGAACCAAATAAAACATTACATTGGTATTTATGAAACAGTAAGTCATCTTGTCATGGAAAAAGGAATATACTGATTCCTTGGTTTTATTAAGTTGTTATTAACAGATGGACTAGCAGTTTGCCTAAAAACTGTAGCAACACATCAATTGAGCTATTTCAATAGATTTCCAATCTCTCAGTCACATTTCTTCCCTTTGACAACAAGAACAATTTTGACTCTGATCAGAGTACACTTTGCTACAAAGCACTTATATGTATAATATACTTTTTCTTTATTATAGCATATGGGTCATTTTTATCAATAAAAAGAAGTTTGTTTTATGAATCCATCCAGCCATAACTTTATTAGAAACAGATATTGGAGCATTATTTTTCATAGTGTACAGAATGTTTTGCTATCACCAGAAGGAAACTTTAATAACTGTTCAATTCAGAGGATGTTGAATATATTTTGTATGCCAGATCACCCCTCTTTAGTTTGCTCCTGCACCACTGGGGGTCTCTACATCCAGGTGGATTCATGGGAGGGCAGGCACTGTTTTCTGCACTGCCCTCCTTTGGAAGTTTCATTGGAGATAGCAGCTATAAATTATATTGGTAGGCTCCAGAAAACTTCACTGGCAGAAGTCTCGAAGGAACACAATGATTAAGTGCATCTTCTAGCTGCCCTAGCCACACACCTTCCCAGCCAGGACTTTGGGGGCTGTGCTTGTCCCTGTGGGCTACCCATCATGGGGAGAGTGCAGTCTTTTTCTACAATTGCAGCCTCCTCTTTTGGTGCACTTAACTCTTTTGGAGTTTTAAAACTGGATCTGACAACAGAAGCTGAAACAAAACAAAAGCATAAACAAAGCAAAGTTCTCACACAGCTCCATAAAGAGGCTTCTGGAAGCTGTGCAAACTGTTGTCCATCTTCTGTAGCATGGCTCCTGAAAACAGTCTGGATTTTATGAACATGGACACCAAATTAACTGGATCACTGGCATGGCAGTTCCTATGAGGAATAAATGAAAGAAGAGCGTTGCATGAAGAAACAGTACTTCAAGGGATTTTCATTCAGTAAAATGGAAAGTAAATTGTAGAACACAGAGCCAGAGGTGTATAACCCTGATTGGGCTAGAGCCAAATAAACTTAAATAGCTTGAAGAATGAATTGGTGAATTAATTCAGATCATGGACAAGTGCTATGAATGTAATGCAGTAAATGTTCAAGAACCTGCCAGGGAGAAGAGAAATGTGTCGCTTTTGAGATAATTTCCCAGAAGCTTCATAAAAGAAAAGTGATTAGGGGAATTTAATAAGTAAAACAGGGCCAGAAATATAGTAATCAAATGAGTTTTTAATTACATCTCAGGCACAAATAAAATCCAGTTTGTGTAGTTTGTATCAGAAAAATGCTAGTGAAATGCTTTGGTTACTGGAAAAAATAAAAGAAAAGCTAATTTCCACTGGAATTATAGTAGTAGGTTTAATTAGGAGTAGATCAAAATAAGGAGGTCTCAAAGCCAAACTATACAATACAGAAGCAGTGTTTTAAACATCAAGCTGATGTCTGAATAAAGACATTTTAGATACTCTGTGCAAAATCAGCACTGTGGAGCATTTCTAACGAAGGGTAGCTTGATAAATGTGTAACACAAGCTAATGGTTTTTAAGATTACACTCCATATTCTGTAACTATTTAACAGAATTAATTGCCTGTGATGTAATAAGACTAAAAATCAAAGATCTGGTTTATTCTTTGTGAAATATTTCTTTTAATTTATTTTACCCAATTTTAATATCCTTACCTAACGTTAAGGAGTATATGAAGTATCCTAAAAAAGTGTCCTCATCCTTGTTATTTAGTCTGTAAATCCCTGAGTTACTAGCCTTGTTAATATACACTTAAATCAAAATTTACAAACAATCTATATATCCACATAGGGAATCAAAAAGATGTTCACAGCTCACAAAATATGTTGATTAACTTGTGATTCAAAAAGTATGGTTGGATCCATTTTTAATACAGCTAGGGCCAATACTGTTTTCCCTTTTAGGAGCTAGGAGCAGGATTTCATCCTTTAGGCTTAGCTTGGTCCATGTTAACATACCCATGGGGACAGTGGAAACTCCAAGCAGAGGTACTGCACAGTACTTGTGGCAGCAGAATATCTTGGCTATGTATAATACCAGCAACTCCACCTTCATCAACCAGTATGAAGCCACCACTGCACTATCTTTGGTTTGCTACAGATAATGATATTGACTGTGCGGCAGGGTGGGAAATGGACTGGACTAGGGCCACAGAAAGCAAAGAACAGACTTGCCTTGGTACTAGGACCCCCTTATCACCCATACTGTACAAGCTACAGGCATTCAGAGCTGACATGCTGGCTTAGAAGTGTTATTCTGACCAGGAGCAACAGACCTTGCACAACAGCAGGCCAGTACAGAGTCTGCCAGGAACTGAAGAACCACTATGAGGCAGTGCCACGTGTGCCCTAGTTCCCAGTCTCCTTTAAATTTACTGTAGGCAGATTTACATTATCAGTGTAAATATCTACGGCATGGGCAACGTGTAGATCATTCTGTGCTTTCGGGTCATGGGGTCAGGAAGGTCTGAGTGCAGAACGCTATACTTCTGCCTCACAACAGTTCAAAAGTGGTGATTTTTAAAACAAATATTTTATCAAAAATGTGCATCCTTTTTCATCAAAAATTCAAGACATTTCTGCTAGCTCTAGCCCTGTCTGTTGATGTACATCTGTACAACCATTGCCATCGCCATAACAAGATGACTGCTTTGCATAGGAAGTTCCTGGTGAACTCCCATCAGGGCCTGTATGTCTAATTGCCTCTGAATTCTGGAGGGGGTTGGCTGTCCACACCAGCAGTGAGTTTCTACCACAGATATTAAAGTTTATATTGGGCTGTATCACATAGGTTTGCAAAAATACATAGTGCTCTGAAATAAAGGGCTAAAACCATAGAGCTCAGAGATGGGCTAGTTGCCACCAATAGAAACATTGTTCATTTAAACAAGCTAAGTCCTAAAATGTTGTTACAAAGTAATGAAATGCCACTGTCAGGCAAGAACATCTCTGGATCTTATTGGGAGACCACTTTAAACCCTGTCTCTAACCCATTCCACCGGGCTTCATACCTTACTCCATGGCAACTGCATAGCTGAAGCACTTCACAGTAAATTTACTCCATGCCTAGACAAATCAATTAGTTACTTATGGTCTGATTTTCAGAAATGCTGATCACTTGCATTTCCTACTGAATCAACTGACATTGCAAGTGCTCAACACATCTTGAAATCAGGCCATTGGACTTTAATTATCATGCAGGAACTCAGTTAAAAGCTACCAAGACTTAACTTCAGAAGCTAACCAAGTCCCCATGGCTTGCAGGGTACCCATATTAACCCACAATTCTAAATAATCTTCTGGGCTCCTGGGACCATTTAAGCTGATTGCAGGTGAACATCTTGGTGATTTGGTTTAAATGACAGGAATAACAGCAAAAAATCCATTCCTACTCACACCTCTATTTTTAAACATTCTGCAAGTCTATAAAATTAATATTTGTTGTCTGATCTTTCATTCTCCCTTCTCTCCCCATTCCTCCACCTTTTGCTTCACACTGCAGACATGCCCTTTACATTCCATCACAGAAAGCAGCCTATTCAGCTTGCTAGTAGAGGCCTCATATTGTTAATGAAACGGGCTGCACAAAGAGTGATTACTCTGAAATCTAGCACATCTGACCAACGCAGGACTCCATACACTTCAGACTTAGGAGGCATACTGCTTTGCCCATTGCTGCCTGGAATCTCCATAGCAGGCATTCTGCTTTGCCCATTCTTCTCTAGGGCTCTCTCTTTGGAAATAGTGTCAGAGCCAGGGTACAAATGGTGACTTCTCAAGCATACAAACATAATTCCAAAGTAAAGGTTTTCGGTTAAAAGGAAAATATACCTCTCTAGTAATCTTCCTATGAAGGTCTACCATGGCTATGTCATTTGGGGCCTGATCCAAAATCCACTCAAGTCAATGGAAAAATTCCCATTGACTTCAGGTCAAGCCCTGTGTAAGGCTGTTGGCTTCAGTGAGACTAGAAAAAGAACCTATTTCTGTGCTTTATTCAAATTGCTATACACATTCTTTATTTGACTATGTGCCGCTTATGTGAGTGTTATATGAACTTCTAAACTCAGCTGGGCAGTGATGCAGCTCCAGCCTTGGAAAGCACATGCGGGCACTGACAGTGGCTGACTGTGATGGGTTGCATACTCACATAACCTGCAATCTAAGCTCCCCCATCATCAAGGGAATCAGAGGTTCATTCATGTGAAACCCATGAACTCTTTTCAACTTTGTGCATCTTGACATTTAACTAATAGGCCTCCTGTTCATAGATACCAGCGACCCAGGGACTGATCCTGCAACCCCTTATCCTTCTGAGTAGCCCCAGCGATATCAGTGGCATGACTCACAGCAGTAAATGAAGATTAAACTATTTGTGTTGCCAACTTGCATGATATTACTGTCTCTCATGACATCTGGTATTTAACTTAGAGCCCCAACAGCTGGGGACATGTGATTATGTGAGACTCTTGGCTTTCATTTCAAACAAAAAGTCAGGGTGAGATTCTATGCTGAGCCTCTAAGGGCATGTCTCTAGCCCAGAGGAACGCAAACTTTTTGGCCTGCGGGCCACATCTAGATTCAGAAATTGTACGGCAGGCCATGAATGGTCACAAAATTGGGGGTTGGAGAGGGTCAGAGCTCCGGCTGGGGGTGCGGGCTCTGGGGTGGGGCCAGAAATGAGTTCAGAGTGCAGAAGGGGGCTCCAGGCTGGGGCAGGGTGTTGGGCGCAAAGGGGATGAGGGCTCTGGCTGGGGCTGAGGATGAGGAGTTTGGGGTATAGGAGGGTGCTCTGGGCTGGGACTGAGGGGTTTGGAGGGCAGGAGGGGGATCAGGGGTGCAGGCTCCTGGTGGCGCTTACCTCAAGCAGCTCCCAGAAGCAGCAACATGCCCCCCACGCCCCGGCTCCTATGCGAAGGCACAGCCAGGTGACTCTGCGCGCTGCCCTGTCCACAGGTACTTCCCCTGCAGCTCCCATTGGCCATGGTTCCCAGCCAATGGGAGCTGTGGGGAGGGGGGGCACTTGGGGCAGGGGAACATGCAGAGCCCCCTGGCTGTCCCTCTGCGTAGGAGCCGGAAGGGGGTTATGCTGCTGCTTCTGGGAGCCACATAGAGTAGGGCTAGCTCCCAACCCGGCTCCCCAGCTGGAGCGGGGCAAGCCCCGGATTCCACTCTGGGAGCTTGAGCGCTGGATTAAAATGTCTGACAGGCTGGATGACAGGCTGTCTGCCCCAGTGCCTACACTGGAAAACAGCTCCCTTGTCTGCATACAGGGCTTTTCAAGCCTTTGTACTGGGTAAAGGAGCAACGTAAAGAGGCTGGAGTAGGGGTGAGGATGTCATCCTAAGTTTCTAGCCCTCATAACTGTGGAGAGAAGTTTGAAAATGGAACCTGACTACACCTTGAAAGCTCAAACCCAGAAGACAAATAAAAAGAACCTAAAATGTATTGTTTAAAATGTCTTGATTTTTAAGCCAAACTTATGATTTTTTAATGTTCGGGGCTGTCAATACTAGTGCAGCCAACAGGTTCCCTTTATCCAATCGTTCACTGTATGTTGGCTCAGAGAATCAGAAATAGTCAATATTTTTTTTCCTCTTCTTTTTTAATCTTTCTCCAGTCTCTAGTGAAGGTGAATGTGAAACTGAAGCCCATGTTGGACTCTGTGGCAGTAAACAGGGGTAAATGGGAGGAGCTGCACCAGAAAACACTTCTCTCCCAAACAGTACCCTCCTCCTCATCTTCCAGCTTTACTTTGTCTCTTAAAGATATACATTAAGCCTGCGAACGTCAGCTGCTGTTACAACGACAGATGTCTGAAAGGTAGAGTTGTAAGTTTAGTCACATCATTTTTTAAAAAATGCTTCCACAGACATGATTAATTGATTGGATATAATTTTGCTGGCCATGGCTTTTATGTAGGAGTTCAGTTGGTCAGAAAAGAAGGCCTGTAATAAGATGATGCTGATATCTGGAGTCACATGGAGCTGCTTGTGCTGTATCTTCCACCACATTTCAACTGCTGCTGTAATAAAAACCAAAACACACACACACACACACGCTATAGACTGAAATACAAGAACTTACAGCTTAATAAAACTAATAATACAGAGCAGACTTGGAATGCACATTTATCAATGCACATGCAAGGAGCTGCAGGAAAACAGAATAGTGTGTAATTACTTAGTCGTTTTGCATTATTTTCAGTATTTGTTACGAACCAACTATGCCTGCTTTTGTAATGTTTCTCTCATTCTTCCTTCCTCTTTTATGCTTGAGTGTTCTGAAAAGCCTGCTTTGTATTCTACAGAAGTATTTTTTTTTTTTTACAACAAAGCTTCTTAGTGATTGATCAGGGCCTTTAGAATTGCCTGTCTTCGCTACATTTAAAAACAAACTTTATTATCTTTAAAAATACCAACCTGTCCCAGCTCCCCTAAGATATTCATATTAACAATGCAGTGAATTACTCTGCAGGTGGAAATTTGTATAAAGGCAAAAATTATTGCATGGCAATTTGAGTCCATTTTTTTAGAAATACTATTTTAAAAGCATTCATTTTTTAAGCTGCACTGTCCATCCCGCCTCCCCCCCACAAGGAAAGGGCTAATGGCCTTTAATGAAAATAGGATAAAAAGGAAATGTATTGCCTTGTACTAGAGAATCTGCATTGAAGAATTTACTATGGATGTGTCTTTCTGATATAATTTCCAACAGAGGTGAATATTGTGACTGTTACACATAAGAAATGGCGGGGGGGAAGAGTGTACCATCACACTGGATACTGACTACCTCTTATTTCTCTGACCATCTCTTTTACCCTATTACAGCTAGCAGAAAGCAAATCCACGGTCACATATCTGATAAACAGTTGTACACAACCTTTTAATCAATTGTGATAGATCAAGAATTCAAACATGTCTAGTTCTCAGTGACCACACTAGCACAAGAAAGTTGGCCTCTTCCAGTTAGTGCAGAGGTCCTTGGCAAAACAGCCGTGTAATCTGAGACTGCTTGCTCTATTCCAAGCACCTGAATACAAGAGGATGCATGATAGAATGCTTCCCACCTTTAGGGCTTCTTAAGCATGAAACTGCCCCATTCTGGAAAAAAAGTGTTACTGTGGTCATCAGTTATTGGAGCTCATGACAATGTCATTTTGAAACTAGGAATGGCTACCACTAGGTAAAAACAGCATAAGAAATTAAAGCCAGATTACCCTGGTGTCAAACCAGAATAACTCCCCCAACTTCAGTGGAGATACTCTGGATTTTCATTGGTATAACTGAAATCAGAATTACGCACAGGACAATATTTTCAAAAAAGAGCCAAGTACCATCCATCCTCTCCTACCTGGGCACCTAAATCAGGTGGGCACTGAGCACTTTTGAAAGTCTGACCATCACTGTCTAAATGACAATTTTAAAAAAGATGTCCATTTATTAAAATGCTTTGTACTATTTATAATTTGTGTAGACATTAGAATGCCTGAAGATTCCAGAACCACTGAAAGAAAATCTAGTTATCTAAACCACTGAACCATATCACGTTTGCTACCAAAGAGAAATGGGGGGGGAGGGGAACTATGCTATACAGAGATGAATGCCTGCCCTGTATGAACTTGTTTCTGTTATCTCTCCACCTCCTCACTCCTTCCCAGTAATGAAAACGCTACGATAGTCTGCTTCAAACCTGTATAAAACTTATTTAATATTCGCTTTATGGGAAAAGCAGAGACCATGACTGACTTGGTACTGCTGGCAGCTATACATAGCTTTCCTGAATTTTGATACTGCATATTGGCAAGTGTACCATAATTTAAAATACATATCCTATAGCTTCCTCCAAGCTTCAGTTTTCTCATTTCCTTTCCTTTTTATTGGCTTCAGTGCACTGTTGCCCATAGCAACACCCACTGGCAGTGATGGGAATTCAACACTGCTGCAACCTGACATACAGTTAAGGCCTTAACAATGTCAACCATCAATCAAATGGCTATTTGTAATTGCCTCCATCTATTTCTCCTGTCTTCTGGTATCTTTTCTATTGTGGGTCAAAATTCAGAAACTGCTGACTAATGCAATGGTTCTATTCCTCCACAACAAGAAAGCAAATGAAAAAGTAACAAGATCCTCATCAAATTCTGCTTTCAAACACATTAATGCAGTTCTGTTGAAAGCAGTAAGGTTGTACTTAACTGGTGGAAGTGAGAACAGAATTTGACCACTAGTGTTTTTAAGATTGAAATACTAAAAAGTCTTGGGGAAAAAAAAAATATTATCACTAAAATTTTCACACTTTTAGCTCGAAATCCTGGCAACACATTTGCATTTTTTTCAGAAAAGGAAGATTCTGTACAAAAAAAACATACAGTACTGGTTCTCAAACTTGAGATGGTGTCAGGGACCTTTTTCACTGTGCGTCAGCTTCATTTATAAAGGTTTCGGTGTTTGTTGGTTGGTGCAAAAACAGCTTTTCTAGAGAAACCTGAAACTTTGCCTGAACTTAATCTGTTTTGTAAGCTTATTCTAGGAAAAAATTGCAAGAGAGATCACTGAAAAGTGTAGAATAAGGGCCAAATCCCGCAGTCCTGGCTCAGTTCCCTGCCCTTCACTGGTGCAGAGACCCAGCTGGGTTCCACTGCAAAAGTGGGAGGAGCAGATGGGGGAAGGGAAGGCTTGTAGGGAGTGTATATCCCTTAACTGTTCATGATGACACACAGAATCTATGGGGCTCAACAGGGGGTTAGCAGGACACAGGTGGGGCAGAGGATGATCGATTGGTACCCAGAAAGGGGGGCTACTATCAGTGTTCCATTTTTTCCCACACTTGGGGAATGAATTTTGTTAAGTACAGCAATATGTAGGTGATGTTGACACATCACCGTCATATTGGTGCACATAACAAAATTCACGTGGTGGGAGTGCGGCCGAGGGGTTTGGAGTCGGCTCAGGGCTGTGGCAGAGGGTGGGGGTGTGTGGGAGGGTGAGGGCTCCAGGTGGGGGTTGGGCTGGGGATGAGAGGTTTGGGGTGCAGGAGGGTGCTCCGGGGCTATGGCAGGGAAAGAGGACTCCCCCCAGCTCTCTCTCCCCGCAGCAGCACCTGGGCTGGAGGGGGGGGGCACCTCTTCCCACCATGGTACCTCCGGGGCTGTGGCTGTGCGATATGCACCCTTCCCCTGGCTGCTGCATGTCTGGGCAGGGGCTGGGAGATGGACACCCCTCCCCCAGCAGATCTGGGCCAGGGCTGGGTTCAGGCCATCCCTCCCCCGGCCACAGCAGGTCCCAGCCAGGCCTGGGTTCAGGCTGGTCCTTCCCCTGGCGGGGCTTGAGCACCCTCCCCCAGCTGCGGCAGGTCTAGGGCTGAGTTGGGGCCAGGGCATCCTGGCCGCGGCAGGGTTCAGGCTGCCCCTCACCCGGCAGCTTAGGGGCCGGGCTAGGTTGGGGCCAGGAGAGGGGCGCCTCTCCCCTGACCACGGTAGGTTCCCTGAGTGCCTGAGCGGTGCTAAATAGGCTGCTGCACGGCCATGCAGCTTACAGGAAACTTAGGCTACTATAGCCTTGCTCAGCCCATTCCCCAGCCTTCCTGTGGAGACACCCACACACAGTTCAGTATCCACTCCAGGCAGTGAGAGTTCTCAGTCATTTGTCCCCATCTTCAATGGCAATTTTGCCAGAGGAAAGACTATGATTTGCCTGTAAAGTATTTGTGGCTCATAAGAACAAGGTGCTGAACACCCTTAATTCATGTTAAAGTCAGTGGGAGCTGTGGGATGCTTAATTCTTCCCAGGAGGTGCTTAGTATTTAGCAGGATCTGGGCTCTGGCCCCTGGCCCACGGTTATTTACAAAATTTGAATGTGTTGATTAGTACGATTTGTGCCCATCAAATAAAGAAATGATAAATTATACTATAGATGAGTATATTCCATTTTAGCTCAGGTATTCATTATCACTGGAAAAGCAGCTGCATTTTCTGGCCTGATGACCTTCTTAACCTACTTCGAGTGCACTGCATGTTTATGAACATGCCTAATTATCAACAAAGCCAATACAAGTATTCACAAAACACTTTTGAAAACTGCAGCTAGCAGTGCCTGATATAAAAAATAATTAGCAGGATTTAGACAGTTCACTAGTTCATGCTAATATAAATAAGAAAGTTTCAGTATACATACCAAATGTTTTAGTTGGCCTTTAGTAAAATTAAGGAATTTCTAGGTATATCTAGATATTTTGTGTATTTATTAACATTTTAGGAATAGCTTTAAGGTTTCATGATTACATAAAACATCTGTTAGAACAAAATTAACAGAAGGCACTTTCAGTGCTCCAAGTATCAGGAAATGGAAAGTAAGAAAATGATACTGGCCTTGCTCAAAGAACATATTAAAATTATCTGGATTGGTTCTACCAAACAATGAACAGAACGAGATGTAAATTAGCTAAAATAAAAGGGTCCAGAAGTTATCACCAGTGATGTCCTATTGATTTGACAATTCTGGGATGCGTTCTATATACTACCTGTTACCTTTTCCTTCTGTTTTGGATTACAAACCTTTTGGATTTAATTTTTAGTTTATGAGCTAAACTAAACATGTTGGACATTGCATCTTTCAACTCTATCGGAAATACTGTTGTAAACAATCTATCAGTCTGTGTGTGTTTGTGTGAGATATTATACACATGAACAGACATAAAATGTATTTTTTCTACAGTAAATGGAGCCTATGTACTGTAAAAATGCATAATTTGGGACTGAGTTTCCTTTCTGCTTCCTATTGTAATTCCATTTCCCTCATTGTTTTGCTTTTTTTTGTCAAAGAATTCCGATTCAACTTTTTAAAAAAGCATGTTTTTGAAATGGATAAATTGGTTTTATTTGTCTATTAATTAATAAATCTCTTTAATGCTATCCTGTAATTTCATTCCTTTTCAGTGAGGCCTGTCTAATTAATCAGGGCCTCATCTACTAATTACTCATTCACACACAAAGAATAGAAGCACTAAAAACATCTTTGAGGGGTTAAAATTTCATTTTTTGAAACACAAACCTGCAGACCTTATTCATGGGAGCAATCCTTAATTTCATTGAGTTGCACCAAATTTACACTGTTATGACCAAATGCAGAATCCGGCCCCTTACTTCAATGGGACTGTTTATGGGTGGAAGGATTACTCACAGTAGTAAGGGTCTTTCGTTTGCAATTCTTGGTATGATGTGCCATTATCCAGAAGAAATGGTACATCTACTTAGCCATTTCTATAACCCATGTCTTTTAACTGAATGACTGTCAAAAAAGTTCTAAAAATATGTTTATTTTGCTCAATAAGGGCTTTGGAAATTACCATCAAATTCTTGTATGACACATATCTTGCTTTATCTGAGGCCCTGCTATTTATGGGCTCTGTTGTGTTGAAAAGTGTATGTCTCAGGCCCCAAAAGGGACAAGATATTAATAAAACCCTGATTTATTGTTACAACATTAAACATTTAGGGTTTTGCGCCATGTTATGCTGGCTCACTCTTATTGTAACAACCACTAGAAATCTTTAACCTTTTATTCAAGATACAGAAAAAGGAGGAAAGAGTTAAAGCATTTGAAATATTAAGTAAAGCTTTCAACAATCTCTCTTAATCCCTTTAGCTGCAGAGAGTCTTTATCTGGGGAAAAACCCATTTGACACTCTTTCAGACTGTATCAGAAGGGTAGCCGTGTTAGTCTGGATCTGTAAAAGCAGCAAAGAATCCTGAGGCACCTTATAGACTAACAGACGTTTTGGAGCATGAGCTTTCGTGGGTGAATATCCACTTCTTCAGATGCATGTGGTGGAAATATCCAGGGGCAGGTATATATATGCTAGCAAGCAAGCTAGAGATAACGAGGTCAGTTCAATCAGGGAGGATGAGGCCCTGTTCTAGTAGTTGAGGTGTGAAAACCAAGAGAGGAGAAACTGGTTCTGTAGTTGGCAAGTGTCATAAACAGATAGCTAAGGGTTAATGTCTCTTTCACCTGAAAAAAAAGTAACCTGAAGCACCTGACCAGAGGACCAATCAGGAAACAGGATTTTTTTCAACTCTGGGTGGAAGGAAGTTTGTGTCTGGGTTCTTTGTCTTCTGCCTGAATCTCTCTCAGCTAGAGAAGGATTTTTCTATTTCCTGCTTTCTAATCTTCTGTTTCTCAGTTGTAAGTACCAAACATCAGATAGGGGATTTTTATGTTCTTTTGTATTTACATGTCTATAGTTGCTGGAGTGCTTTGAATTGTATTCTTTTTGAATAAGGCTGTTTATTCAATATTTCTTTTAAGCAATTGACCCTGTATTTGTCACCTTAATACAGAGAGACCATTTGTATGTATTTTTTTCTTTTTAATATAAAGCTTTCTTTTAAGACCTGTTGGAGTTTTTCTTTAGTGAGGAACTTCAGGGAAATTGAGTCTGTACTCACCAGGGAACTGGTGGGAGGAAGAAGTCAGAGGGAAATCTGTGTGTGTTAGATTTACTAGCCTGACTTTGCATTCCCTCTGGGTGAAGAGGGAAGTGCTTTTTGTTCCAGGACTGGAATTAGAGAGGGTGGACTCCCTCTGCTTAGATTCACGGAGGTTGCTTCTGTGTATCTCTCCAGGAGCACCTGGAGGGGGGAAGGGAAAAGAGTTATTTCCCTTTGTTGTGAGACTCAAGGGATTTGGGTCTTGGGGTCCCCAGGGAAGGTTTTTGTGGGGACCAGAGTGCCCCAAAACACTCTAATTTTTTGGGTGGTGGCAGCAGTACCAGGTCCAAGCTGGTAACTAAGCTTGGAGGTTTTTCATGCTAACCCCCATATTTTGGACGCTAAGGTCCAAATCTGGGACTAGGTTACTGACAGCAAGCCATTCACAGTCTTTGTTCAATCCTGAGCTGATGGTGTCAAATTTGCAGATGAAGTGAAGCTCAGCAGTTTCTCTTTGAAGTCTGGTCCTGAAGTTTTTTTGCTGCAGGATGGCCACCTTAAGGTCTGCTATAGTGTGGCCAGGGAGGTTGAAGTGCTCTCCTACAGGTTTTTGTATATTGCCATTCCTAATGTCTGATTTGTGTCCATTTATCCTTTTCCGTAGAGACTGTCCAGTTTGGCCGATGTACATAGCAGAGCCAAACTGGACAGTCTCTACGGAAAAGGATAAATGGACACAAATCAGACATTAGGAATGGCAATATACAAAAATCTGTAGGAGAGCACTTCAACCTCCCTGGCCACACTATAGCAGACCTTAAGGTGGCCATCCTGCAGCAAACACACTTCAGGACCAGACTTCAAAGAGAAACTGCTGAGCTTCAGTTCATCTGCAAATTTGACACCATCAGCTCAGGATTGAACAAAGACTGTGAATGGCTTGCCAACTACAGAACCAGTTTCTCCTCTCTTGGTTTTCACACCTCAACTACTAGAACAGGGCCTCATCCTCCCTGATTGAACTGACCTCGTTATCTCTAGCTTGCTTGCTAGCATATATATACCTGCCCCTGGATATTTCTACCACATGCATCTGAAGAAGTGGGTATTCACCCACGAAAGCTCATGCTCCAAAACGTCTGTTAGTCTTTCAGACTGTATTAAGTGCCCATTTTGGGGAAAAGAGAAGTTAGCTGAGACAGTCTGAAGGAATTGTTGGAGAAGTCTGATCCCATTTCTGTGAAGACAAAACACACATTAAAAGGGACAGAAAATGACAGCAAAGATAGAAGATACAACTTCTGTCTTCGGTGCCAACTCTCACTTGAGCCCTGCTGCTGGAGAAACATGGGCCCAACAAATGGTTTTATCAGCTTCTCTAAGACCTGAGCAACTTGTACCAGCCACAGACTGATTAAGGCACCGCTTTTATCTGCCTCACTGGTTGCAGCCTCAACCCAACATTGCAAAAGCCATAGTCTTGGCCGGCTAAGCCAGACTGTTATTAAACAGAAGGCAAAAGGAGAAAGATAGGAAAGAGAAGAAATAAGGCAGGAAAGGAAAAAAGACACACAAGAGAGGGAGTCAGGAAACCAAGTCTCACATTCTAAGTGTTGTTTACTTTAGACTTAGCTGAAGCCACTGTAGCAATGTCATTAGTTCCCTCTATCTGGCCCAGTCTGATCAGGGTACCTTCCAGGATCAGAGCAATGAAGGCCAAACAATATTGTTATGGTGGATCCTGGGGTCTCAGGAGACCGTGGGGATGGCAGCGCAGCCATGATAGTAAAATTTGCTCCTTCTGTTCTATGAGTCAACAGTGTAATACTCTTGCCAAAAAAAAAAAAAAAGGCAAATATTCTGGGATGCATTAGGAGTGTCGTAAGCAAGACATAAGTAATTCTTCTGCTCTACTCTGTGCTGATACAGACTCAATTGGAGTACTGTGTCCAGTTATGGTAGCCACATTTCAAGAAAGATGTGGACAAAGTGGAGAAAGTCCAGAGGAGAGCAACAAAACTGATTAAAGGTCTAGAAAACTAGACTTATGAGGAAAGATTGAAAAACTTGAATTTGTTTAGTCTGGAGAGGAGAGGACTGAAGGGGGGGACATTGTAACAATTTTCAAGTTGTTACAAGGAGGAGGAAGAAAAACATTTCTTGTTAACCTCTGAGATTAGGACAAGAAGCAAGGGGCTTAAATTGCAGCGAGGGAGGTTTAGGTTGGACATTAGGAAAAGCTTCCTAACAAGGTAGTTAAGCATTGTAATAAACTACCTAGGGAGGTTGTGGAATCTCCATCATTGGAGGCTCTAAAGAGCAGGCTGGACAAACACATTTCAGTGATGGTCAAGATAATACTTAGTCCCTTGCACTCATGGTAGGACTGGACTAGAAGACCACTTGAGGTGTCTTCCAGTCCTACGATTCCTACCATATTTGCTCCAAAATCTCTTTTTCAAGGACCTCAAGGAACTAATGAATGGAATGGCAACCCCTGATTATTTTGTCTACCAATTAGGTAGAATTTCTGACACACCAATTTTGGTCCATTAATTTCTGATTCTATTCTCATTTGTTTACCAGTTAGGATCTTACCAATATCCTTGGGTGATATCAGCATACCCACTTCTTTGGATTAATTCATTCCGCCTTCCCATCTCCCTTTTGTATCTTTTTCTATCAATATTTATTGTTATAGGTGATTTTAACATTTGATGAACTTTCACACAC
The DNA here is from genome assembly GCF_025201925.1 of Gopherus flavomarginatus. Lineage (NCBI taxonomy): Eukaryota > Metazoa > Chordata > Testudines > Testudinidae > Gopherus > Gopherus flavomarginatus. Next base: position 38,380,780 of record NC_066626.1, read on the forward strand.
TTTCCTACAACTACGCTCACAGTTGTAGTAATTGCATGCAGCAGCCTTACCTCAACAGACCCATCTCCTTTCTGTATCTGTGCGGGCTCCATGGCTCTAAAAAGCACTGGGAGCAAAAAAAGCTGTTCAAGTGCTTCTTGGCTTCTTCCTCTCTTCTCCACACCCCAAAAAATCCCACAGGGATTGCCCTGCTGCGTTGTTTTGGATTGTACCACTTCTTATTCCATGTGCAAAACACTCAAGGCTCACCTTTTAATTTAGGTGCAGCCACAACTTGAGGAGCTGGAAGAACGAGGCCAGCAACAGCATCAGGCAGCAGAGCAGAGGTGAAGACCATCTGTGAAGATGCCCCTTGCATCATGTGGTTCTGCTGAAGTCTGTGCATTCAAGTAGCAGAACCCCTGGCTTTTTCAAGAAGTAGGTGAGGGGAAGAGTCAGGGTGGACTGATTTAAATCAAGGCAATTTAAATCACCAAGTGGAAAGAAAGCTTTCACTTAAATCATCGATTTAAATGAACTTTTCCATTGATACTTCAGTTGTTTTCTAAAGAAAAGTGCATTTTTATTGGCTGATACAACTATTAAAACTTACTGATTTACAAATAAATAGCCTTAACACTAGATTCAGCACATCTTTTTGCTCCCTAGGAGGAAACACTATAATTATATAGCTTAATATTTTCATCATCTTCTTAACTGTACACTTTTAGTATGTCAGAAAATGGTGAATAATATATGGCTTATTACGTAGATAATTAACTTTTTGCTCATGATTTGTGCAGACAAAATTTATTTTTATTAAAACAAAACTACCTTCAATGTTTGAGGTACATAAATTTCTCTTATCAAGATGTTCCACATTTCCAGCTAAGTGATTTATTAAACAGAGGGATTAAGTGTGGTCAGTGAATTAAACTGATTACTTTAGGTCAGCCTGGGAAAATTTTCAGTACTCCTAAGTAAAAGTCCCTATAAATTGTGCCTATTTTACAAGAGCAAACTGGTCAAACTACCAACAGCATTTGATAGGTGGGTCCTTCGATTTTTTTTTTTTTTTATTCGACCAGTTGTGTGAGCTGGAAACCTGAACTTTACCAAGATCATACTTTCTTACTTAGAAATGTAATTTAAAAAATATTATCACTTAGAGCAGACTTCAAAAGACCATGAAAGGGTAATCCTTTGGCATTCTACAGCACTTCACTACATTGACTGCTCTACAAAAAGATTACAGAATTGATGACCCATGACCTCCCCCACAAAAAAAGAAAAAGAAAAAACACCTCTCTCTATTCCCTAAGTGCATATCAAAGGCTGAATGAAGTTGGGCATTCAGTACTTGGATGTCCATGCCAATTTTAGTCTGTGATTTGTGTATTCATTTCATTTGAAAATGACCGGGCCTTTCATCTGTCAGTGTAAAATGTGTGCTTCTCTTTACCCTGCCTGTAGCCAGTTCTCTGGAACAGTTTTATGTTAAAAAAATATACAAAAGCGTTGGACAGATACTCTTCCTGTACCTATCAATGGCTATGTTCAGAACTATGCTGTAGCAAAAATATACTGTTGATAATAGCAGAGGGCCATAGTTGAATTTTTTTTCCAACAAAAACTTTGATATATCACAAAATAAGACCCAACATGATAGATTTATGTATCTAAATAGCTCACATAGCGGGGTTTTCCCAAAAAAAATACCATAAAAGTGATAGCGGTTAATTGTGTGGCAAGTTTAATTTTAAAAATCTTAAGTCTGTTAACTTCTGTTTTTACACACCAATGTCTGCAAGCAAATGGTTGCGCATAAACCCTGTATTCTCCACACTGTGCCTCATTTAGCCTACTGTATGAAACTAAATTGAGGATGCCAGAAAATAAAAGTTTATAAAGATGTTACCATCTGCTATGAAACACAAGAAAACCACATACTTTTGGGTAGGACAGTCTCTTAATTCAGAGGTTAATTAACAGTCTAGATTTGTGCCTATTATTACACTATTATTCCATTGAAAAGTCATAGTTCAGTCAAATCATGTAAGTCTGGTTGAGGAATTTACTACTACTTTTCCATAAGAGGCAACATAGCTAAAGCATTAGGAATGAGTCAACAGGGGGTTTTATTCCTGGATCACAATCAACCTGCCCTATGACCCTACATGAGTCACATTTGGCCACTCTTGCAGAAATCAAAACTGCTGGAAGTCAGGACATTAATCTCTATGTACCCGTCTCTCCTTCTATCAAATGGGGACAACACCCCTCCCCGTCAGTAAAGCGCGCCAAGATCTGGATTACAAGTGGTGGCGTGTTGCTCCCTAGTGGCAGCCCTGGGGCACAATACCAGCCTCCTGCTTCTCCGGGCCGAAGGAAGGAAGGTGAGCTCAGGAGCCAATCGGCAGGGCCTGCGGTGCGAGTGCTCAGAGTCCCAGGTGGGATCCCTGCTGTAGGTGGCCCGTGGGCAGCTTCCTGGCTACCACAGTAGGTACCAGCCAGCACCAGACTAAGGCATTATCGCTACTAAGCGAGCCTCGCCCCGCCCCGCCCCGCCCCGCGGGGACGGGCGCTCGGGACCGGCGGGTTTACCGGCCAGAGGCTGGAGTCAGGACAGGCAGCAGCTCCTCCGCCCCCTCCCCGCGTGCCGGCTATCCTGTGGGGCAGGCGGGAGAAGGGCGGTCAGCCAGGCACAGGCCCAGCCCCTACCTGCGGCACGTTGTTCCCCTCACCCCCACTAACGTGGTGGGGCTGAGGTTCAGCCCCGCTCCGAGTCTGGCCTACGGGCCAAGCGCCCCAACTTACAAGTTACGCGGACCCCCATAGAAACTACGATTCCCAGCATGCATTGCGGCCCGCCAGGGGAGGTAGGCGTGAAGCATTGCCCCCTAGAACCCGCAGTCTCTCTGCTCGGGCCCAGCCCTTGCTCACAGAACAATTTGAATGAGGACGTAAAGCGACACACTCACCAGCCGGGAGAACACGTCATTTCCGTCTCCGACAGAACAGCAGCGTGACAGGTCTAGCGCAGGGTAGCACCACCCCGGTAGTTCCAAGCTCCAGCATTTCCGCTTCCGCCTTGCCTGTTGCCGTGGCAGCGAGGGGGGGAGGAGACGCCGTCTGCCTGGCAGTCGCAGGTACTTCCGTTTCCGGCGGGGCAGTTGCCTTGGTAGCGGTGGCAGGGGGACGCGCTGGGTCTGGTAGTCGCGGCGATGGCCGGGGCAGCTGCGATCGCAGACGGGGAATTCACAGCGGCCATTTATGGGCTGATCCGGGCCGGGCGGTTCGCGGAGGCAGTGGGGATCTTGGGCAGCGAGCTGCAGAGTAGCTGCCGCTCCCGGGCCGGCCTCTCGCTGCTCGGCTACTGCTACTACCAGCTGCAAGACTTCGCGGCGGCGGCCGAGTGCTACGAGCAGCTGGGGGCGCTGCACCCGGAGCTGGACGAGTACCGGCTCTACCAGGCCCAGTCCCTCTACAAGGCCGGGCTCTACGCCGAGGCCCTGCGGGTCGCCAGCCCCCTGCTCGACGTGCCCGCTTACCAGGGACGCGCCCTTCGCCTGCAGGCTGCTGCCCACTACGCGCAGGGTGACCTCTCCGCAGCCAAGAGCTTGGTGGAGCAGGTGCTGGCCTCTGCTGCCGAGAGCAGCCCTGGAGCCGCCGAAGACCCCTCAGAGCTGCCAGATGCTGAGGTCAACCTAGGCTGCCTGTTGTACCGGGAAGGACGGCACGAGGAGGCCTGCAGCAAATTTGCAGGTGCCATGCAGGTGCTGGGCTACTGCCCTGAGCTATCATACAACATGGCGCTGTGCTGCTATGCAGCCAAGCAATATGCACCTGCCCTCAAACACATCTCTGATATCATTGAGCGTGGCATCCACCAGCACCCTGAGCTCAGTGTAGGCATGACCACCGAGGGCATCGACGTCCGCAGCGTGGGCAATACGTTGCTCCTGCACCGCACTGCCCTGGTAGAGGCCTTCAATCTCAAAGCTGCCATTGAGTACCAGCTACGCAACTTGGAAGCAGCCCAGGAGGCACTCACAGACATGCCCCCAAGAGCCGAAGAAGAGCTGGACCCTGTCACCCTGCACAACCAAGCGTTGATGAACATGGATAGCCGGCCCACTGAAGGGTTTGAGAAACTGCAGTTCCTTCTGCAACAGAACCCCTGCCCACCAGAGACCTTTGGGAACTTGCTGCTGCTGTACTGTAAACATCAATACTATGACCTGGCTGCTGATGTGTTGGCAGAGAATGCCCATCTGACCTACAAGCTGCTTTCACCTTATCTTTACAACTTCCTGGATGCCATGATTACATGTCAAACTGCACCTGAGGAGGCCTTTCACAAGCTAGATGAGCTGGCAGGAACAATGACGGAACAGCTGAGAAAGCTCACTAAGCAGGTGCAGGAAGCTAGGCAAAACCGGGATGATGAGGCTGTCAAGAAGGCAGTTAATGAATATGATGAGACTCTGGAGAAATATGTGCCCGTCTTGATGGCCCAGGCCAAGATATATTGGGACATGGAGAATTACACTATGGTGGAGAAGATCTTTCGCAAGTCAGTGGAGTTCTGCAATGAACACGAGGTGTGGAAGCTGAATGTGGCTCATGTGCTTTTCATGCAGGAGAACAAATACAAAGAGGCCATAGGTTTCTATGAGCCCATTGTCAAGAAGCACTATGATAACATCCTGCAAGTCAGTGCCATTGTGCTGGCCAACCTTTGTGTTTCCTACATCATGACCAGTCAGAATGAAGAGGCAGAGGAGCTGATGAGGAAGATTGAGAAGGAAGAAGAGCAGCTCTCCTATGATGACCCCGATAAAAAGATCTACCATCTCTGCATCGTTAACCTAGTGATCGGCACGCTCTATTGTGCCAAAGGAAACTATGACTTTGGCATCTCAAGAGTAATTAAAAGTTTGGAGCCTTATAACAAAAAGTTAGGCACAGATACTTGGTATTATGCTAAAAGATGCTTCCTGTCTTTGCTAGAGAACATGTCCAAGCACATGATCATGCTGCGTGACAGTGTAATCCAAGAGTGTGTGCATTTTCTAGAGCAGTGTGAACTATATGGCAGGAACATCCCCGCTGTTATTGAGCAACCACTTGAAGAAGAGAGGATTCACAGTGGGAAGAACACAGTTACATATGAAGCCAGGCAATTGAGGGCACTGATATATGAGGTCATTGGGTGGAATATGTAAATGCTGTGGCATTCCCATTCAAGATGGAGATGGACTATAATTCTCTTTGTTTTATTTTCACTTTTGTTGATGTTGACTCTGGCTATCCAAAGTAGTGAATTTTCTCTTTGATGTATTATATTTCAATATATTTGTTCTACTGTTTTGCTGTATTTAATGGAAGATGGTGTGCTAACACAAAATTAACATGTTTAATGACTAACGATATCCTCATGCATCAGTGATATTTTATGGTTTGTTTTTTGTAAGATAACTACCACCACAAACCTTATTACAGAAATGTTGTGGAGGTTCTTTTGTGTATATAGTTTTATTAATATGAAGCTACATTAACTAGCTTTTATAATCTGTATGTTGACACTTTGAAATAATTTCTGTTCCTTCTCCTATCAGTTTTGTGACTAGACTTTAATGGAAATCTGGTATAAAGCCATTTCTTTAATTTATGGTTATTTCCCTCTTTTGGGAAATGCTTTCTTTCTGTTTGATTTTCCTACTGCACTTTTCATATATTTTATATTATAGTGGTTGTATTTCCTAATACAAACTTAGTTTCTATAATAAAAAATGAGGCTACAAAAATGAGCAGAGTTTTCTGTTATTTTTACCCTTGTGCTTGGGAAAGTTACAGGTCTAACTCAGAAGCTGAGACATAGTGAGGTACATGTAGTAGAGTAGAGAAATGGGAGCCAAGTTTACTCTGCTGCTCTTCCTTCAATTAGCCTTGAAGATGAATGTGTTCCTGGTTTTGGGGCTTATATTACAGTGGCAGGATGGGAATTTCTGCATATTCTAATGTAAATTGGGCCATGATAAATAGGAGTTGGTTCAGACACTGGTCACTTCATTCCTAATACTTATGGCCTACTTTTATAGTTAGTTCTCCATGTTACTAGCATTGCTCCCTTCTAGTATAATGTGTTTATGTATTGCATGTAACTTCATGTGTTGGTCTTAGGAGCACCTCTTTTCTACTACCTCCCCATATACCTTCATCAGTAGAGGTTACCTCACTAGCTTGTTCAAAGTAGCACCTGTGGAAATAACTCATCATTGAGGGTCTGTCCTGGTGTGTTTAGATATCTGTTTTGTCTCTCCATCTGATGGCTATAGTACTCCCAGCATTTGCCAGCCTCCAGTAAGCACTGCATGAATTGGTAATTATATCAGAATCCCCAGTGTTCAAAAGTGTGTAATACCAATTTCATGTGAGATTTACTGCTCCTATACTTGGGTGGAAAAAAAGCTAATCCTCAATCAGTTTTCTCCTCCTACACCTCTCAGAAAAGCTGTTCATTTACTTACTCAATAGTCCTTCCTTTAGCAGCTTCACTACCACTGGTTCCAGACAGCTCATCTCTTTTATATTCCTCTTATGTCTTTTGAAACATACGTTCCTACCTTGGTATCTGTGTAATCCAGCCCCCTACTGGCCCCTGTTTAATTGTCTTCCTGAAGGCTGTTCTCTCCTTTGCACTATGTGGTGATTAACCTTTTTAAAGGATGTAGATTTGTACCTTTAACCCGCTCCCTTACTTTAAATAGCTTCCTCCTGCATGACCTGTGGAGTAGCGTTTCAAGAATGCTTGGCTCGAAAAGTCCAGTTCCTAAGCAGTGGTTTACCTGGCCAGAGAAAGGAGAGATGAGCATCTTTTGACCAGAATGTTTATTGGGTTTATGGAGTGTGTGGTGAAGAATCCAGATGCAGTGACAGCTCCCACTTACGTATATCAACTTTTCTACCTCTCCACCTTGTTCTGCTGCGTCCAGTGGTCCTTTTTTTTGTCCAGGGACCTGATCGTTATCACCCAAAAACATGTACTTTTTATAAGGTTGATCAGGAATGGCAGGCCCTTGACTAGTAACAAACAGGACGCTTACAACTGTTTCAACATTGGTCCACTAAATGTGTTCACGCATTGGGAGGAAAACCTCTGATATTGGGTATAGTTGCTCATCAGGTTTTCAGACAAGGGAAATGGGTGTGTATTAGTTAATATTAAGTCTTAACCATTTTCTAAAATGATGCTGAACATCTTTTGGGGCAAAGAAATAATGTTCAGCACTGGCTCAGCTGCACCCATTGTCAGCAACGGAAACATTTTTTAGAGTGTGTCATTTGGCACAGAGGCCTAGAAGTAAGGCTTCCATAGTTCATTACTAGTCCATGGAACCATCCAGCCCCTCACTTCCATTTTAAATAATTTTCCACTATTCTTTCCACGTGAGGCAGAGACCTGCAATTTCAAATTTTGTTCACATTCGTGGAGCACAGCAGCAGGCTGGAAAGCATGTTTCTGATTTACAGTGGAATTGTATTATATATTATGCATAACCTTTTAAAAAAAAAAGGGTTTTAAAAGTCACCCCACATACTAGAGAATGAAGTGCAGGCTGTGGGCAGGGACACAGGGAACATCAGTGCTTTGTTTAATATTCATCATGTGTGTTCTGCAAAACTCAATGAACATTTTAAAAATATTAATTTGTGTATGCATGTTTGTCAGTGCAAATGTTGAATCCCCTCCCAGCAGTTTAATGCAGAATGAAGACCACTTTACGGTTTTATTCATGGCTGACCTATTCTGTGATGTTTCCATGCTCTGTTTTCCCATAACCAATTTTTAACATTCATCACCGTCCACAACAAGTACCTAACAACAGCCAGGGACTTCTCTTCTCATCTCATCTCATCTAAGCACAGCAGGGCCCCAAACCATAGATTTGGTCATTGAAGGCATGGAAGGGGGAATGTTTCTCATTCATTTCAAATTCAGTAGCAGCCCCTTAACTCCCAGGGTGGAGAGGGGCCAATATAGGGTAGCCAGCTTGACTCACAGCAGTAGACTTTTTGGCTAGCAAGTCTTTTAAAAAGCAGCCAAAAAAGAAAAGGAAACCAAAAAAAGACAAAAATGTGCAAAGCACCTTATTTGTGTTTCTATGCTGTTTAGATCCAGTAATGAATAGAAACAGCTGTATGTTATGTTTATTATTGAGTCTCCAAAAAGAAACTCCACATAAATACATTTGGACATGTATATTTGCCTATTTTTGTTTTTCCTAAAGTTAATTATTTTAGGAAAAATTATCAGAGCAGCCACCAAAAAAATTATTGTGAGAACCCCTGTCCCATGCCTTGTCTACACTAAAGGGAAAAGTCGATCTAAACTATGCAATTTGAATTACCTGAATAGCATAACTCAAATCGACACAGCTGAAATCTACTTACTGCGGGGTCCACACTTACGCGATGTTGATGGGATCCCTTGATACTTCTTGATCAGGTGGAGTACAGGAGTCGAGGGGAGAGCCATCTGTAGTCAATTTAGCAGGTCTTCACTAAACCCACTAAATTGACTGCCGATGCATTGATCACCGCGCATCAATCCCCTGGTAAGTGTAGACAAGCCCTTAGACTTGGTAGAGACATTAGAAAATATTGCTGTATTACCTAGCACCAATTACTGGGGAGGAAAGGTGGGAGAGTTTTGGTGCATTTGTTTCTTTCTCCCTTGACAAACCCTGGAAAACAATGTGAGTAGTAAAGTGCTTTCTGTATTTCCTTACAACCCTTTTGCCTACCTCCCACCTCTACCCCTAAATCCTATGCACTAAGGACTACATCATTGCTGTGTTTTTCTGGGTAAGCACCTACTGCTGTCTTTAAAAGTTTGTTTTATGGCATCTCCAACTGCAAAGCTTTTAATCATGAAACATGTTCCATAAATGTTACAGACAGTCTTATAACCATCTTTGCACTGCATCTAATGTTACTATCATCTGGTTTTCACACAAGTACAGTTTTGGAGGAAGGCACATTTATTTGGAAGACGGAAAGGATACCAAAAATGGGTTATGCTGCTTAGAAAATAACAATCTGTCCACATCTATGCCACATGCCTGCACACTTCTGCTTTGTCCATAGTCAAGATTGTTGTTTTCATTTAAAAAACAAAACAGACCCACACTACTCAGAAATAGCTGATTGTCTTACTGTGGAGTTCACTGAAGCCAAACATTGTTTCTTCAACAGAAGCATTTAGTTTTTGGAGTGCATGGTGAGAGGGAAGTAAGCAACCCTATTTTATGACATCATTACGTGAAAGTTCAGCAGCATGAAATCCCACCCCACCCACTCTCATACTCCCACACAAATATCCTGATCGGGTAGTCATTTTATTCAGAATGATAGTTTCATTGTAAAGAAACTAAGAACGGCCGTACCGGGTCAGACCAAAGGTCCATCTAGCCCAGTATCTGTCTACCGACAGTGGCCAATGCCAGGTACTCCAGAGGGAGTGAACCTAATAGGCAATGATCAAGTGATCTCTCTCCTGCCATCCATCTCCTTCCTCTGACAAACAGAGGCTAGGGACACCATTCCTTACCCATCCTGGCTAATAGCCATTTATGGACTTAACCACCATGAATTTATCCAGTTCTCTTTTAAACGCTGTTATAGTCCTAGCCTTCACAACCTTCTCAGGTAAGGAGAAAAAGCTGTGAAAATGAATCTAGTGTCATATTACTGACCTCAAATCATAAAAGGAATGCCACTTATAGATTCTAAGGCCAGAGTCAGTCCCTGAATGAAGGCTTGCAGGATTGAGACCCTAATGTGTGTATGGTGTGTGCTGAAAGATAAGAACTGAAACATCTATCATCTCTTCTCCTCTCAGCCCATTTCTTCTTTATCTCCTCTTTTCCTGTCAGTCACTTATAATACTACTGTTTCCTGGCTAAAACACAGCTGTACCTACTGGCAGGAGCTGGAGCAGATAATCAAGATTTTCACTAGTAGCACTTAGGGCGTGTTCCTACAAGGCACTGAGTGTCCTCAACTCCCACTGACTTTAGTGACAGCTGAGGACAATGGGAGTTGAGGTCTGTCAGAACCTTGCAGGATTAGTCCTTTGTGGTATATTAGGGCCTAGCAATAGTTGTAACCATTCAGTATAGTAAAGCTCTATTGTTAACACTTCTGAACCTGTATAAGACCTTCGTGATATGGAGAGGGTGAAATGGGTAACCAGGAATCAGAGATGGGTTTTGTTTTCCACAAATTGCACATTTATATTTCTCAGTGCTCTCCTTGCACTGAATTCAGAAGCCATTTTGTCCTCAGAGTTTATTGCAGGCTGTCAGAGGAGACACTCACCATTCTCGCTCACAAAGATTTTACTTTGTTCTTATTTCAACAATTGAAAAATTTAATTATAGATTTTGTTAATCCTTTTTAAAAAACAAACTAAAAATCCTCTAAATTTTGGGCCTTAATTGACTGGTGCTGTCTCCTCAAAATAAAGAGTGGGAATGCCTGCACAGTGCATGTCTCCTTCAGATTCTGGATCATGTGATAAAAGACATGTATGTACTGACATCAGCTTTTCTGCAGCATTACAACATTCTGCATTACAACAAAGAGCACGGATCATCATAGGTGCAGTGCCACACATATATTTATATATATATATATATATATTTTAGTTCCACTTAAAATAGTCTTTTGTTCGGATTTCCACGTTCCACAGACTTTGCAGTATTAAACTAGTTCATAAGAACCAGAAAAGGAAAATGACTCACGGCAAAAACACAGCTAGCTAGTTTAGAGTCAATGTCCAAGCTGCACTTTGATGGCTACTTTGTCCATCAAACATACTGCATACTAATGATGGTATGATTAAAACACAGTTTGATGAGTACAGATAGTACAGTACAGATACTCCTTTTTCATCAGTATGTTCTCAAATTTATGTTTCAGAATAAAGGGGCTATGATAGAAAAATTATTGCCTGTTTAAAAAACAGCACAGCACGACAACATTCCAGCTGCGAACTCTGCATAAGAATGTTTATCTCCAAACAATAAAGCTGTTTTTATTTTATAAAAGTAAAATAAAAATGTATTATTAAACTGTCTTAAAGATTTGTAAAGCTTTTTAAAAAGCAATAATGCTAAATTCTGGGTCATGGAGATGACCCCAACTGCCAAAAACAATGATATGCACTTAAGGCCACACAGATTTAATTACACAAATTTAGGGGCATAAGTGATATTTCTTAAAGAGGAAATTTTCATAGGTCATCCGAGACCTAGTCACAATGGAGAAATTATTAATGTGACACTCTAAAATGCTTTAGTATAAGATGATATCAGGCATGTCACTCCAGGAGTTACTGCAGGCCAACTTGAAAACTTTGCTACAAGCTCAGTTTTTTACAGAGATACCCACAACCATCTGCGTGTTTTTACTATAGATTTCTATGATTCTGTTTCACCAAATTTTGCAATAAAGCCATTTTCTCTTATTTTATGAGAGGACTGTTTCCCTCTCAATAGTCTAGTAACAAAATAATCTCTTTCTAGTCAGATAGGCACAAAATTGCATCTTTCTGTCACCTGCTTAGCCAATCCTGGCCTTTTAGAACTGATGAAGGAGACCGAATGCCAGCATTGCTTTAAAAATATGTTAATGCTGTTTGTATGTTCTATCCTAATTTGACAATGGAGACAATCTGACTTATCCCAGTTCCTTTCGGAATAGAAAAGCAAACTTGCATCTGAGGGATAGCTCAGTGGTTTGAGCATTGGCCTGCTAAACCCAGGTTGTGAGCTCAATCCTTGAGGGGGCGATTTAGGGATCTGGGGCAAAAATCTGTCTGGTGATTGGTCCTGCTTTGAGCAGGGGGTTGGACTAGATGACCTCCTGAGGTCCCTTCCAACCCTGATATTCTATGATTAGAAGGAGGAAGAATCATCTTTTACTATATTGGCAATTCAGATTTTTTGAGATGTGGGAATTACTACATAATACTGTAATCTATCTGTAATAACTCACTGCAGTCAAATCTACATACTGGGCCAGCTCATACCTGCACTTCCCTGACACTTTCTTCTCTATTCAACATAATCACTACCCCCCGCCCTTGCCTCTCCCCGGGCCCTCACCCATACTCTCTTCCTCTATCTCTGTTGCTGCTTGTGTCTCTTTCTTTCCCGGCAGTATCTCCGCAGGAGTTTTACTCCCTCTCTTAGGTCCATCGAATCATAGAAATACAGAGCTGGAAGAGACCTTGAGAGATCATCTAGTCCATTACCCGGTGCTGAGGCAGGGCATCTCATGCACAAACAGAAGACATTTTGACTGAGTTTTATCAGTTTTATTTTACTCACTTCGTGTCTGCTGGCCAGGAGAACAGAACTGGCGAACATTCAAACACTGCTGTGGAGGGAACACCTTTCACAAAACATCCTTCCTCCCTAATGAAAAAAAAAGATTTTGTTTATACGCCATGAAGCTATTTTATTTCATTATCCTCTGATTCACTGTAGTTCAAACAGGCTAGACAAGCAGACATGTAAAAGCTCACACATACTGTATCTGATTTTAGATCTGCTGACAGCATTTATCACTGTAGCGCATACTTGGATTTAAGGGATCTGCCTTTCCATCAAAGTCCTGGGATAAGGTTTTTTCAGAGGGCACATAAATCCTCAGTATATCCACTGCAGAAAAGCCCACTGCATTTTATGTTGAAACAAAAAGCCATATCTTCATGTTGACTATTATCTAATGAGGATAATAAAGATGTAACCAGTATCTTCAGTGTATTCCATAGAATTACAACTGACATAGCCACAGACAAAACAGTTGTAGAGAGAGCTCCATTAGGAAATATTACCTGATTTCTGCGTGTGACTTTATCCAGGCAGCACATGCCTTTGTGTAACCTTCAGAGATAGGCTACGTTTAGACAGATGTATGCCATTCTCAGGAGTTGCTACAGAGGGTGCTGATAAGCCACAGTTTGGCACATAAACCACCACCCTGTTCTCCCACTGGAGGTCAGCACTCTGACATTGAATCCGAATGCTGCAGTCTGCTAGGAAACCACTTCATGTGTGAAAGATGAGAGGCTCAGAGCGGAAGGAACAGCAGCTGCATGCAGCATTCATTAATGAAACACTGAAACAGAAACTCCAACCACAAAATCATGAATAAGGGCGGAATGGGCGCTGGCATATAAAATGTACTTGATTCTGCAAGATGCTGCACTCCAAACTGCTAGTGGATCATAGAAGTTGAAAGCACACAACATTGCTCAGGGGAAGCTCAGCGCCTCCCAGGACTGGGCCCAAGCAGTGGATCTGTGAAATACAGCATTAACAATGAGATCAACAGGAACAAGAGAGAAACAAATGAATGGCTAATACTCAAACCAGACTGCCAGAGTGAAAGGCAGCTCAGCTCTCACCCTGCCAGCACAGAGTCGTTGCTCCAGATCCAGGTGAGAGTCACTCCCTCACTCAACATTTGTCAGTCATTTTATATGAGGAGAAAACAATGAAGCCCAAAATGTTTGCATAAACGTAAAAAATAATGACCGTGTCCGGTCCCCCAGATGAAGGCTGTGCTCCTTCAGAACCAGGTTCTGCTGGCCTTTCTCTGGGTGCAGAGCAGGGGAAGGGGACAAGGAGTCTTCTTCCAGTGTGAGGCCCACATGAGGGCCTGACAGAATTGCAGACCCTGCCTTCCAGGTAGCATGGTGGCTCCTGTCCCCCTTTTTCCTGCCCCAAAGGAGATGAGAGAGTGGAAGCCATGGCTCTGCTCTTTACTCCCCAGTCAGAACTGCAACCAGCTGCATGTAAAGGGTAAACTGAACCTTACAAAGGAGTTTAGTTTCAGGTGCTCAGCAGCCGTCTCCCCTCCCAAGCTCCAGGAGGTGATGTTTCTGACTGAAAAACACAGGAGGTGCTTTCTCAGTGTGATGATACTCTGCACTGCTTCTAAAGCATATCCCTAAATGCCAGTCTAGCCATGAGCTATATTCGTGATTAGATCAGGACTTTTTTGCCACATCAATGCAAATCTGGAGTGACAACGGATTTCATTGGCGTTATTCTGGATTTGCACAGAGTTACAGGCGTTGATATGATACTCACTACCACAGTATCTGAGCACCTCACAAACATTAATGAATTAAGCCTTACAACACCCCTGTAAAATAAGGAAGTACCTCTTATTTATAGATGGGGAAATTGAAGCAGGGAGACAGGATAATAAGTTAGTGCTAAAACAGAGAACAAAATCCAGAGCAACTCTCAGTCCTGTGCTTTACCTACAAGAATACTAGCACGCTCCTGAGAGAGAATCATATTAATATTTTGGAGGCTATAACATGCAAATAACAAGAATTAATAACTATGACACATACAATGAAAAATTAAGTTGTTATAGAAGTATTGGACCTCTGAAAATGAAGCAGGAAGAGTTTTCGGCCTTTATGGTTAGTCTTAGTCATGCTTAGTCCTGGGCATGAAATATAGAGGTGAGTGTTTGACCTTGTGAAATGCATGCAAGTTAGCATAAGTAATGTACTGTATAGTTCTGTGAATTGCTGGAGAAAGCTGGTTATAGGAGGATTAAATAAAAAAGGAAAACAGTTTATTTCCTTTTGATAATTTCTCTGAGGCTTCAGTTTCTCATTCTGGTCTCTTCTGCATGCCTAGAGAGGTGATCCTGATATTCAGTATAAAATGTAGAGATTCCCTAAAGGGAGCTCAAAAGAAATTCTCTGCTTCAAATTCAAACCTGATGGTACATATCACATCGGGGATCCTTTTTATCAGCAGGATACTCAGAAGGGAAGAATGATTTACTCACAAAATCTCTTAAACCTTCTACTTGCAGAGTCTAGGATAGAATTTATGGCATTATCATCTTTTGGTCCTAAACTCCCCCCAGCAAAATTCTTCTATGAAATCTGAAACACTAGTCATCGATTTTCTGGCTGATGAAATTTCAAAGGCATGTGTTCTTCTGTGATAGAGTCACAGCAGGCCTCTGTCTTAGCTTTGGTGTTCCCTCCTGTTAGAAATCAGAGAATGACACCCTAGGGATGCATGTTAAATGGATACCTCCCATCTTTTGCATTTGGATTTGTATTAACCTCCCATAATTTAAGATTGCATCAAGTTAGGGAATTTATTTCTCTAATTTTCTCCCCCCCCCAAAAAATAGAGATCAATTTACATGAAAAGCCTAAACAACTTTAGGCTTCATTTTGAGTTTTAACCTAAGTAATCAACTCTGAGTTAAGGATGAGGAGGATAGGAATTTATGTAGCCAACATTAGCCTAGTAAAATGATTCTGTCTACTGCAGGCAAACAGTATTACAGTGAAACCAAAACTGAGCTGTAGGTGTTTTTATTTTCCTTTTAAAAGTCTTTAAATCTATCCAATGTGTTCTCTCTTACTTGATAAAATATATATTAGGGCCTGATTCTAAATGTTGCTTATGCTGGTTTGAAACACTTTTTACTCTGGTGTAATTAATCCTGAATGATACTGGTGTAAATAAAGTCAGAATGAGGCCTGTTGAGTTGAAACAAACTTTTTTTACTCTCTAATTAGTTGCCTATTACTGTTTTTTGTTCTGTGTTTGTACCGCACCAAGCACGATAGGGTCCAGGTCCACAACTGGGACTCCTAGGAGCTGAAGCAATAAAAATAATAAATAACACTAATATCCTGTTTCATTACTTGATCTTAAACTGTTAAATCCAGGAACAAATGTGCACAGCTAGAATGCTGATGAGAATAGTATAATAGCTAGAAAGACAAATCTGGTTTTAGAAGACAGGATTCAGTTCTGATCCACTGAATATGACCATAGTTGTGCCCTTGGAACAGGCATATTGTGTGACCTGCACTACAGTATGTAATTTCTAAAGAAAGCAGAGAATCAACTTTGGACTGTAAATTGTCCGATTGCCCCCTCACACCTTTTTTACACTAGTATAATTCCACTTCTCATGGCACAAATCTCAATTTACAGCAGTGTAACGTGACAGTAGAATCAGACCCTTAGGATTCTAAAAAAGACATGGGAAGCTCATCAGTGTATACAATCATAATAGCTCCATTCACGTCAAGGGAGTTAAGCTGATTTATGTCAGCTGAGGATCTAGAGCCCATGGCCATATCAAGAAAATATTTAATTGGCTCAGTTACTCCCAGGAAATTCAAAGCACTTTGGATTTGTTCACCAGAGTATTTCCCTTTCATTAAAAAGTGGTCATTAATTTACTAAGATTGGGAAAAAAAATACTGAACTAAAAGAACACAGCTCTAGGGGGAAATGTTTGACTCCTGCTTCTTAATCCCTGAAAGTAAATACAGTCCTGAGTGTCTCTGGGCACTGCCAGAATGCCAATAATAACTAGAAAGGCCCAGATGCCTGTTTGGTCTAAATTAGTTCTGATTTACACCAGCTGGGGATCTGACCCATGCACATCAAATAATTCTGACAACACTTTATATTAATAGTAATTAGCACTTTGATTTCCTCTTATAATGTAACTACTTTCAATAGATATAGAGAAGGGCTGGAGACCTTGTGTGCAGGTTATCTAGTCTAATTATTTTCAACCTGTGGTCCGCGGACCTCTGGGACTCCGCAGACTATGTCTAAGATTTCTAACAGGGTCCACATCTCCATCCAAAATTTGTTAGGGGTCTGCAAATGAAAAAAGATTGAAAACTACTGATCTAGTGCATTCCTTTGTACTGATACAGGACAGTACAGGAAAGCTTATGCTATGCTGTCCAGTGAGCTATTATGTATACACATTGTGACTTGCTTAATGACAGCTTCCTGTACGAACGTTCTTCCACCTTCTTTAAAAAGGCAATTCATCCATAGCAAAAACTCACGGAACACTACTGTCTTTTCTAATGTTACACTCTCACCAAGGAGAGTAGGGAACAAATATCTTCTTAGTAATTACATCAAACACCGTTGCTGGTAAAATTAGACTGAGTCCATCAAACAATACGTCTCTGACCTGCACAGTGAAAAACAGTCCATCCCTTGCACCACAAACAGGATAGATGGGGCTGTCGATGTGGGTGCCTCAATGGACATAAGGAAGGATCAGCCTGTGGAGTGTCATTCTGGAAGGAATGGTCTCAATGAGAGCAGAGGATCTCTTTGCTATCAGGTTGGCCCTCTTTGGAGCATGGGGTATCTGTGCCAGCAGTGGCCTCAGCGGGTGCATGGCAGGATTAGGAAAAGACTGAGGAATCTTTCCAAGGATGATGGGGTTCAGCTGGGCTGGAAAAGATGTGCTATAAGGCATCCAGCTGAACACTGAACTGAGAGCTGTGTGAGAGCCAAATTACCAATGTTCCCTCCATTGCTATTTACATACAGAAGCTGATTTCATTCAATGACAAGGGACTAATTCCTCAGATGGGGTGAATTAATTGTAGCTCCATTGGATGTCTTCAAAAAGTCTGAGAAACTAATCCTTGATTTCTTAATTCAAAACTATCTGCTGCCCACTCTCTGCTCCTTTTACTCTCTCGGTATTTGTTTTTTTTCCTGTTTCACTCACTCTGCTCCAGCTTTCACCCTATTTTTTGCTACTGATTTTTTTACTCTCCCCTTTATCCACATTTTTATCAAAATGAAATCTGAACCCAGTGATAAAGATGGAGTTACTGTCAACATTTCAAACCCATGATAACTGAGTCAAAATGAGGTTACATGAGTTCATCCCATTCCTGATAAAACAATAAAAAGCAATCTAACATCCAAGTCTATCCAGCTGTGCACAACAAATGTAACATTGCCTGGGCAGGAATGGAAATCCACACACTGACACCCTTGTCCCACACTTCCTCTGTGAACATACTGCTGGTTTTCAATAATTCTTCCCATTTCTCAGAATATTAAGTTTGAGCACAAGAAAACCCAGACAGCATGTAATCTCACTGTGACATTATAGTGAAGTTAATAAAAGTCCACAAAACTTGCCAAAGCCTGGGAATTTTAAGAGGCATGTATTTATGTGTGGGACCAGGGTGAGGTCCAGAGGGAGGGAGAGAGAAATCAGACCAAGAACCTGATTAGGGCAGGACCTTTTTGGGGAACTCCAAGTACTTTTAAAGAAGTGGTGGCCAAAGTTTGACTAGGCAGAACGTAACTCAGATTTCTATTGCACACCTTTAATATGGAGGCTCAGTTATAGGAATGCCCCTGAGCAGAAGGTCTTCTTGGCTGGTGTACAACTAGGAGGAGGGCTCTGCAATGGTTAGGGTCTGCAGTGGAGGTATATTGAGGTGTGTCTGGTATGTGTCCAGAGCACACTGCATTATGGCTCCCATCTAGTTTCCAGGAGCCACAGGAAACCATGGGAAGCAAAGTGTGAGTTAGAGTGGATGCTGAATGCTAGGCAGGTGCCTGCATGGTCCCAGAATACAGGGAGCACAACAATGGCTTAAAACTGTTTTAATGCCCTCCAAATCATCTCAATCCCTGAGCCAAACACAAGAATGGAGTAACTGAGAATTGAGCCCCTAGTCTCCAAAGAGTAGACATTTTAAAATGCAGTGTTCTATCTTAATCTGAGCATCTACAGCTCATTGCATGCTGGAATTTATAGCCTCTCTAGGCTAAACCTCCTTATTAAAAATGTGGGAGTTTAAAGACTACTCCATTTAATGATGCTCCCATACAGCTGGCAAGTTGCCTCACTTTGGCACAGATTGGACATCACTGTTTTAAAAAGCTTCAATCCCCTATCTTCCCTTTAGTGTAGTGACTCTTCCTCTTCACATGGATTGTAGATTTCAGAAATGATGCATGAACAAGTTTTCCTTTCTAAAAGATTTCAGCAATTCATTATTTTACAGTACACCCTGCATAAGTCTAGGCAGCACATGCTAGTGGTGGGGACATATGCTATGGGATAAGGTTCTAATCCCGACCATTTCATAAACTCACTGTGTGCCACTGGGTAGAGTACAATCTTGCTATCTCAGTTTCCTCATTCTAAAAATGGGAATAATTATACCTACTCCCCTTTGTAAAGGGCTTTGGGATCTCTGGCTGGAAGGGACTAGATACAGTAAGTGCAAAGCACAACCATTAGATGATGGGGGCACAACAATTTCTGTTGGCTTTAATGGGAGGTCTAGAAGCCTGTGCCGGGCTTTGAAATGTAGGGGGGAAGATTCTACTCTGTTGTTAGGATTTTTTTGTCCTTTGACTAGAAATTGTCGTTGTCCGTTGTGACTCTTCTATTTCACTGGAGCAGTATTTGGCTAACTGGACCATATGAAAAACACAACTCTATATGAACCAGAGCAATGTTGGCAGAGTGTCTACTTAAATGCAAAGATGAGAATAGAGACTTTGGTTTCGCTCATATAGAAGGAGAGCCCATGAAGTCATGACTGAACATGCAATAGGTGTTTGCCTTAGAGTCGTTGCCCAATATTTCCCTCCCTTACTTCTGCACGTTAGATGATTGCTGTCCTCTGCCCCAGAAATAGCTGCATTTAAGTAGTTCTAGCTATAGTGTTGTAAATAAAATAACCAGGAACTCCAGTTCTAATCCCACCTGTGCTGCTGACTCACTGCACCTATATATCATTGTTCCTCAGGCCAACAATTCTAATCTCTAAACCACCCTATTCAATTCCCAAAAATACTCAAGATGTGAGACCAGCACCTAAAATATCAATATACTGGTCAGCAGGAAGAACCAATCAGAAATAGCAAGCAGCTAGATCTCTACAGATCTGTGCATAGAACTATCACACTAGCAGACTAACTTACCATAGGGAAATGAGCGTCTGCCTTAGTTTTGCACAACAAATACAGACCCACCAATGATCACACGCTAGAGGTGGAAACATGCAAGTACAGTCTAAACCCAAAGAGGAATGACTATGCACCCAATACGCCAGAGGAGAGACTTAGAGATACACTTGCTACACATGTCCCAAATATGAGGAAATGTAAGAATATTATTTCCTTAAATGATCAAGAATCATAAAAGACATCACATCAAAATGTTATAAGGGGAGGTTGTGTTTGACTCTGAGATAAAGGAAAGAGGTGGTGTCATGCTATGGAACAACAGTCCATTGAACCAGGACTGGACAGTAATTACAAATGGACAGATCAAACCACACAACACAGAGTGGGATCCTATCATGGATGTGTCATACCTGCTCCTGATAGATACCTGAGGGGTTGTCCTTTTCTTAGACTTTGGCAACACATGTATAGCTTGTCATATCAATCAAGACTCACTGAAGTTAACTGAACTGTGTAGCCTTGGGAACATTTTGTGCCTTGTTTTTTTATCTGCTTAATGGGAATAGCTTTCATCACCAGGGTACGCTTCCTGCCCTGATTTATACCCCCATGTAACTTTGTTGATTACCATGGGGTTATGTGGTGCGTTGGGACAGAATCTGAACCAAGGGTGTTGGGGATATTAAGCTTTTTAACAGCAAATGTGACATCTGACAGAAGTGCTATGTATTATCATTCCTCACTCATTTACAATAAATAAATAGATCAGCTTCTTTTTCTATCCTTTCTATACAGTGAAACTGCAACTGCTGTATCCCATCACAAATAGGAACATGTGTACATGCACACACATGTGTCCGTCCATCCATCCTTGGAGAGTGAAAATTCCCCACTTGGAGACAAACACTGATTTGCTATGTTTGATGGGAGACTTTCTTATGATGTATATATTTCACCTTGAAATCATGACATCCTAAGATTTTAACAAGGAAATCTATTGACACATGCAAGCGTTCAGGAGTTAAAAGTGTTATGAGGACATTTGACGATTTTACAGGGTTTCTGGGAGGACTTGAAGTAAGGGGAATCCCACTGGTGATTTGTATTTTTTAAACAGGAGGACATGAGCTGCCTCATTGCCAGGAATTTGATTTCTGGCGGCAGCTGTTTATTCCATCTTGGCACTGCTCCCCAAGCAGTGCAAACCCAAGCCTTCTGCAGAGACTGTACAGGCACTGCTTATTTTTATCACATCACGGAAACTCCTCACTCTGCTTTGCTCTCTTTTGAAATGTTTTTATACTTGCCAATTCTCACACCTAGGAAATAAGACTTTCATCTCACTCTGCACTCAGCTTTCTTTATTTAATTTGATTTCTCCCCTAGCAACTAGACTTACCCAAAAGTATTTCTCTGAGAAAAACAACTCTTGTCTCAACAAACTAGAGAACCTTGGCTCTGCTTGATATACACCCTAGTTAAAATAAACAATAACATTCATATTTTCCTTCAGGCTGCACCAGAGCACTGGTCAACCATTCAGTAAATGGCTCATATTTCTTCTTTCAATTTATGGTCTCGTAGATGGACATTCGCTAATGTAATGTCCTAAGGTTTTGTGAGGGATGGTGCAGGGTGTATAATGGCTTTCTAGCTACCTACACTGAACCTCTTCATTGCAGATACACAGTTCAGTGATCTGTTAAGCGCTTTTGAGATGATGCAGTGTGTAAAAAATACTACATGCTTGTAAATGTCAAGAGGAGTTACTGGTATTTATAGAAAAGTAACTGTTTTACTATTTCCAGTTCTGTGGAGCAAATATGCTGTATACTTTAGGGTTCAGCTCCAGTAGCTCAATGGTTCTGTGTGGTTAAGATTTTTAAGGTCATAAATAGATTAAGATGACCCATGCAATCCAGCATTGTCTCTGGCCCTTTTAAAACCCCAGGAAAAAGCAAATGACTTTCAGGAGAAAATACACAGAAACAGGATAAGTAGCTTTGGAATATTAAATTTGGAAGGTTGTATCTCACAAAGGGAAGAATATTGCTCTGATTTGCAGAGTATGACTGGGTGCAAGAAGAATTCATCTTTAGAGCATGTTGTGGTCTGTAACTCAAAATAATTCGCTAGCTGAGTTTGCTAAACTCAGATCTGAGTCAAGGTAAAAAAATAAAACAAAAAAGTTGTAGGCCACATCTGACAATAAACACACATTCTGCAAAGCAAGACTCCATAATTCCATGCACCATACAGAAGGCACTGCATTTTAATCTATCCATTTATTTTTAATTGACCAAATTAATTATTCCCACCTTACCCTTTGGCAGGTAGGTCACTGTTCCTTTTCACAGTATTAATGAACTAATTCAGATTTTCCCCTTGTAATTAAGAGTGTGAGTTACAGAGACCACATTTATAAAATCAGTTTAGCGTGCTGTTCAATTCAATCTTTATTAAAGAAAATATATGACAAGAGTTATTTCTCATTACAAAAGGAATTTAGTTTCTATTGCATTTTCCCCATCTTTTTTGGTTGGCAATAAATAGGGATACAATTCGATTACAGACAATCCTAAATAGTGCCCAGTGCCCACGAAATGTGGAATGCTCATTCCATTCCTACATCAAGCTTCATTGTTACTACCATTCAGTTGATCCTAGTCTGCAAATGTAAAGGCAGCTGACAGATTCAAGTTTGGTTAAAATATGTAATTAAATCATGTTCTAAATTCTCCTCAAGGTCTTTCATGATTAGTTTTAAAAAAAAGAAAGTAGAGCACACTACTGTAATAGTTTAAGGAAGATACATTTCAACTGTCCCATTAGCTTTATTTGTTTAAATGTTCCTCCAGTCTCCTCTAAAACAAAACTTCTGTAGCTGTGTCTGTCCCAGGATATTACAGAGCTTGTCTCTTTCACCAACAGAAGTTAGTCCAATAAAAGATATTACCTCACCAACCTTTAGTGTAATCAACCCAGTAATTGAACTCTCTGGAGTAGACTTGTTTGTGGGTCTATAACACTTCCAAAAGCTTGTTTGAATTCATCTTGTCCTTCACATCCCTGTATTTAAACGAGAGTGTTAGTGTCTTGATGTACAATGCCAGTTGTTTTCACAGAGAATGTGTGTGCCCCACCTGATCTATGCAAGCTCTCAACGGAGCTCTCTCTCCGGTTGCAATGACTGGAGATACAGGGGGCAGGGAGACAGGAATGGAATTGTTGGGGAGGAGGAGAAGGAAGAGGCTAGGGAGATTTGTGCAGGAATAAAACTAGACAAATAATACAAATGATTATCCATGGACATTCTTTTGAATGTAATTAATTAATTCACTTCAGCCAAGTTGAAGGCCCTTTTGTGTTTCCTTTCAATGAATCTCTAGGTGATGAATTATGCTGTCAAAAATGTTCATGGAAAACAAATTTCAGAGTCGCATGCATTCGTATTCATGGAATCCAGTGGACTCTGGATTTTACATTCATACATGCAAATGCTGACGCTGGACATGCTCGTGCATGTGTCCAATCAGGTAACTGAAACAATGCCTTTTGACTGATCTGACCATTCATAACTAACCAATGGAACTCATATGTAAAGTGTTTAAGATCAAAATGCAGAGTAAAACATTCCAAATGATATTCCTCAAATATATTTGAATAATGAAAGAATAGCAGTAAGAAGGAATCTGCTCATGGGTATTCCAGAAGCTGAAAAAGAGGCTAAATTCATTGAAAACGAATGTCATGTTGAATTATTTGCCCTACTCTAGTGGGAGAGACTGGATACCAGAGTGCTTAGATAGGAGGTGGTGGGCTTAAGAAAAAGGCCAAAGGTGATAGAGAAAAGATAAGGTAACAGAGATTAAAGGGAGTAACAAGGTTCAGGGGAGACTGAAGAGACATAGCCAAACTGGGGACCCCTGAATCCTAATGCTGGCTCTGGAAAATAGGGATCCTGTTTAGTAAATTAATAGATTTCCCCCCTCCCTCCCCAAGGCTTAATGTGCCATATGTATTTGAGGCATGGCTGTGGGGAACATTCTTGGGTTGGTCTCTGTAGATCCTATTTTCCACAAAGAAAGAATGGATAAACGCTGTATAAAAAGACATTTGGAATGGCTCTCAGAGCATGAGAGTGATCTTAATTCAACAGGACTGTGAATAAAAACACAGCAATTGGTATTTCTAATTCTGTTTCTCAGTGGAAAGCTTCTAGTAACAGCTAATAACTAAGTCATACTAATCAACTCAGTGACAAAACCTCTAAACTATGTAATATCACATAGTTTCTGATTTTTATTTTTTTTTTAAAGGAACCTACATGTTACAATCTCCTACGCCACAGCTGTAAAATTTTATAGTGTGCTCTTTTGTCTACTGAGAGTTCAGGTTTTTAACCACTGCTTTCTATCCAAAAAAAATCCAAAGCAACAATAATACTATCCATGTGCTATAATAAATGAATATTTCAACTTGGCTAGCAGTTATATAGTTTTTACACACACGTGTCTAACTTCTGCTTTGAGTAACAGTGATGTAAATCAACAGTAACTTTGCTGAAGTCAGTTGAATCACTCCTGATTTACATCAATGTAATTGGGAACAGAATTTGGCCCAGTTTGTATATATTCAAGACTAAAAGGGCAGCTTTCTGTTCTTGTTTAATGTGTAGCAGGCACAACGGTGTTGGTGAGGAAAAGCATACATGCCTTGATCACGACTGACATGGTGTTGCTACAGTATTGCATAGTCATATGGTCCTTAAAAGGGGTTGAAAGTTTGGTACCTTGCCCACTGTCTGTAGGACTGAGACGTTCTACAGAATTTACATGCAAGTGACTTTTCAATTCAACTTTAACCCATAGACAACTCTGGAGGGACAGCAGTGGAGGTGAAGAGGGACGATGTACGGGAATTTGAAGGAATTAAAACTGTTGTGGGCCCTTCTAGTCAGAATGGCTTTGTCAACATGCTGTCTTGTGTTATGCTGGAACCTGGGTCTCTGGAAGGGGCAGTAATAAAAGACACAGCAGTTAAATGAAATAAGTTCTCCAGTCTTAGAAATCTAATGAAACTAGGGAGCTGCCTAAATTCATTACCAACCCTTGACAGGCCTTAGTTCGCTGCAATGATAGAGATTCATTACAAATGACTGCAATTCACTTTTCATATCTTACCCTATAAAAACAGTCCAGGGACCCTTCCAGTAAGTACAGTCCCATTGGCCATAGGGAAATCATCACTTACAAAAGTTCTCTGCTTTCCCTTCAGTCTGGTTTTCCTTTTGAGCAGTAATAAAATGCAGCAGCAGCAACAGCATTCATGGAGCTGTTCTGTATTATTGTGGTGCCTGCTAGTGCTGCTACAGTTAAAGATCAGCAGTATTTTCAGTAAAAGAACCTATTTTCAAGGGTTTATTACTTGGTTATAAAAATTCATGCCGGGCTGAAACTTGGCACTCAAGGGTTCTGCCTGGAGCAAATCAAGCAAATCATTACCATCATCATAAAAAAAAATCAGTTTGTCAATTTTGAGATTACAGTGGGAGAGTGAAGAGGAAGAAAGCAGAGACAAGAGCAAGCTGCAAAGTGCAGATCCAATTTTGCAAGGTTCAGGGATCTGTTTTCTTGGTTCAGTCGATGGCAAGGGTAAAAGCCAGCTGTGGAGCTGGACTTCCCTCCAAAGCTGGGAGAATTTATATCTGTTGTAATTGTTTGGAACGATCTTACAGAAATGCAAGTTTCTAGATGTAGTAGTTTCATGGTGGTGAAGTGGGGTGGTTAATTATCCTAATTAAAAAATGATTCTTTTAAACAAAAACATTCTGGTTATTCCAACACAGGGACAGCCTATGCCCTCTTGCTGTTATATATATTTTAGATTTTTATTTCAAATTATTAGTATTATTAATTTGCTAAGCACCAACAATGTGTAACATGAAGGCAGTCTCTGTACCAGAGAGTTTACAGTCAATAGACAAAACCCAGAGAAGCCCTGGGAACAGGGGCGTGTACAAGGGGGAACAAGCAGGGACATGGGCCCCCCAATAATTGGTGGGGACACAGAACTCCTCTGGCTCTGGTAGGAGCTGGCAGCTCCTCCGGCCCCAGTGGGAGAGCGAGCTCCTCTAGCCCAAGGCTGCAGTGGGAGCACAGCTCATGACCCTCCAAATGCCATTACATTTTTATTCCTGAATTCGCCCCTGCCTGGGAAGCCCAGAGGAAACATATTTGAGTTTTCGACACACACACACCCCACTCTCCCTTCTTTTGGGCATCACCACAAAGTTAACGTTTCAGAGGGGCTTGTACACAGTGGCTTGGCAAACCTGTCTACCTATTGATATTTGAAGACAGAGCCCTATGTCGGCATAACAACTCCCCGTTATGCACACACATGCTCCATAGCGGTTTTCACAGTCTCTCAGTCACTCTTAGCCGCTTTGGACACCAACATAGATGTGAACACCCAAAATCTCTCTACCCCACTCTCAACACAGAACATATGCATGTGCACATGTACATACACCCTCTTCCTGAGGTTTGCCTTTTCTGTTAACTTGGACAACAACCACCCTTACCCAAAGTTTCCCCCAAACTTTCAAAGGAAACTTTGTTCCTTCTCCCTGAATCGAGTTCCTTAAATGGTATTTTTCATTTGCAGATTTAATTGCACTTTACAAATGTGTTTTTAAACTGCTTTAAAATTACACTGGTGCAAACTCCTGAGAGGACAGTCTTATTTTGGTTTAAGAGTGGCATATTTCATTTTAAACATATTCCTAATTGGCTTAAGCAAAATCAAAATAGGCCTGGTTTAAACCAGAATAAGAGTGTCCACAGAAGGGCTTGACCAGTTTAACTAAATCAGTTCAAATTCATACCTTTACTTAAATCAGTGCAACTTTTCAAATAGCTAAGACTTGAGACAAAACTGAGCCAGTTATAAATCCTGGGCTCCAGGAAGGAAAAGGAGTTCTTCAGTTCTTCACTCCTAGTAGAAAAAACAAAACAAAACCCTGTGTGGGCTGCCCTGCAAAGTCATATCAACAGACAAAGTGAGGATGAGTGAATCGCCAGTTAAAAGATAACAAAACAGTCTAAGACAGGGGTTCTCAACCTGGGAGTTGCGAGGTTATTACGTAGGGGTTCCAAGTTGTCAGCTCCACCCCCAAACCCCACTTCACTTCCAGCATTTATAATAGTGTTAAGTATAAAAAATGTGTTTTAATTTATAAACGGGGTAACACTCAGAGGCTTGCTATATGAAAGAGGTCACCAGTACAAAAGTTTGAGAACCTCTGGTCTAAGATTTAAAAGGAAAATATTCACATCTGCTCTGATTACAGGGTTTCATCAAATGTTAGGCCACAAGATTAATAGGAGAGAAGATTTAAAAAGTAAATGCAACCTTTTTTTGAATACTAAACACCTACACCTTATCAATTAGAAGGACTGGAAAATACTAGGAGGCTGGAAGGGAGTAAAAAGGAATTCACACCACTAACTGCCTGTGGTTTCCAGGTTCTTCGGCTCCCAGTCACTTCTGTCCTCAAATCTACAGAGCTCTTGTACCTTTGTTAGTCTGAGCAGTCCTCAAAGCTGACAGAGTTAAGTTCTACGGTGTATCCCAGGTAGTGTTCCGTCTCTCCACAGGAACAAGTCATTCTAAGGGTTCTCTCCCTTGCCTGGTCCTGGCCTAGAATTTATAGCTGAACAGGTGTTACACTTTCTTCACTGCAGGGTTCCCTGTCAAAAAATCTTCTGGTTAGACCATTTGGTCAAACCCCACTTGCTTAAAGAATCCTGCATGAGGATTTCAGGATAAACCACACTGATTCTTAAGCTGCTGTTAGTCAATCGGATAACAATAATTTTAACTCCACTTCCAGTGTCAAGGTTTGAGCAAGTCTTGCCATCATTCTATTCTATTTTATTGTTTAAGTTAGATGAAGAAGCTGGCCCTATTCCTACTGAAATCAATGGCCGAACTCCCATTGACTTAAACGACGCAAGGCTGGATCTGAAATGGGTCCCAGTCTTGCAAGATGAAAAACAGGAGGTGTGTTGAGCTCTTGCAGCTCCTGCAAAAGTCAATGGAACCTAAAAACACCATTGTCATAAACAGATAGCTAAGGGTTAATGTCTCTTTCACCTGAAGCACCTGACCAGAGGACCAATCAGGAAACCGGATTTTTTCAACTTTGGGTGGAGGGAATTGTGTGTCTGAGTCTTTTGTCTGCCTGCCTGCTTTCTCTGAGCTTTGGAGAAGTAGTTCTACTTTTTAATCTTCTGTTTCTAAGTGTAAGGACAAAGAGATCAGATAGTAAGTTCTATGGTTTCTTTTCTTTGGTATTTGCATGAATATAAGTGCTGGAGTGCTTTGGTTTGTATTCTTTTTGAATAAGGCTGTTTATTCAATATTCTTTTAAGCAATTGACCCTGTGTTGTATCATCTTAATACAGAGAGAACATTTGTATGTATTTTTCTTTCTTTTTATATAAAGCTTTCTTTTAAGACCTGTTGAAGTTTTTCTTTACTTCAGGGAAATTGAGTCTGTACTCACCAGGGAATTGGTGGGAGGAAGGAATCGGGGAGATCTGTGTGTTGGATTGCTAGCCTGATTTTGCATTCCCTCTGGGGGAATAGGAAAGTACTTTTTGTTTCCAGGATTGGGAACAGAGAGGAAGATTCACTCTGTTTGGATTCACAGAGCTTGTGTCTGTGTATCTCTCCAGGAGCACCTGGAGGGGGGAAGGGAAAAAGGATTATTTCCCTTTGTTGTGAGACTCAAGGGATTTGGGTCTTGGGGTCCCCAGGGAAGGTTTTTCAGGGGGACCAGAGTGCCCCAAAACACTCTAATTTTTTGGGTGGTGGCAGCAGGTACCAGGTCCAAGCAGGTAACTAAGCTTGGAGGTTTTCATGCTAACCCCCATGTTTTGGACGCTAAGGTCCAAATCTGGGACTAAGGTTATGACATGGTGGCAGCGGTGGAATATAGACAGAATCCAGAAGCCAGTAGAAATATTATATTTTTCTTTTCTCTGCTAAGGGCTTTTTAGCAGAGAGAAACAGTTGGTTTTAAAAGGGAACCAGAGAGAATTTTTTTTTCTGCTCTCTCTGGCAGTTTGTGGCTTGCATGTTAAGCGAGAAGCCATTAAGAGACTGTTGAGGGTCTTTTGTCATGCAATAGCCCTCCCATTAGGAGGCAAGTACCAGCACTTATATGCATGCAAATAAAGTGGTTTTTCTGGTTTCCCTTCATTGAACATTAGCTAGAGAGAGAAAGGGAAAAAAGGCACTGTTGCTAGGCAGACTCCAGGAGGCAACAGAGAACCTGCAGTTCAGAAAATAAACACCGGAGGGCACCCCAACACAAGAAAACAGGAACCATGACTTCTAAGGCAAAAATTGAGGCCGAAAAACAAATCAAAGAAGCTGAACACAGGCGAAAGATGGAAAAACACAAACAGGAACTGGAAATAAAACAAAAAGAGATGGAGATGAAAGAAAAGGAAGAAAGCATGAAACTGGCAGCCTTCCAAAGAGAACAGGCAGCCCAAGAGGCAGCACACAAAAGAAAACTAGAAGAAGAAGAGGTAGCCTACCGAAGGAAACAAGCAGAAGAAGAGTTGGCCCACAGAAGGAAGCAAGAAGAAGAGGAGGCGGCCCACCACCGAGAAATGGAAAAACAACAAAAAAAAATGGAAAAACAACAAAAAAAAATAAAAAGAAGAAAAAACAAAAAAAACATGAACTGGAGTTGGCAAAAGCTGGGCTGCATGTGCCAGCCAACCCTAACAACCCGGCGCCAAATATTGCTCCACAGCACAGGAAATTTCCCACCTACAAGGCAGGTGATGACACCAAGGCCTTCTTGGAAAATTTTGAAAGAGCCTGTCTTGGGTACAACATCCCCGAAGACCAGTACATGGTAGAATTGAGGTCACAGCTCAGTGGACCTTTAGCAGAGGTGGCAGCTGAAATGCCTAAGCTGCAAATAAATGACTATAAACTTTTTCAAACCAAGGCCAGATACCGAATGGGGATAACCCCAGATCATGCCCGTCGGCGCTTCAGAACCCAAAAGTGGAAACCCGAGGTGTCATTTCCCAAACACGCCTACTACATTGCAAAAAACTATGAGGCCTGGATAACAGGAAACAACATTCAAACCTTGGAAGAACTAAACCTCCTCATACAAATGGAGCAGTTCTTGGATGGTGTTCCTAAAGACATCACACGGTACATACAAGATGGAAATCCCAAAAATATCGCTGAGGCGGGGGAGATTGGAGCCAAATGAATGGAACTGGCAGAAAGCAAGAAAGCTACTGTCAAGGGGAACGATTACCCCAGGGGGCACACAGACCATAAACCCTACAACCGAGGACAGCCAAAAACCCCACATACCACCCAAGTAAAGCCACAGATACCCTACCCTTCAACCTCACCAGTCTCCAGTAACTCACCTCGGCCCAGTGATCCATCAGATGAAAGATGCTTTAAGTGTAATGAACTGGGACATATCAAGGCCAACTGTCCCAAGAACACCATGCGAGTGCAATTCATTACACCACCATCACACCAAAGATCCCCAGGCCCGGATGCCTCTCAAATATCCTTGGAGCGAAGGGAAAATTTGAGAGTGGGCGGAAAGAAGGTTACTGCGTGGAGAGACACGGGGGCACAAGTGTCAGCTATCCACCAATCCTTCGTTGACCCCAAATTCATCAACCCAAAGGCCAAAGTTACAATTTACCCCTTCATGTCACAAGCTGTAGACTTGCCTACAGCTCAACTGCCTGTCCAGTACAAAGGCTGGTCAGGAATGTGGACTTTTGCAGTCTATGACAATTATCCTATCCCCATGCTACTGGGGGAAGACTTGGCCAACCAGGTGAGGCGGGCCAAGAGAGTGGGAATGGTTACACGTAGCCAAACCAGGCAAGCTTCCAGACCCATTCCTGTTCCTGAACCGTCCACAGAGGCCCCGTCTGTGTTACCGGAGACCCAGACCGAGGTAGTGGACCCGGATTCCATGCCTACCACTGAAACAGCCACAGCATCTCCAGTCCCAGGCCCGGAACTGGAACAGCAACCAGCACCAGCCATTGCAACCCCATCTTCAAAATCAACGCCAAAGGGCGCCAGCGAGCCAAAACTGGCAGAAGCAACAGACAGCCATACCCAAAAGGCTCAGCCAGAGCCTGAAATACCCTCAGGTGCACCAGCGGAGAGCGGTTCACCAGCAACGGAAACAACCCCATCACCTACATCGCTTCCAGAGGGACCAAGCCCAAGTCCACAGTCTGAGGAAGAACTGGTGACCCCAGCCTCAAGGGAACAGTTCCAGACTGAGCAGAAAGCAGATGACAGCCTTCAGAAAGCTTGGGCGGCGGCACGGAGCACCCCACCGCCTCTCAGCTCTTCTAATCGATCCCGGTTTGTTATAGACCAAGGACTTTTATACAAGGAAATTCTTTCTGGTGAACACCGGGAAGAATGGCAGCCGCAAAAAAAGTTGGTGGTTCCAACTAAGTACCGGGGGAAGCTCTTAAGCTTAGCCCATGATCATCCCAGTGGCCATGCTGGGGTGAACAGAACCAAGGACCGGTTGGGGAAGTCCTTCCACTGGGAGGGGATGGGCAAGGACGTTGCCAAGTATGTCCGGTCTTGTGAGGTATGCCAAAGAGTGGGAAAGCCCCAAGACCAGGTCAAGGCCCCTCTCCAGCCACTCCCCATAATTGAGGTCCCATTTCAGCGAGTAGCTGTGAATATTCTGGGCCCTTTCCCAAAAAAGACGCCCAAAGGAAAGCAGTACGTACTAACTTTAGTGGACTTTGCTACCCGATGGCCGGAAGCAGTAGCTCTAGGTAACACCCGGGCTAACACTGTGTGCCTGGCCTTAACAGACATCTTTGCCAGGGTAGGTTGGCCCTCCAACATCCTTACAGATTCAGGGTCTAATTTCCTGGCAGGGACCATGGAAAAACTGTGGGAAACTCATGGGGTGAATCACTTGGTTGCCACCCCGTACCACCATCAAACCAATGGCCTGGTGTAAAGGTTCAATGGAACTTTGGGGGCCCTCTGGGATCTTTAAACTGAGGGCTCCTGGGCCGATGGTTGGACGGCAGTTTAATAGTACTGCAGTGCACTGCTGTACAGAGAATCTGTGTTAGTTACATTTCCTCCTTAATGGCCACTACTTGGTATAGCTACTTTTAGAGCACACAAAAGGAGGGCCTACACTCCAGGTAGCCCAAAATAACTCAGTAAAAAGGAGGTCCAAGAAGAAACTATAGTTGATACACTAAGTAATAGTGACCATAGTATAATAAAGTTCAATATCCATGGGAAGGAGATAATACCACTGTGACATTAAACTATTGAAAAGAGAATTTTAAAAAAAGTGGAAACCAGTAAAAACAGATTCCAAATTCAAAAGCAAGAAAATTAACATCTTTAGACTCAGCATGGAAGCTATTTAAGCAATTTTAATGTAGTCAAAGAAGACACACATAACCCTAACCAACAAAGGGTGAAGAGGGGGCTGAGGGAAGCCAATATGGTTAAATGGGAAGATGCTATTCGAGCCAAACAGGTGTTTTTAAAAAAATGAAAATCCAGACCAACAGAAGCCAATAGAGAAATAAAATATGCTATAGCAAATAAAATGTCAGCTGATGCAAGTTAGGAAGGCTGAGAGGGATTCTGAAAAGCCATAAATGGAAGACATAAAAAACAAATAAGAAATTCTTTAAGAATATCAGAAGCAGGCCTGGAGGGAATTGGTAGCTCACCTGATTTGCCAGAGGATAACAAGCAATTAATAAGAATAGGGGCACTGAATAGGATCACATGATTTCTTTGTATCAGAGAGGGTTTAGGGGATACCTACCGCACCTCTACTCTTTTCAGGTATTAATGTTGAGAAGCAGTCAGAGATTGAAGTGTCAGAAGAATATGTAATGGGACAAAGTGAAAACTTAAACAGAAGGGGACAATTCCCTCTAAAGGAAGGCAAATTATTTATAAAATTTATCTAACAGATATGCAGAGCCAAATTCACTTCTACTGCACCAAAAATGAATATATGTTTGGTGGCTTGAACTAGAAGGGTCCCAGTGATGGCTTGTAGGTGAGGTGATTCACAACAACACAGTCATGGTAGCACTAAGTGGCCAGAATAGTTTAAATGTTGTATCCTACCACGAATCACTACACTTAGTGCCAACTCAAAAAAAACCACAAGATCTCAGCTTCCAGTGTAGACAACGGGCTGGCTACTAGACATCTTACATTATAGTTTAATTTAATTGTCTACATATGTCTGGCAACATTTATTTCATCTATGAATTCCTACCATGATGAGTTCAGCCACCAAGTTGACTACATTGTATAAGTTCTAGTGTGCCTCATGTTTCCTTTAAGTGGTCCAGTTATCAATTATATTAAGAAAAGCAATATGAATTCATAGATGAACTAAATATTGCCAGACACATGCAGACAGACATTCTTTATATCCACTGTCACACTGATTTAAAACAAGATGAAATGAAAGTAAAAGATGAAACAGACAGAACATTTGGCCTGTGTATTCGGAGCAAATAAGACTTTCTGCATAATAACTTAAGTTCCTCAGACTTGCAGAATTTGGAATGAGTTGTGGTGCCACAGGTGTGATTCAATTTGTTTTTAAATTCAGTTTTGCTACATTGTAAATGCAGGCTCTATAAAAATCAAGAGTGAGTGAGTAGGTGGACATGAGGGTGGAATATTCCCCTGGGAGCTGTAAATGCAGGGATTGGATCCAAAAAGCATTACAGGAGAAAGCCATCTAAATAGAGACACCCCATGAAACTGCCTGTAATATTTAAGAGTAGACAGCTTCTATGACCTAACTGCATCAACTTTAAGGCTAGCACAGAAAACTAAGGTCCAGAACCTCTCATCTCTGCTGGTAAAATTGTACAGTCTGATCCACAAATGTTCATCTTTGAAAATGGACTGAAGAGAGGTCACCTGTGGACTGAAATGCTCAGCTGAGGCATTTTGTGATTCTTCCACATGCTCAGAGAAGCTCAACTCGTGGCTGATATGCCTGCCACTTTTCAGATGGCGACGTACAAAAAAAGGTCAAAAAGAGGTTAGGCCAAAAAGGAGTTTTCATAGCTCATGTGTCATGTTACATTCCAGAGATCACTTAACTGAAGTTCATTTCAGAAAGGTTTCAGTAGCAGCCGTGTCAGTCTGTATCTGCAAAAAGAACAGAAGTACTTGTGGCTCCGAAGAAGTGAGCTGTAGCCCACAAAAGCTTATGCTGAAATAAATTTGTTAGTCTCTAAGGTGCCACAGGTACGCCTGTTCTTATTTCAGAAA
This sequence comes from Gopherus flavomarginatus, assembly GCF_025201925.1. Classification (NCBI taxonomy): domain Eukaryota; kingdom Metazoa; phylum Chordata; order Testudines; family Testudinidae; genus Gopherus; species Gopherus flavomarginatus. The sequence goes on from NC_066626.1 coordinate 38,414,991, forward strand.
GGCAGATTTATTCCATTCATTAGATGAAATTATCCTTTGCATCTTTTGCTGATGGGAACTGGCTGGTCACTAGAATTTGTGGGAACAGATCATCAAGTGTAAATATCCCAACGAAAAACCTTGCAATTAAAATCCTCATTTGTATCCTTGAGGGAGTTAAGAAACCAAAGGCCAAATTCTCTGCTAGCAAAGATTCCTGGATCTGTGGAAACCAGTAGAGCTGTGCCCATTTATATCAGCAGAATATTTGGTCTCAAATACCTACATCACTTATATGCCAGTTCCATTATGTGCATGCTATCATCTTTAGTATGAGTCTCCCCGTATTCTTTAAGTGTGCTCATTACTTGAAAACATACCTTAAACTATTCAAAAATAAATTTTAAACAAAAAGTACATTGCTAACAAACATCAATTTTTAAAACAAGTGTTATTGGGACTTAATCATTTCTTACTCCCATGGAAACTGTTTTCTGATTATAATATGCATTCACCAATGTACATAGAATGGGCCGAATTCTACCCTCAGTTAAAACCATGTAGTCCCATTTAAGTCAAGTGAGGGCAGAATTTAATGTGTGTGTATATCAAAGCAAACAAGAACGACACCCTTAGTCCGATATTGCTAAATTTTCTGTGCTAATGAGGTGACAGAAGAACAGTAATGCTACATTAATAGAAAAGGATTCTCCAAAGACACATTCCTCCAGGAAAAAAAATAAAGCATCGTTCTGACATATGTTAGAAGTTCTTTGTGAATGTGAAGTGTGTTATAAAATAGAGCCCCTTTTCCCCTCACTGCAGAATATCAATAATCCAAGTCAATGGGATTACCAGTATCTTGCAGCAGAAAAACAGGCTCAAACTTTTTTGTTGCTACAAACTCAAGGTTTTATGGTTTATTCTGACTGACCAATGCCTAATTACCTCTAAGATTATCTGGAATCTACATGTACTGAATGACTCAAGTGCAATGGTGATAGTTTTAAGGGATCACCAAGCATGCAAGTAAATACACAAGACAAAGGAGGAAGTTTGCTCACTTAAATACTGTCTGTCTTCCATCCAAAGGACTTGATCTTGAAACACTTATTCAGGCAAAACTCCCATTGCCATCAGTGGGTAATTTGTCTGGGTGAGGAGTTCAAAAGTGGATCTGTAGACTATTAGTGAGAAATCCATCATCTTCATCCACTGACCAAACTATGAGCAAACTAGTATTTGCTATCCTTGGTGGCAAGAATCATTAGCGGATGTGATTTAATTAAATATGTAATTAGAGTGCATATAAATTCTTGTGACGCACTTGACTATACTTTCTCCTTTTCAAATAGTAGTTCAAGGTCTTCCTTAACAAGGTGAGGGACCAACAATGACAGGATTCTGAGGGGCTAGATCTCTTGTTGAAGTAGTTCCGACTCAAAGGCTTTTGGCATGGTTCACACACATTAATCAAAGTAGGGGAGCATTATCAACCCCATTTCACAGAAGGATATAATTTGCTCCTCTAAAATATGAACATCTGCAAAACCCAGAATGAATTAAATGTCTGGGGTTTATTTGAGGTATATATACACTAGATATGGGTCAACACATACACTCTGGATCTGCACAGCCCAAACTGTTCAATATGTTCCCATATTTACTGCACTCTTGTACCCAGAATGTAATTTAGCAGTTAGCTCCATGCAATCTATTGTCTTAAGCAGCAGTGTTTGCAGAGGTGACACTGGCTCCTGAGAAATCATTCAGGCTCTGATTGCATTAAGTGTACCTGGAAAGCAGATTTAGTTTGGATTAATAGTATGTTTTCTTTTTAAGTAGCTCAGAAAAACCTTTCAGCTATTTTAAAAGTATCACACATATACTGCAGGAGTTAATGGAAAAGAATCAGATAAAGGTGATCTTGCCAAGCCTATGAACTCATTGTTCAGGCACTCAAAGAGAAATCTGAGACAGCAGCATCTGTAAAATATGTGCATATAACTAGAAAATTCCTGAGATAGCCTGAAGACATGTCTGACACTTTAACACATTGCCACTATTGGCACATCTGCATCTCAAGGGATCCAGTCAACTCATGCTGAGTGAGAGAGAGAGAGATCAGTTATAAGCGTGTGCAAAGATGCTCAAGAAAGAACCCAGTTGTTGTAGAACAGCTGACCAGCATTACAAGCTGCTAATGGCAGACAATAATTCAAATGGTAACAAAAGACTGGTGGAAAACTCATGTAACTGACTGGTCTGTCCAGTCCATAATGCACCATCACTGCCACCAGTGGCGGATTAGCCACTGGGCTGATGGGGCTTGTGCCCAGGGGCCCTGGAAAAAATCCAATGCTGCGCAGCAGAAGCCTGGAGCCCCAGCCACCGGATGGGAGAAGTCCCCATGCCCCAACCCTGCTCCAATCCATTCCGACAGAAGTGCTGGGTGGGCGGAAGATGGCCCAATGCCCAAACCCTGGCTGCAGTCTTGGGGCTGGAGGAGCTCTTGCTCCCTGCCCCGGCCTCAGGGCTGGGGGAGCTCTCACTCGCCACTGTGGCCATGGGGAGAAGCGGGAGAAGGGACAGAGCATCTCTAGTCTTGGGGCCCAGAAAGGAGCAAATGGGTTGCAGGGCCACAGTGGGGGGCAGGGGAGTGGGCAGGGCTGCAGGTTTAAGGGGTAGAATGGGGACAGGACCACACGCAGAAGGGGTGGGGAGGGGCCACCCCACTTGCTCTGGTCCAGGGCCCCATGAAACCTTAATTTGCCTCTGACTGCCACTCCTAGTCTGAAACATAAAAATGACATTTCCAATCCATCTAGCTCCATTCTAATATTTTTGAGCATGGCATTCTAGATAGCTGCTATACTTCGGGAGATTCCATGCACAGTGTTAATGATAAAACCTTGCTGATTTGTTAACTAATGCTGTAAATCAGTAAATCTAGTTATGCAAAACCTTCTGGATTGGAACCTGCCAAATCACTACTGTGTTCACATTTCAGATGCACATGATGCATTTATACCACTCAGGAGACATGCTTTCCACTCCATTAACAATAACAACATTTGTAGTTATGCTAAAGTAGGGGTAATCAAATCTCATGCTTCGTGGTGTAAAATGATCACTGTAAGTGTAAAGAAGGAATTATTTCCCTCACTTCAACGCTGTAAAAGATGTTAGTTCCTTTTGAAGCATCACATGTTCCTGACAGAAGCATATTATTTGGTTTGAAAATTAGTGGTCTGCTTCATCATAGCAAATTCTATACTCTTAACCTGCAAATCACTCAGCCCAGAAAAACCAAAATATAATCTCTTTTGTCTGGATAATACCTGGCTCCAAACCTCGGAGGAATTGGGTCCAGATCCAAATATCTAAATATGGGTCCAGATCCAATTTCTGCATATGTATCTACTTCTAGAATGGGCTGAATCAACCCCCCACCCATCCCTAATACTCCTCAGGTTTGAGAGTTTCCCAAATATCAATGTGAGTTTCGCTATTTGGGCTCATCTGAAACACTATTATACTGATTTTCTATAATCCTTTAATGCTCTCCATGACTGGCCAGAAAAAAGCTGTGAAATCAACTGCCTTTAGGCCATTTGAGTTTGTATTGCTGAGTTCATTTTCTTTTGTCCATTGCTGCTATTAATGCTGCAGAATGACCACCCCGGGAAACAGGCTAAGACTATGTTAATGTGGAGCTGTGGTGGTGTTAGGTAAATAAAGCAAGTCCTCACTCACCTCTCCAGCACCCGAGTTCGTGCGGAGTTGGTATGGGGCACACAATTCTGTCAGAGACCAGACACCAATGCGTTGATCAACGGGCTCACACTATCCTTAGCTCTAAAAGCTTTAGATTAAGTGTGGCCCCTTTATTAGGGGTGAGCATTAATATTTATACACAGAAGTAAACAAAGTGATTAACAAAAGATAATGGTCATGCATAATCAATTAAGATTTTACAGGAAAAGCAAGTTAACAAGTAAATGCATAGAGATAAAGGCTAATGGCTATTTGAGAAAAGGGGGTGTCATGAGTAGTTTGCAGGTCAGTGCTTTGTTCAAAAGGGTTTAGGAAGGATTATGCAGAGACAGCCAGTCTGGGTGTGTTTTGGCTCCCCAAAGTTCACCAAAAGTTTAGACCCAACATTCCTCCATTTGTAGCTTTGGGATAACTATTAATCAAAAAGCTACACCCTATTTCAAGATCTCAAGGGCCGCTTGGCAATTTCAGCCTGGGCCAATTCGAAGAGAGTAAGGCTTTTAGCTGAAGTGGGAAAAGAATAAACTGACTTACATGAGTTTATGAGGGAGGGGACACACTGAATACAGCAACACAGTATTATAAGGACTACTATGGCCCCAACAACACCCACCAAGAGTTTTTTAACCCACCCAAATCCGGGCAGCCAATTCCATAAGGCTTCCCACCAATCATAAGGTGGCTGGCCAGAGGAGTAGTTTTTAGCCATTTCCCTTAGGTGTTTGGTACGTTGAAAAGTGTTAGAGTAGGTGTCATTTACAAAAACACAGCATTCTTCATTTATGAGGGCGCAAGTTCCTCCCTGGGCTGCTAACATTATGTCTAAAGCCATTCTGTTTTGCAAAGCTAACTGGCGCAGCTGGGACATTTCCCCGGCCTGATTTTCAAATAGGGTTGCAGTTTCATTGGTCAAAGATTTTAATAGTCCCTGTAGACGGATGATAGCACCCTTCAAGCTAGTGTGACCAGCCCACCGCTGCCAGGACAAACCATCACGGAGATTAATATCTTTGTCAGTTTCACGGATGTTACGAACGTGGGGAAAATGAGGGGGAGTGAGGGAGATGCGAGAAGGCGGTGCTAGCCATGCCAAATAACATGACCCTGCCCAATCAGGGGAGAGAAAATAATAAGCTTTGGGCCCGCACACCCAGTATGTTCCATATAATGCGTTTTGGGTATTCCATTTCTCAAAGTAGGAGGTAACCCACCACCCGTTGTACCACTGTTCCCCTGGTAACGCAGAGGGGTCGTTGTGTGAACTGCAGAGGCACAATTTGGTAGTGTTGTTTTCAAAGGGCAGTGTAGTACTGCTTGAGCAGTTGTAGAAGGCAATTGTGTATCCTTTAACAATTAGTTGGACACCCTTGAGATCTGAGCAGGGCTTTTTAAAAACTGACTCTGAAAACCTGCCCCTCCATGAAAAAGTTGAAAAGGTTGGATCGGGGTGAGGGATCCACATATGGGATAAGTGGGATGCGCAAGGCTTGAAGCCAAGATTTTTACTAAAGGCGGTGCCATTAAAATATATGTTGCATTTACTTGTTCCCACAAAAGTTGACCCTTTTCCTTTAACAAAACACAGTGATCCTGTTTGATTGGTTACCCTGAGATATTTGTTAATTGGCACTCCTGTTTTGTCCCATGTAAGATTGGGTTGGACTGGATTTTTTATTCTAGTTGGTGGCATCCAAGTCATATTAGCAGTGGTTAGGGGAATGGGTGTGAAGGGGAGTCCCTGTGCTGCATTTACTGGAAATTGAGTACATACCCAGCAATTACTTCTATTTTCTAAAATACAAGTTTTAACCTCGTGGGAATATCTAATAAAAGCATTATCTTCATAAGCAGAAAATAAACTAAAAAAGCATAAAAAAAAACATACAGTTGTCAGAATAAAGGGTCCTCTCATTTTTTTCGAGTCAATTTAAGTCTAATGTCTGAGAGGTAAGCTGGTCCACTGGTCGGAGGCAGTGTCCTCAGTGGTGACAAGAGCTGCTGGTCCGTCACTGTGGTCCACTACGGCTGGCTTGACGTGGGAGTGGTGGATCCAAGATTTGCGTCCTTCCAGGAACACTGCAGTCTGGGTTGTCAAAAGAACCTGGTGGGGTCCAGTAAACCTTGGCTGGAGGGTGTCGTCACGAACGAACTTTTTGGCCCAGACGAAGTCCCCTGGTTGGAACGGGTGGATCTGTTCCTCCAGCGGCACGGTCTGGGAAAACTGCGAGGCTTTCCAAAGGGTACGGAGGCGAGCCTGTAGGGAGAGAAACTGACACGCGGTCATATGATCCCCTCCCAATAGTGAAACATCAGTACGTGGTAGCGCCCCGCATGCAATCGGGATTGTCCAGTGGCACGTCAAACAGGTTGTCTCTTATCTGTAAGATGCTGTAAACTACTTTCACACAGTCGTGCTGATCCTGGAGGACTGGCAGGTTAGGAAGCAAGGTAGCTGGATTAAGGGGTCCACACCTTTCAAAAATTAGGTTAGTGTTTTTTAAGAGTTCGGCCTCTAGCTGTTGCTGACGATGGGCCGAAAAGACTTGGGTTGTGCCCCTACGCAGAAGGGCTGACAAGGCATGAGAGGTCCAAACCGTGGTAAAATGACCCAGGGTTAGGCTCTTTGCCTTTGTGATCAGCAGGGCAGCTGCTGCCAGAGTCCGGGTGCAGGATGGGGTTCCCTGAGCGACAGGGTCGATTTGCTGAGAGTAAAAAGCAAGCGGGAAATGGTGGGGCCCGCTCAGCTGGGTAAGGACACCACTAGCAATTCCGCCCCTCTCGTGGACAAAAAGGTGAAAGGGTTTGCTGTAATTGGGGGGGCGGAGAGACATGGAGGAGGTCACACTGTCCTTGAGTAACTGAAAGGCTTGAATAGTGTCCGGGGACCACTGCAAAGGGTCAGGAGCAAGGTTAGCAGTGAGTCGGTGGAGCGGTTTGCTTAACTCCCCGCAGGACGGCAACCAGGGGCGACAGAAGCCAATTAATCCTAAGAAACCTCGAAGTTGTTTCTTGGTGTTCGGTAGAGGGCAGTTTTGAATAGTCTTTATGCGGGCTGGGTCCATCTGTTTTTCCTCTGGGGTTAACAGGAAGCCCAGATATCGGACCTTCTGTGAGACCCATTGAATTTTTTTAGGGTCTACCTTGTGGCCTCTGGTGTGTAGGTATAATAAAAGTGCCTTACCATCGATGCGGAGGGCAGCTTCTTTGCGATTACCTAATAGGATGTCATCTACGTATAGGACCAATGTGGATCCCTGCGGACTGGTGAAACCTTCCAAGTCGTGGCGGAGGCACTGGCTGAAAATCGTGGGGCTGTCTCTGTAGCCTTGAGGAAGTCGTTGCCAGACATAACTTTGTTCCTCCCAGGTGAAACCAAAGAGATACTGAGAGTCTGGGTGCACAGGAATGCTGAAAAAAGCTGATTTTAAGTTAATAACAGTGAACCACTCAGCATCCCAGGGGATTTGGCTGATGATAGTAGCTGGGTCAGGAACTACTGCATGAAGAGGGACCACATATTGATTAACAACTTGTAGATCCTGTACAAAGCGCCAACGAACAGGGTCTCCGTTCTTTTTAGGAGGCTTTTTGACAGGCAGTATAGGGGTGTTACAGGGAGTGCGCTGAGGGCGGACTAGCTTTTGTGCAATGAATCCCTCGATAATGGGGCGGATGCCCTCCCGGGCTTCCAGCGACAGGGGGTATTGAGGGACTGACGGGGGGGTTAAGGAAGGCTTCACCTGAATCCTTACGGGCTCTGCCGAAAGGAGCAGGCCAACATCAGTGTTAGAAATTCCCCAGAGGGTTGAAGGCAAGTCAGTGAGGTCAGGGGAGAGAGAGGGGGGTGTTTCCCAATTACCCTGAGTAGGGGCCGAATCTTCTAACACTGTCATCAATAATCCTACCCCTTCAGGAGTGCAGGTTAAAGTAGCCTCAAGCTTACAGAGTAAATCCCGGCCCATCAAAGGGATCGGACAAGCTGGGGAAAAAAGAAAACGGTGAGGAAAACATTTATCAGCATAAATAACATTCAAAGGCAAAGTGAGTCCCAGAGACTGTGGGTTGCCCTCCACCCCAGTCGCAGTTTTAACCTCAGAGGATAGCCAGGGAGAGGGGGCATGATTTAAAAGAGAGAAAGTAGCCCCAGTATCAATGAGGAAAGAGACAGACAGTCCCTGGACTGAAAGGGTTAAACGAGGCTCTTTGCTGGGAGGGGAGAAAGTGAGAAAGGAGCCGGCTAAAGACATTAAGGAAATAAGACCATCACATTGTTTGCCTTCGCCCCCGGGGTACCGTCATTGAGGAGGCTGAGTTTGCTGCGGCTGCTGCTGTTTCCCGTAGTTGATCCAGGCCTGGGGAATGGGCTGAGCTGGTGGTGCAGGGGTGTATTTCTCACTTGTGTAAGCATCTGCGGATGCAACCAGACCCTCTGGGCGTCCCCAGGGGCATTCACGTTTAAAGTGACCGGGCTGTCCGCACTGAAAACAATTTCCTGATGGCTGGGGTTGCCAGGACCCTCTTCCCCGAGCACCCTGGAATCCCCTGCCACGGCCACGGCCTTTGCCTCGAACACCGCCGTGAAAAGCTAAAGCCATCAGCTTATATTCTTCCTTTTTCTCTTTCTTTTTACTACTTTTCCTTTTTTTCTCCCAGGCAAAATCAGCTACGTCCAACACTGAAGTGACTGACTCACCTCCCCAACCAGGGCGAAACTTTAAGAAGTAATCCCTTACAGGGGGCACCGACTGATTCACAAAAAACGAAATAAGAGTAGGGTGGTCTGCTTCTCTCTCAGGATCCATCTGAGTGAACATTCGGGCCCCCTCCAATAGCCTCGACCAGAACTTTCTGGGCGGCTCATCAGATTCCTGCCGAATCTGCATGAACTTAGCCTGATTAGGCGAGCGGCGAGCCATTTCCTTGAGTCTCTCTAACAATCGCTCTCGATCTGTTCGCAGCTGAGTCAGCCTTGGCTGAGTCCAGTCTAGGGGATTCCAGCCAGCGGCCAGATCCCGCCTATCCATCCAAGTAAGATTAACTGCATTGCTATCTCCCCATGTCCTTTCTGCCATCCACAATCTACTACGTTCCTCTCCGGTCAAAACTTTACTTAACAACTGATCCACATCCGTATAAGTAGGATTATAACTTAAAAACAATCTTTCTAGAAGTTCTATGATCTTTCGGGGATTTTCCCCAAAAGACCCTGACAACCGTCCCCACTCTTTCAAATTCCATTCTAGCCATCCTTTATATTCCACAATATTAGCATGTTGTAACCGTCCATCATTGCCCATATAAGGTTGATCGTGCACCTGTAAAGGCATCTCTCTAACTATACTTTTATTACTCGCAAGAGATTTGACGGGGACATCCTCTGGGCTATCCTCGGGGGGGGGCATGCACCCTGCTGTATCTGCTTGGACATTAGCCTAGTAACTACTCCTCCCGAGGTTTGCCCCTTCATTTCCTCCTCATCCTTCTGCAGAAATTCCAATCTGGGATCCTGCAGATTCCCCTCTGCTACATGGAGAGAGTCCCCCTGCGGAGGAATAGGGGCAGGTGCAGAGGGGACCAGCTGACGAGTCAAAACACGCCGTGGTCTACACCCTTTATCGAAATAACCTGGAGGGGGTTCACTCTCGGGAGAGTACCTGACTGCCATAATTTTTAAAGATTTCCACAGCTCTGCTGCTGTGTCCCAACAAAACCAGTAACATAACTGTCCCGGATGGTCTTTTTTGATCTGGCTCTTTACTCCTCTTAAGGCAGCCTGTTCGAAAGAGCCATACGAAGGCCACCTCATCTTCGGGTCGGCCAATACCGCGGTATACCCAGTCCAATTCCTTACACATAGTGTGTACAACTTCTTCCTAGACATTTCTGTCTGTACTGGGAGTTTTCCTTCGTTCCATAACTTATTTACAATCCCCAACGGACTCTTAAGAGGCACGCTAGTCCCTTGACCCATGGTGTCTGACAGGAGCCCTCCAACTGGCGTTTACCCTGCTGTCCAATACACGACCCCTCAATATTGAATTGGCTGGGAGAAATCTCCTGTGGCGCCTTGCCAATTCATATATGAGTGGTCTGACCACTGGACAGAGGTACCGCACCAGAAGGAATCCCGGACGAGCCCCCAAATTGTTAGGTAAATAAAGCAAGTCCTCACTCACCTCTCCAGCACCCGAGTTCGTGCGGAGTTGGTATGGGGCACACAATTCTGTCAGAGACCAGACACCAATGCGTTGATCAACGGGCTCACACTATCCTTAGCTCTAAAAGCTTTAGATTAAGTGTGGCCCCTTTATTAGGGGTGAGCATTAATATTTATACACAGAAGTAAACAAAGTGATTAACAAAAGATAATGGTCATGCATAATCAATTAAGATTTTACAGGAAAAGCAAGTTAACAAGTAAATGCATAGAAATAAAGGCTAATGGCTATTTGAGAAAAGGGGGTGTCATAAGTAGTTTGCAGGTCAGTGCTTTGTTCAAAAGGGTTTAGGAAGGATTATGCAGAGACAGCCAGTCTGGGTGTGTTTTGGCTCCCCAAAGTTCACCAAAAGTTTAGACCCAACAGTGGCAGCAGATTGCTGACCCAAGGGGACATTGTACACCTCACATAACCCTTGTTTACTAATGATGGGCTTTATTATTTACACACACACACACACACACACACACACACACACACACACACACACACACACACACACACACACACACACACACACACACACACACAGAGTCAATGGAATCTTTCCCAGTTGATGGAGATATAAATTGTGTAGCTTCATTATTGCTGTTTACGTAGCGTAGATGCTAGTTTTTGGCTCCATTCCTAGATTAATGCTAGAGAGGCTGGCATTTTAAATGACTTGAGGAATATTATTCGTCTGACCAAATTAAAGTGTGCTGTGTGGTCTCTCAGTAGACTGGCATTTTTGCAAACCTGCCACCCTAGGCTGGAGCCTGAGGAATTGCCTGTTTACACTGTCATATTTATAAAAATTAAAATATACTGCTAATGCTTGAAAATGCTATCAGAGATGGCATTTTAAATTTTCCTGGCTCTTCTTGCCTCAGTTGGCTGGTATTTCAAATCACCTTGGCCCCCAAGCCCTTTCAGAAACTACTCAGAATTTTATTCACCACTTAATTTTTCCCTCCCACTTTGAGGTCCCATGTCAAGGAAGGCTGGCCAAGACTCTGTAGAATCCATCATTGCTCCATACTCAACTGGAGAGGTAGTTGTCAAGCAACTTGAAGTCCTCATGAAGCAAGAATCTCAGACTGGGAAATGTACCCAGATGTCTTATATGCCAGCACAGAGGAATTTGAAAAGGTCTGGATCCCCAGACTAGTGTCATGATCTCTCTTCAGAGAGGGTCTTGTAAAGAACATCCAGTCAGAGACTCAGAGAAGATGGACAAGACCCATGCCTTGATTCTCAGAGGTACTGCATACCCTAGCACTACAAGTCCTCCAACCCAGGACCAAAGCCTCATTCAGCAACCAGCACTCCACCTGTCCCAGTAATCCAACCAATCTGACCCCAATTCCCAGCATCCCTTCACCATCCTAATTTTTCCAGCACTGAAAATCCTACCTTTGTTTCTTCCTGTGACCCAACATCGTGGATTATGCCTGAAAGCAGCATCCTCCTTTTTATAGGCCATCTGTGACTGCAGATGACGGCAGCTCTCCTCCTCTCTTCATCTTTCCTCCTCTAATGAGGCCCTGCTGGTAGGCCCCATTGCTGTGGATCCAGGATGCCTGGACTAAGTCAGCTTCAGACCATGTAGGTCAGTGGTTCCCAAACTTTAACAACCTGTGAACCCCTTTCACTAAAATGTCAAGTCTCGCAACCCCCCTCCTAAAAAATAAATATTTCCAGGGATTTTCTCCTTTACTTGAGTATAAATTATAAAAGCAGTGATCTTGGAAATATAAAATTTGTTTTTATGACATACTCATTACACAGTATTTAGTATTAATTATGTATCATTACAGTATTTTTATTACATTATGAAAACAGCAACACTCTTCCAAGATCTCACTTTCATAGCTTGTATCACTTTGAATAAGCCTGTTATAAGACAAGGCTCCTATGTTTCATCAAGGAGTATCAGATGTGAAATAGCATGAAGGTATTTAAGAAGCCAAATCAAAGAGTTCCTCCTACACAAGCAGTCCAGGCAAACAAAGCTTAAACTTGTTCTTCATAATAATTTAAAAAACACTAGCTTCCCATTTAATTTTAAAGCCAGCAAAAAATATCCACCTCTCTTTCCATTTCTAATAAGGAGTCTTGAAGTTTAAATCTCCTCAGTGTGGTAGATATGCTTGCTTTGATCTGCTTAGCTCTTGGAAGTCCAGGGGCTCCGTGCTGCTGGCCCCGAGCTGCCCGGGGACCCTAGGGACACAGCTCTGTCCGCTATTAGGGATTCCTCCCCCCCCCCGAGACCCCCCTGTAACATTTCATGAACCCCAGTTTGGGAACCACTGATGTAGGTGTAGCATTTCACCATGTTTGTGCTATGTGAGTTCTGTATGGAGGTTGCAGTGGTACTGGAGCCCAGAACCATGCTGTCTTACAAAGGGACACACCTTCCAGCCTCTATTACTTCAGCCCAGCACTGACTCACTTTTCAGGTGTCCAGAAGAAATTGCTGGTATGGGAAAGCAAAAAACTACTGCAGCTTCTGCTGACCATTGTTCAACTCCTTAGAGAAAAAGGCAAAAGAGAACTGAAGAAAGGGCCCCTGTCTAGACCTAAACAACAAAGGACACTTTGAGTTGTGATTTAAAAGAGTCTGACCCACAGACTGATACGACTGGATTATTTGTTTGTGCTGGTGCTTCACCGTAATGCAAAACCTGAGCCACTCCTGGCACACACACAATATACATCAAACTATAATAAAAAAAACTATATTTAGGCATAATTTGCATATTTCTTGCTTCTACTGGGAAGAAAATGGAGAATGGCATATCAGCTCCCTTGGCTCTCCTTCCAGCCCTGATTAAGACCCTTTCAACTACTGGATGGGCCCTTGGCTCTCCTTCCAGCCCTGATTAAGACCCTTTCAACTACTGGATGGGGGAAAAGTTTTTAACTATGGGCCAGTTCCTCAGCTGGTGTGAATCTGTGCAACTTCATTGAAATAACTGTAACTATGGCTGATTTACACCAGCTAAAGATCTAGCTTTTTCAGTCTATATCAGAAGATCTATAACAAACTAGCATTTGGGATCAGCTTTGAGGACTAGAACACACTTAGCTTTAAAAGGACAAAGGAAAATATCAAAAAGGAACTGAGATCCCAGGAAGGCAAAGAAGCACAATGCAATGGTGCATGTTCAATTAGCAGCCAGGGTCTGATGTCAAGAGTGTTCAAAGCCAACATAATTCATTAGCTAACACATTCCAATAGTCAATGCGATACACTGCTGATACAAACCAATAACTGGTTGGAGGCAGTAGTTTTCAGTTTATGGATTCTGTAAACCATTGGTGTTACGATTGCTACAATCTGAGGTGCATTTTAAACAAAGAAATATGATGAGCAGGAGCCCTGGGCTTTGGGACCCTTTGAGGACCTGGTTTTGTCAGAAAGTTCCTGGGCTTCTGGGGTCTGGCCGGTTTTATCCTGCAGCTGGATCTGTTTAATAGTTGCAGATTTAGCAGTCTCCCAAATATTTTTATTCTTAATCTAAGAATGCCTTTTACTAAAAGCTGTTAGTTAGCTCTGCGTTTCTGCAGAGCAGGTAGCTGAACATTGAGTCTTCAGAAGTCTGCCAAAAAATAGACATCACCACCCCCCAAAACCCAACATTTTCTCCTCCCCCCTTTTATTGCTTCATCTCAAAAGAATCAATTCTGCAAACTGAAACTATAGCTGGTGTTTAAATTTCAAGTTTAGCCTGACAGATAAATATTAAATGTCAACGGATAAGAGGCTGAGCTGTTAATTCTAGTTTTGTAATACAATGAATAAAGGCACTGAAAATGCTGAGTTTTAAAAGATTATTTTCTATTAATTTTAATCTATAAGTACTTGCAAATATTCCTTGATCCATCTATAAACAATTTAATCAATTTCTTCTATCCCAAAACACTCACTTCTGACTAGGATGCCAAGAATCATCAGTATTTCCCAGCCCAATTTGAAGGTGAGCTAGTTAATAATAATTCTTAGCAACTTACAGTAGATAGTGCTTTTCAACCATAGATCTCAAAGACTTTTACAGGGTGCATGCAGTAAGTACCATTCTTCCCATTTTACAGATGGGGTAACTGAGGCACAGGGCGGTTAATGGGCTGAGACACTACAATAATAAAGACCTCATAAGCATATAAACAAACAAACTAGACAAAGGCCAATATTTTCAGATTTGGGTACCTCATGTTAGACACTTAATTCAGTAGTCTGGTTTTGACGGATGGTGAGTGTTTGCATCTCCCATTGTCTTGCACGGAAACTGCAGGTGCTATGAAAACCCAGCCACTTATTTAGCTGTGGTAGTACATATGGATTTAAGTATATAATTTCAGTCACCCATGTGATTGAGAACTGGATTTAGAACCCAGGTCTAACTCTGTAGCTATTGCTTAGCCCACTAGACCATAGCAGCATTACTGCATGTTATGTGCTGTGCTACAATAGACAGACTGTACTGCTCTGTAAGACTTTTCTATACTTTAAAAACTGCAACACCATCCTGTCAGCCCACCCATACTGGTCAGAGTCAGTAAATAAAGTGTTTACACAAAATACCATTTGATTAATAGTTAAAGGAGTGAAATATATGTGGTGTTCAACATATAAAACCATAATTCTGTGAGACTTACAATGTATCTGGCCAGGATGGGAGGCAAAAATTTATTTCTTCTGTTGGAGGTTACACCCTACATTTTAAATTTTGAATTCTCCCTATCATTTCACCCCAACACACTCTCAGACAATTCACAGGGAGCGAATTAAGCACAATCTCCATAGCAAACATTGATAGAATGTCTGGAAATATTATGACAAAGTTGGAGTATGTGCACACTTGACAGAACAAACACTGTAAATCTTTAATAAAATAGAGCCCTCTCTGGCACAGGCACCACTGGGACGGCTACAGGAAGTTTAGTAGATTAGAATGCCAGATGAGATGCTTGTTTCTCTTGTTCTTAGGGAATTTAGCGAACAATTTCATTTCTTGGCGAGGTTAGCAAAAAGAGTGGTTTCTGTTCACATAGATTCTATCACTGCACAGAGAGACTGTTTCATTCTAGTTGCGAGTTCACCAAACCCTGAAAACTCAAATTGAACATTTGTGCTCAAAGGTGTTAACCCAGTGAGTTTTGTTTGGTTGGTTGTGAAATGGACAAAACCAGCTATATCCTCTTCCACACACACCACTGCTCCTCCTCAACAGGTTTTCTCCTGCCTGAAGCCTTTAGTGTTCATGTAGTTAGTCTCTCTCATGCTACTTAGTTCAGGCCAGGATTCAACCCTATAGGCTCAGAAACCAAAAGGCAAATAAAAAGATTCCACAACGTATTATTTTTAAAAAGCCTCAAGATTTTGGGGGGCCTGACAATGTTTGAATGCTTGGGTCTGGCAATACTGCAGACCTGAAGTAGCACTACTGTCTGTGTCACTCAGCCTGGGAGCTAGAGAGCCAGGATGAAATATTAGGTCTCAGAGATGCCCCTCTTTTCGATTGGGCACCTGTACACTTCATTGCTTTTAAGGGCATGAGGGGCACCACTCTCCACTCCCAAAGGGAAACTACCAATAAAAAATACCTACCTGAGCGTGAAACAGGATTGCCGGTAACCACATCACTCCCCCACAGCCAAACAAAAGTGCAATGACCACCTCCTAATGGTCGGGGGGGGGGGGAGGGAAGGGGTGTTGTAGGTCAGAGAATATGAAGAGCCAGCTTCCCCTGGGGCGGGGGCAGGGGGAACAGATGTGGGAGTAGAAGGCTTCCTTCCTTAGAAGGCAGCTAAAGAGAAGGAGGGAAAGTTCAGAGCTTTTCAAAGGGAGTGGGACCCAAGAAGGTCCTGGCTTGGCCAGCCCAGCTGGAAAACAAATGAAACTTTACTAGTTTTCAGCCTAGTCTAAAACTTTCTTACATTTGCTAAAAAGTTATTGAAGGTCAGTGAATGATGGGTTAATGACTAAAACTGAAGCCTCACACTTTCACTTACTTGACTTCCCCCTTCATATATAGACTTTAGCCATGAAAAAGCTTGACACACAACATTTAACCTAACAACTAAGCATATATATTCTCTCACTTGATTCATTAGGAGTAGGAGTTTGTTATTCTTCAGCTATTGCCAGAGTCTCCCTAGCTATGTTCCCAATGTCCAGGATTTCTCTTTATAAAATGTTATCCAACAGCAGGAATAGGAGCAGAAGGCTTATTGGTAGTCGCATCTTTTTCACATGCGTTCTCTCTGGAATTCATTTTTTCTGTGGGTTTGTGGTTACTGCTGTAACGTATGGGACAAAACTCGTCTGGCATTCTCAGAGAGCTGAAAGACATTTTCCCTTTCATTTATATACAACACATTGAGCCAGAATCTCAGCTGGTATAAATTAGAATATCTCCCATTCAGCCAATGGAGCTATACCAATTTACACTAGATGACAACCCGGCCCATTGTCTGTAATACAGACTAACAGGGGTACATAATACTACACAGAATATGTGGTGAAAGCCAAAACAGAACTTCAGGCACTTTCTAGCCAGTTCCTAGTGCCTGGGGCCACAGACCACAGACAGTAGTAGAAAAAAGGAAAGCTAAATGTGTGACCAGCCTAAACTTTCTAATTATCAAAGCAAACCCTTATGGAGAATGGAAAGAGCAGAAGCCTACATGCCTTAAAAGGAATTCATGGCAAAAAATCTGCTGATATGAATAAACCTAAACAAGCAACAAAAGTTACAATCAAAATGGTTCAGCCTATGACATGGGGTAAAAAACATTTATAATCAGAAATCAAACTACCAGAAACTCCACTCCAAAATTCCACAAGGCAAAATCTGTAATACTTATCAGCCTGGCAGGATAGAGAAGGAAGCCAGGGAACAAGATGGAACAGAAGTAAAGCCAGATAGCAAGCAAGCACACATTCAAGCTGTCAGGAAACAAAGCCACTGATCAAACCCTAACACCTTCCAGCCCAGGAGTGCTCTGCTAGAGTCCCATTAACACTTCAAAACAGTAAATCTGCATGCAGAGAAGGAATTATTCTATAAAAAACACCAAACAGTAATCAAAACAATCAGTGGAAATCAGATTCCACTCTTCTCCAGAAGGATGTGATCTGAAGTGGGAAAGCAAGCCTCAAGCATCTGAATTGTCACTATGATATAAATGTATGCCTTCTCAAAAGGTGAGCTGGTTCTTCTGTAGCACACGACCAACCACGAGCACAACTGCTTCCCTGGGATTCCCATTCTTATGGGGAATGTGGCGGGGACAAGTTGTGTGGACTCTGCAGTCACTGACTGGCATTATATTTATTTCTGGCAGTGGAACCAAAGTGTGTGGGAGAGAACAGAAAACAAATCAAAACCTGACCAGAGGCAAATGAAGAACTCATAAAACATCACCTCCCCTCTGGCAGTGGGACCAGAAAGACAGAGGCAACTCATGGCATGCCTGATTCCTTCTTCCAGCAGCCTTGAGCCCAAGCTTGTGTGTTTACATTCTTTGGCTGAACAAACTTTTCTATTTGTGGCTGGAGTGATGTGTTTTTGAGAAGGTCCCTGCTTTCTCCAGGGTCCTCAATCTGGAACCTTGCAAGGCATTCAGTGCTTCCTGTCTTTCACTAGAAAGTCAAGCCAAGCTTATTTTCAACGTGTCTTATGGAAATAGTGTTTTATGGCAGTTCTTATTAAAATATCTAAGAACGATTTTATCACCCTCTCCACCTTGTAAAATTTAAAGAGATTCACACAAGAACCCAACCCAACATGCTTACTGCAGGGAACTGGATAATGCAGGGGATTGCTAATGGTAAAAGTTTTGCACTTCCATGCTTCTGAATCTAGTCTAGGTCATTAGTGATTAGAGCTGCAAAATTTGGATCTAGATTTTGAATGCCTGGTATTTGGAGCTGAGGTTTTGATTCAATCCATCATCAGAAATAAAGATCTGCATGGTTGAGGTTCAGACTGAATCTCCCTGCCCATCTCCATGAGTGACCAAACTCTTTACCATATGATGGCTGGGCAGTGGCCTGCAGTTGCTAGTGGACAAGTGTCCACGTGACCTCTCAGAAACTCACACCACTAATGAGCAGAGACACCAAAGGCTGCATGAACATAGTAGCTATTCTCTCTCTTACCTGTAGAAGTGGTTTCTTCAGGTCAAAATTGAGGCATCGTGCAGAAATGATCAAAACATTTTACTAACACAAACTGAGACCTAAGATATGCTCTATATTTAACACAAACATACGATGCAATCAACTTGTTTAGTTTCACATATGCTATAATTATTGCTGTGCTCCTCAGTACCAGAGGATATATTATAATCATTGTATTATATGCATATAGTAAGAAAACAGGCAAAAAGACTTTTTAAAAGCTTTACTTTAAAAAAAAGTAGTCTTTAAATTGTTGCAAATAAAGATCAGACACGTATCGACCTTAACTTATTTGAGAACAGCAAAAGCTTTTAACACTCCTAATGCTCACAGGACTCCATGGTGGTGGCAATATTTGGGAATAAATACTTTAAGGAGAAACCAAGCAAGTGGAAGTAAATACTCTATCATGTTGCCTACTCTAATTAGTTTCTAAATACTTATCTTCTTAGCATTCAAGTCTACACCATCTGGCTTTGAAGTGCAAGTTAACTTTCTTCACAGTCACACAATAATCTTTTATCTAGAATTATAATTGAGATTTACTGTATTTCCAGACAATTCTTGACCTGTTAAAAAAAATGGATGGGACAGATCCACTTGTCCGATGTGTCATTTTAAACGCTGGAGGTAAGGTGAAAGCAGCAGCTTTATTTATCACTGAGCATTTTGCTTGAATGCTAGTAAATGGGATTTCTTACTCTGCCAATAAGCACTTTAAGTTTGTATCACAGCTCTGAATTCTACAAAAGTCGGAGCTTTACATGGTGACTCAGGATGGAGACAGACCAAACTACAGGCTTGTGAAGTGCTTAAAATAATGATCACATTTAGAAAAGTGACCAGAAACATCAGCGTAGTCCATTTTGCCATTCAGAAAATAAGTATACATATGCACAATGAGGAGGGAGCAGAGTTTAGGATGATGTGGGAAATTTAACTGTGACTGCATTGACTTATGGGTCTGATCCCCGGTTCCTTAAACAGCTGGTGTGTGTTGATTACTTCTGATCATGCTGATTAGATTGTCCCATAGCTACTCTGTACATGCTCCTTTTCCTCTTAAAAAAGGGCAGTGAAATTGAGAGATCAAAATGAAAGGTGAGACCATAAGGTTTCTTAACCACTCCACAATAGATTTATATATTACCTAGTTTAGCAGACCTCACACCTTTTACTCTTGCTGGGCTCTGATCACCGCCCTTGTCTGAAAACAGCTGCTCTACTTAACAGTAAATGTTTATCAACAGCACAGCTGTGTAGACATTTGTCAGTGTGATTTAAACAAACAACAAAATTAACACAAATAGCAGATGTGATTACTGGCAAGAATAAATTAGGTGAATTCACTTAGGTGTATGAGGTGGGGATTGCAGGTCAGAATTAAGGGATAAACAAACAATATTTTCAGATACTTATTCACTTGTGAAGAACCCATCTCAGATGGTACTTGAATGGGGACTCTTCTAACTGCAAAACCATTGTGCTACCCATAGCACTACAAGTTCTCCTTAGTGAGTAGTAGAGCTGACCTGAGCTCATTTGAGTTGCAAGTTCAGCTGTAGATATTTAGATCAGTTTTCCCTTAAAGGTCATAAGGTCAAGGTTCTCAAATTATTTCACAGTATGGAGCGTATCTTAATAGAGATTCTCTTTTGATTCACATCTCTAATGGACAATTAATTTGCCAATGGGAAACAAGACAGACCCAGCATCACATGGCCAGCAACTCTACAAGCCACCAGCATGTACTCTTTGGAGTGCCAGTGGTCAGGGCCAGTGCTACCATTTAGGCAGCCTAGGCAATCGCCTAGGGCGCCAGAATAATTGGTGGGCGCCGTTTTGCTGGAGGGGGCGGCAGGCGGCTCCGGTGGAGCTGCCACAGTGGTGCCTGCGGAGGGTCCGGTGCTCCGTGGCTCCGGTGGAGCTGCCGCAGTCGTGCCTGCGGACGGTCGGCTGCTTGCGCGGCACCGGTGGACCTCCCGCAGGCATCACTGCGGCAGCCCCACCGGAGCCATGGAGCACCGGACCCTCCGCAGGCACCACTGCGGCAGCTCCACCGGAGCCGCGGGACAAGCACGTGGGGCGGTGAAATTGCCGGCCGCCTAGGGCGCTCAAACCCCTAGCACCGGTCCTGCCAGTGGTCCATCCATCTGGAGAATTGCCACTGTAGAGAATTTGTGAATTACTCTGCTGATTCCATTAAAAATGAGATAATATTATTGAGAGATTGCAGTGAGATGCACATGCCTGTCTGGCAGGGCCAGTGCTACAAATGTAACCAAGTAATGAACTCTGCTATGGCGTTGGGTTATTAAGTAGACTTCTTTAGATTATGTAGTTCAGATATCTCCATAGTCTCATAATTATAACTGATTATTGAAACAACCTGGTGCCCCTATCCTTCTTTCTGCATCCTGAACCATACGTTAGAAATGACCATTTCCAGTCTTAGATTTATTAGATATTTTGGAATTACTCTGGCACATAGAACCAAATTCTCCCCTGCCTTGCCCACCTTGCAGCCCCACTGGCTTCAGTACTACATTAACTTTGTAGCTGTAATTTACTATCAATGCAGCTTGAGTGATACTAGCAACAGTGCAGATAAAACTCAGGCATTTTTACCACTGCATCTCCAAACCCTTGGAGCTGCACCTATAGTGAATTATGTGTGTAAAGCAAGTCTAGGTTACGTGAGGTCATTATACTTGGGTAACACTATTTCCCTGAAATATGCAAAGTAATTCACTTAATTAACAGCCATCACTCCATCAATGCAACCTTAGCAAAACTTCAGTAATCCATTTAAGCTGGGCAAGTATTTTTTTTTCATGGGCAAATAAATCATTAGTTTTCTCGTCATGGCAGATTAGACAATTGTGGTGCCTGTATATCTTCATGATGATGATTTTACTATGTATTTTGATGTAGACTAAACTAAAAATAATGCCGAGCCTAAAGTTCTGGGTTCCCTTGACAATCGTTAAGTACACAGTAATAAAGTTAATTTAACAGACTCCCTCACTGACTCCCAGATGGCATTTTGCTCACAACAGCAAAAATGTAAACAAAGCTTAGACTCCTTCCCACATACTATCCCACACATTTTACAGCCCTCCTCCATTCTAAAATCAGGGAGCAAGGAGGAAATGGGCTTGCGTATATAGGGCCTAGGATTGCAAGGGATGTGAAACAGGCCAGAATTTCATCCTGTGTGTTAAAGTAAATCTAGAAGATGGCCTCTCCCTCTTTCCATATAGCCAGAGGGAAAAATGGACCTTGCAAGGCTATGCTAGACAGCACACTTTTTGAGTAATGTTCATGTTAGTTACACACATAATTAAAACTCAGGATTTGTTTTTTTATCTCCCCCTCTCTTTTAATTAATTAGCCCAATTGAAATAAGTGAAACCATTCCCCTCATCATTTTTTCAAATTTTGCCAAATCACTGAAATCTCTCTTTGAATGAAATCAGGCATGACAGTAATCTGCCTGAGAATTTTTGTCCCACCTGAAAAACCAGTGTTTTGTCAAGCTGTGCCAGTTCAAGTCCAGCTGGAGTGGCAGTAACTTCAAACTGCAGTAATGCTAACCAGACATCCTGCCCTATATGTCCAGAACCAACGGACCTGGCTCTGTCAGGGTGTAGTGTGCACAGGAACTGCAGGCAGGAGAGCTCTATTACGACTTTACTCAGATGGGGAGGGGTGCCACTTCTGATGCCTAACATCTTCTGTGCCCCCCACCCCATTCCCTGCTAGTGGCTGCATTATAGGAGTAGGGCCAGTCTGGATATACATTTACCAAGAAGTGGAAAATAAATTAATGTGCGCAAAAGCAGCTCTTGTACCCATACAGGTGACTAACATTACCAGCTGCTAGCAGATTAAAAAACACACATGGTTTTGGACCAGTACCTCAGACTGACTTGCTCCCCAGGGATACTGCCATACGAAGGACAGAGGGAGTTTCTGTTCTATTGCTTGCAATATGTGGACCTGATCCTGTAAGATTAAGTCATTTTTTAAGGCAATGGGAAGGTGCTCAGTAGGTTGCAGGATTTGGCTCTCTGCTTCAGAAACAAAAGATGGAAAAAGAAAACCAGCCTCCTTTTTGTTAAAGTAAAGTATGTAAGTGGGACTACATGGTTTTGCTAAATTCAGATTTCTGGTCTGTGTAGGGTTCTTATATTGCTCATCAGAGTGGTATCTGAGCAGCTCCTACTATTCATATTCATGACTAAAATGAGTTCCTTTTGGGATTAGGCAGAGGTGAAAGTGAAAGCTGCTGAGGGAGTGGGGGAGGATAAGCAGCAGCTGCCCCGGAGCCCGGCGATTTAAAAGGACCTGTCAGAAGCTGGAACCTGGGGTCCTTTAAATTGCCACTAGAGCCCTGGGTGCCACAGGCCAGGCAGCATGGAAGGGCTGGCTGGGGAAGGCTGAGGCCCCAGGCCCACCCCTTCCACCAGAGGCCCCACATCTTCCAGGGACCTGGAGCCGTCTTATCTTACTTTCACCCCTGGGTTTAGGCATAATCTGTGCCCACTTAAACAAACCTCCTCCCCCTCTGCCTCTCCCTTCTACAGCCTTCTTCTTGCACTGCACATTCCGTAGTCTGGAGAAATATTATTTTGCAGGAGTTACCCATTACTTCATCGTACAAAGAACATACAATATAGAAGGGTCCAGGCAGAAAAGGTCTCTCCTCTCTCTCCACGAAAGAAATAAAATTAATAACCAGCCAAGCAATTTAGAATTGCAACTAAAAACAGTAACATGCTGGATCCTCAGCTGGTGTAAACGGGCTTAGATCCATTCACTTCTAAAGAGGCACTATGGCCTAGTGGAGAGAGCACTAGATTAGCACTCAGGAGACCCAGTTTCTAGCCCTGACTCTGCCCTTAGACTGCTGGATGACCTTGAGCAAGACACTTCACCCCTCAGATTCCCCATCTGTAAAAGGGGCTGATGATACTGACCCCACTTTGAGATACACTGATGAAAAGCCCTGCAGAAGAGCAAGGTACTATGATTGTATAATGAGATCACACAGCAGATCAAACTCCTCTTCCCTCTCCTCCAAGCCCTCATCAGAACAACCCTGAACCTTTGGCAGGTTTTAATCTATAAATATGCAGGACACGATGATTGCTACCAGCGCCCACAAATATCACCACCCTCCTACATATATTCTATGGACTGTGTGTATGCACTCATAGGTGGTAGATTTTTATTTTATTTTTTAAGAGAGAGATACACAGTATCTGTAAAATTCTGTTTATTTATAACTGGGGTAGAAGGTAGTACTTGCTGTTGTGGTCATCTGTGACTTATGCAGGGAAAATGCAATGGGCTGGATTCTCTGGTCGCCTAAAGTCACTTTGTATTACGCAAGCATAAGCAATGCAAAGTAGTCAGAAAGGGAGTGGATAATTTTCCCTGAGCCCAAGAACTCTCCACTGGGTATAAATTTGATAACAGTGGCTCTGCTGCCTTCTGCCGAGCAGCCTCTTATCCCTATCATATAGGGAAGAAGGGGGCATGCTGGGAGGTGGGAGTAGGGCATAGATATAAGAGGGAGGGAAGGAGACATGGCTGAATAGAGTTGTGGGACTTTCCGCCAGCAGTATGAGGTAGGATTGCTCAAAGACACATCCTTAACTTGTGGTGGTGTTGAGCAGCTCTGAATTAGGGTGCTGCAACTAACACCCTGCACCATCTCTTTTCACTATGGCTGATGTACCTCCCCCATGCCATCCCAAAAGCCAGTGGCATCACACATACACAAACCACACTATTAGGAGAAATGCTATTTAAGTAAATGAACATAGTTAAACTAACAACACCGACAGCAAAGAAACAGCATAAAAGAATGTATAACATTTTTGAATTGCAATTTTTATAAGTTCATTTTTATTGCCTCACTCTCTAAAATAAATCCAGGGGCCTGATTTATTATTATTAAAGTTTAATTTCACATATTGATTTCTGGTCTCTACTCTTAATTTATTCTATAGCCAACCTTCCAAAAGGAAAAGCGCTAGAGCAGCTGGGAAGTTTTACAGTCAGGCTATGCCTAAATTGCTATGGTAAAAAAATAAATTCAGTTGTAGCCTCTACCTTCAGGGAACTACTTTATTCATTAAAAAATATATATTTACTGTTCTGTGAAAAACCCAACATAACCATAGCAGAATCCAGTGATCAAAGTATTGGTATAGTTTTACACAGGTCTTAACACAGATTTCCACCAGTCCTACTTTGACCCTGACAAACCTCCTATTCCACTCAAAGCAGATTTCCTGCATTTAGGGCTGCCCAGAAGTCTGGCCTGACTACTCCTCCATCTCCATCTTGGGAGGGACAGACAGGTCAAACCTGAGTGACGCTGCATCTCACTTTAGCTATTTGAAATGTTGGGAGGTATGGTAACATGTCAAGCAAAATTGGGAACTACAATTCTTTCACTTACAGCTTTTTTTATCCATGGATCTTGATGTGCTATTAGAGCAGACATGGGGATAAGTATTACTACCCTGGCTTTGCAGCTGAGGAAACTGAGGCTTAGAGTGGATAAGTAATATAGCAAGTTGGTAGCAGAACTAGGAGCAGAATTTAGGTCTCCTAAATTAGTCCTGTATGCTAAACACTAGATGGTGCTGCCTCCTGTGAACTTTATAGCACCCACCTAATAGGAATTGCCACACTGCTCCAGGTCCTTAATTACTTCAGAGCCATTAACATATTGGTAGGTATGATCGTATTGGATTGTTAAGGCCTTAGCCTGCAGAAAACAGCTCCTGTGGCTGCCAGCCACCAATGTTCCTTGGGCTTTCTTGGCCATGCAGTTGTAAAAGCTCCTCCACATTTACAGAAGGTATTTCCTACTCAGAAGTACAGTAACTACGCAATAGCCCTACAATGGACATGTCTACACTACCACCTATATCAGCAAAACTTGTCGTTCAGGGGTGTGGAAAAAAAAACACCCGAGCGACTCAAGTTTTGCAGGCATAAGTGGTAGTGTGCACAGCGCTATGTTGGTGGGAGTGTCTCCCTCATGGGCATAGAACAGCTACATGAGCGATCTTACAGCAGCACAGCTGCATCAGTACAGATGTGCCACTGTAAACTCACTAGTGTAGACATGGCCACAGTCCCCTAATTCTGCCACTTTCCCATAGGCAGAGTCAGGTCTGGCTCCAGCTTTTTTGCTGCCCCAAGCGACGAAGCAAAAGGAGGAAAAAAAAAAGAAAAAGAAAAAGATAAAGCCGCGATCAGTGGCAGTTCAACGGCAGCTCTGCTGCGCCGCTTCATTCTTCGGCGGCAATTCAGCAGCAGGTCCTTCCCTCCGAGATGGACTGAGGGACCCGCCGCCAAAGACCCGGATGTGCCACCCCTTTTCATTGGCCACCCCAAGCACCTGCTTCTTTGGCTGGTACCTGGAGCCAGCCCTGGGCAGAGTCTCAGACTAAACCAAGCTGCACTATCATGTAATTATGGGTAAGAGGCTGGGAATGTTCAGTGTTGCTTAGTGGACCAGCACCTGGAAGGCTTGAATTCTTGTCTGGCTGATGGAAGCGTCCTTCCTACTTGTCTATGAAGCTGAGGTGTGAGAGGCCCTTTCCAGCCCCAACACCAGGAGTGAGATCCTGATCCTATGGAAGTTGGGGGAAGTTTTTTCCATTAACTTCAGTAGGGACAGGAGTTCAACCCACATACTTACCTCCTTCCACCAAGCAAGCCAGTCCATCACTCCCCACTTTCCA
The DNA here is from genome assembly GCF_025201925.1 of Gopherus flavomarginatus. Taxonomy (NCBI): domain Eukaryota; kingdom Metazoa; phylum Chordata; order Testudines; family Testudinidae; genus Gopherus; species Gopherus flavomarginatus. Next base: position 38,440,907 of record NC_066626.1, read on the forward strand.
TCTCAGTAGAGCTGCACATGGATAAGAATCCAGCAATTCCCACAGAATATATAGCGTCACCAGGGGAGGGAGAGAGACATGGGAAAAAGACCAAGAGAAAACTGAGTTGCGGAACATACCAGGTGGGATATTTCCCTGAGGTTCTCCTCCCAACTCCTCTGCCACTGTCTGGCACAAAGAAAGAGTTTCTATGGTGGTGATTGTTGATCTGGAGATCACTGACCATTCCCTTGAGTATGCTGTCAATATCCTCAATCTGTCCAGGTCAGAACACTGCAGAAACTGTGTTTTATAGGGCTCTGAGTTTAAAGTGTGGTTTTAATCTGAAAAGTAAAAAAGTACCTTCTTACTCAATAAATCTCTTCTCCTTGTGTGTTCAGTCACATCTGCTCACTAGTGCCCAAACTAAGATTTTAGTATTAATACAACACAGTCCAGACAACTAAAAGCAAGGAAGCAGAGATCGACTCCTTGTTTATGAATCTTGCTTACTTCTACTCCTATCAATAACTTTATATGTTCCCATCAGTTACATGTTTCAAACTCATTGAAGCCAGAGGGCTGGCACAGATGTTATTGAAGGCAGTGAAATGGGGGAAGAATGTGTCTTGCAGAACCTTTTATTACGGGTTAAGATGATTGTTTGTAGTGCTTAGGAACTGGGTACTGTCAATGTTCGGTCTGGTGTTGTCAGCAGGAAAAAGGGCCGGGTTCAATTTTCTAGGAAGTCCCTCTTAAAAATTAACTTACATGGGCTCAGTGGAAACATGGGAAACTACGTATGACCCTGGGTGCCCGTGACAGACAATGCTTTCCACTCCCAAGCAGCAACTCCAGGGGGTTAAAACAAAGAATTTTATCATGGGGGTAAAAAAGGGGTCAACAGACTAAACTTGGTAAAGCCACCAATTAATATATTAGCAATGTCTATCAGATAAGACTCCACCCACTGACCTCACTCCCAACCCCACTCCTGCTCCCCAGGGTGCCTTAACAATAATCCCACCTTCAATTCTCCTCTGGCAGTTGAGAGTGACTGATGGGTTCTGACCACTTCCCACCTCCCCACTTGCAGTTAGGTCTCCTGAGTCAGTGGAGTCCAAGGATGCTGGCAGCTCAGTGCTGCCTGGAAGGCCCTGGGGTCTACCACCTGGTCTAGCTGAAGTGGATTCAGCTGTGATTGCTGGGTAGGGAGGAGAGCACCAGAGCACCTTAGGTGAGTACATCTGACACTTCAGCTCAAGCCACTTCAGCGCCATCACCAGTGTCAGTGCCATGTCTGCGCTGTCTGCTGCCTCAAAAGTGCCTACAATCTGCACTATCCACTGCCTCAATTCCACCGCTGTCTGACACGAGTGCAGTGCCATCCACTATTTTGTGGTTGCCTCAGCTCAGCATTTTCAAGAGGGGTCAGTGGTCTTCAGGACTCTTAACAGAGACCCAGAAGAAGGTAGTAGCCTCACTCTTTTTTTAGCCATCCAGCTTCCACTACCAACTGCATAACAAGCATATTTTGTTTAGATCTCTTGTCCATTAGGGTCAATGACATTTTATTGCCCCCCCAAACTAAAAAACTGTAGTTTAGTCCAAATGTCCCAAACTGTCACCTGAAGAAGAGCTCTGTGAAAGCTCAAAAGCTTGTCTCTCTCTACAACAGATGTTGGGCCAATAAACTCATGTGTCTCATACTGAAAGTGAAATGTAAATGAGACCTGGCTCATTCAGTCATTTCCTCTTGTCACTAACACATGCCAACAGAGAGCCCTGTCACCAGTGGAGTCCCTATCCATTTGGAGTTCTCAGTCACTCTTCTTTCTTTTCACCAATAGGTGTCAATAGTGAATTCCCTACTCTTCAGGGCTTCAGGCCACAGAACTTATGATAGTATTCCTTTAAATAGGTTGGGAGACCATGGGCATTCCTGTCCTCTATTACAGAAGCTACCCGTCAAGAGCAAGGGTGTATGTATGTAATGAGGCCTTGTATGTTTGCATATAGTTAGTCAACAGTTATTTGAAACCCAACCATGTCCCTGTGTTTGTCTCACATTATTGTCAGACACAGAACCCTTTATATTGTGGCAGTTCATGAAGGCAGAGGAAAACACTCCCTTATCCTGAAGGGCATAGAGAAGAAGGGAAGATCCCTTCATTGTTGTATTTCAGATTAAGTTTTCAGGTCTGGAAATATAGGGTGTGGGGTAGGAGCTCTTTTCTGGTAATTAGAGCATTTTTTTGTGGAGATTGAAACACAATCATGGAGTTTCACAATGCCATTTTTACAGAGTAGAACTGCACTTTAGAAAGCAGGACATGGTGCTTGATGCCATAAACAGAAGTTGTGAATATTATTTGACTATCAATGTAACAGGCTCTTGCTCCTGACACAAGAATCACACATACCAGTTTGTTCACAGCCCCCAGCTTCAGCTAAAAATTGTGAAAGTGAGTTAACTTTGCTGTGCATTATTCTGTGTGGGTAGCCCTTACACTGTGTAATACTATACAGCTTCAAAGCACTAGACAAAATAGTAACATTCTGTTTAACCCTAATTAATGTAATTCTGCTAGGCTTTCCCATACTTTCAGGATACTGCCTGGCTTTTTATATATTTATATAAAATCAGGCTTGCTGGGCATACACCCTTGGACTATGTTAGTTGGGCCTCTGCATAACACTCAAAGCGTTAAGTCTCTGTTCTTCCGTGTTCTTGTGCAAGGGCTTATGAAACTCCAGAACAGCACCTGGAGCAAGGGAAGCCGCATTGTCATTACAATCAAGTCAAGGAGTTGGTCATAACATGCTTAAAAGCAGTAGTGTTGACAGGATGTAACACTCTCCCCATAATATTATGTGGAGAATAAAGATGTCTGATTTAAAAAAAACAAACAAACATTCACCTCAGTTTGCCTGTTTGATGTTACCCTGCCTGATTGCTTAAAGTTAATCAAAGGAAGCAAATAAATGAAATAATCAGAGATAAGGCTCCTTAAGTGAACAATAGGGGGAGCTATGAGTTGGGGAGTGCTTCTGCCGGATTCCATCCAGGTGAGCAAAATTTACTCTTCCCAAGTCTGAGCTTAGAATCAAAGGGGATACTAAACCTTAAGGGACCTGCCTAGGGAAAAGAAGGGGTTGAGTGGGTTATCTGCAGCAGTTGGAGAGGAGTCCGAGACACAAGCTGCAGCAAGCAAATGGTCATACCAGCTCAGAGAAGGAAGGAAGCAGGGTGAATGAATTTACCAACAGTTGCAAGGAAAGATTAAAGTTTAGGTAAGGGGAAATGAGTATATAGGCCATTATTGTTTTAACCTTTTACTCAGGGTGCTATGTACCTTTAGGTGAAAGAATACTGCTTTGTTTAGAAGAAACTGCTTTTGCAGTTTTAATAAGCTGCTGGTCATGGGCCACTAGAGGAAAAGGTTTACAGATGCCTAACAGTTGGGCAACAGGGGGACTGCCACCAAGAGATTCAGTTCCAGAGTGGTGGAACAAGGCATTTCAACCTTTGAGAGAGATGAAGATATCCAGACCTATCACCTGAGGAATAGACTTACAAAGGACAGAAAGGGATAGAAAGCACAGCTCCCTCTGTAACAGTGACATATTTTGTATTATTGCCCAAGGCCTGACAGCAAGTAGCATTCTAAAGCCATGATTTTAATGTTTTTTCTTTTAAATAAGAAAGGCCGGACTGAAGTGAATGTTAACTCTATTTCCTAACATTACCCAGGTTTGCTTTCTTAAATGAAGGGCTTTTATTCCCTGATCCTCATATTTATTTACCCAGCTGCTGTGTATTTTGACTTTCAGAACAGCTTTAAACCCTTTGCTGCAAGCAGTCAGGATTTCCTGGCCAGCAGCTTTAATAGACTTTATGTCAGGAAATGCTGATGGCTTCTACCATTTGATAAAGGAATAAAGGTCAATCGCTGTATTCGTCCCTTCTCATTACTCCTATGTCCCTAGGGTTGCATCTATTCAGATTGATGATTTACTGGACAGCAAGCGTATTGTCCTATGTTCACACACTAAGCTTTTGCATTTTCTAGGATAGTCAATTGAGTCCATTACCTCAGTATTACTATTATTATTGTTTTAGGTTTCCTATTTCTCTATTGCCACTGCCTTTATCCAGCATTCAGCAGTTTTAAAACAGCTGACATTACCCATATCATTCAACAGTTTCACACGTTAATCAGGCCAGAAGGGAGTATTGTGATCATCTAAACCAGAGGTGGGCAAACTACTGCCTGCAGGCCACATCCAGCCCATGGGACCATCCTGCTTGGCCCCTGAGCTCCTGGCCCAGGAGGCAACCCCTGCCCCCTCCCCTGCTGTCCCTCCTCCCTCGGAGCCTCAGCTTGCTCACTCCACCACTGGCACAATGCTCTGGGTGGTGGGGCTGTGAGCCCCTGGAGCAGTACAGCTGCAGAGCCTGGCCTGACCCAGTGCTCTGTGCTGTGTGGTGGTGGCAGCGTGGCCTGGCTCCAGCCGGGTGGCACGGCTGTAGCACCGCCAGCCACCAGTACTCCAGGCAGCACTGTAAGGGGGCAGGGAGCATTGGATAGAGGGCAGGGGTGTGGCTAGGGGTTGGGATGGTCAGAGGGTGGGGAACAGGGGGGTTGAATGGGGCAGAGGTCCTGGGAGGGCAGTCAGGAAGGAAGGGGGCGTTGGATGGGGTGGCAGGGGACAAGAAGGGATGATTGGATGGGGCAGGGGTCCCGGGAGGCCATCAGGAATGAAAGGAGAGGTTGACTGGGGCGGCGGGGATCTGGGGGCAGTCAGGGGACAGGGAGCAGGGGTCTGTGGATGGGGCAAGAGTCCCGGGGGGGAGGGGTCACAGATAGGAGGTGGGGCCAGGCCACAACTCCATTCCCTAACCAGCCCTCCATATAATTTACGAAACCCAATGCGGCCCTCAGGCCAAAAAGTTTGCCCACCCCTGATCTAAACTGATCTTCATAACACAGACTATAGGACTTCCCTGAATTAATTCCTATTGAACTAGTGTGTCTTTCAGAAAAATATACAGCCTTGATTTAAAAGTTATTGCTGGAGTCACTACAACCTATGTGACGTTGTTCCAAAGTGAATTACTGTCCCTGTTTAATGAAAAAAAGCCTTATTTCTATTCTGAATTCAGCCAGATTCATCTTCCAGCCCTTGGCTTTGCAATACTGTTTGTTGTCTGCTAGACTGAAGAGCCCTCATCACATTTTTGTTCCTCATGTGGGTACTACTTAGCTCTGATCAAGTCACTCCTTAACCTTCTTTGTTAAACTAAAAACAGATTAAGCTCCTTGCGTCTATCACTACAGGACAGGTTTTCCAATCCTTGATTTATTCGTGTGGCTCTTCTCCCATACCTCTGCAATTTATCAATATAATTCTTGAATTTTTGACACCAGAACGGGACACAGTATTCCAGCAGCAATCACACAAGTGCCAAATGCAGAGGTAATATAACCTCACTACTTCTCCTCATGATTCTCCTGTTTATATACCCAGCACATTTGCCTTTTAGGCCACAGCACCACAGCTCATGGTCAGCTGATTATACTGAGAAGCAGTGACTCTGAAAAGGAATTGAGGGGCATGGTGGATAGAGGTTCCCATCCTGTAAGTATGTCCTACATTCTTTGTTCCTGGATGTATCACCTTACATTAGCAGTATTAAAACACATTGCCTGAGGTCAAGTTATAAGCAATCAAGATCAATCTGTATCAGTTACCTGTCATTATCTGCTACTCCTCCAATCTGTGTGTTATCAGCAAGCTTTCAGTACAAGTATTCTTCCACATTATTGATTTACATTTTAAATAGGACTCCACTAGAACGACACCCACTCAATGATTCCCCATTTACAATTACTTTGAGAGCTACCAGTTAGCCAGTTTTTAATCCATTTACTGTGTGCCATCTTGATTTTGTATCATTCTAGTTTCTAATAAAAATATCATGCAGTATCACATAAAATGCCTTACAGTAATCTATTACATTACAAACTTGTAATGGCATAAAAATACTCTATGGTAGGATCTATTTTCCATTAACACATGTTGATTAGCATTAATTATGTACATATTGTCCATGCAGATAATCCCAACAAAACTCTAGTGTCAGATGTATGGCAGTGAAGCTGGGCTCTTGGGATCTCTTCATTTTATCACTGGTATTGCAGTAACACCAAGGGCCCAGCCTCATTGTGGTAAGTAGTGTAAAACTGAACTGCAAAGCTTTTAAGGAAACTTCCATGATCATTAAAAAATGTGTATTTGAAACTTACATCAAGTGTTAAAATAAGGGCAGTCATTTGTTAACTGTGGTTTGATCTGAAGTGCTGGAAGTCAGATTATACTTTACAATCCCACAGTCTCAGACAACTTGTCTGAGTTTGTCTGATTTTTGTAGATATGTCTCATTCCTTTAATTAACAAATACTTTTATATAGTATCCTTCAAAAGGATGCCATGGGATGCTTTATTGCATCACAAAAAAAAGTTATTAAAAAGAAGTGGCATATCCACATACCCTTAGCATTGAGGTAGTAGACTTGGTACTCCAAAACAGAATGAAGTCTACAGTTATGGAACCTCTCTCTTAAAGACTTTCTGTCCCTATGGTGTTAAGGTGTAACTTGTAACCATTAATTCTCTTAAAATCAAGTAACAATTTCAAGTCCACACAGAATTTGATGGGAGTCAACATGGGAAGCAAAACATGGGTGATGTTCTATCAACCGGGAACCTGTATGGCATTTATCAGGCACTGTGCCCATGGGCTAACCTGTTTAATGTGTTTATCTAGCTGCTAAGATGGATTCAACTACTATAGAATGTATGCTTTCATTTAAAGTAAAATGAAGAATGTTGGCTTTGATGAGAGATGGATCAGGTGTTAAGAGAGCTATGAAGTGTCCTCTAGTATTTGCTTAATGTGGTATATATTTGGATTTCAACTTAATGACAACATTAATTTTTCCAAATAACTTAGTTGAAGAATGGTATGCTTAATTTGCAGATTGTTTCCCCTCCCCATGAGCAATCCTGTATGCAACTAAAGTTACTAAGTAAAAGTTTACAATGTTTACATTACAATTTAAACAAATTAAACCATGTAATGTAGAAGCCTTTTCCATCTTTCCCACTAAAACTTTGCAGTTTTAAGGTAATTTTTAACATGCATTCATACAATTACATTAAAAATACAAAAAATTCCTAGCTGGGAATGTATGATGTGTAAATCAGATTTTAACCTATTAAAGGGCACACACCAAAACATTACATGAGTGATTCAAAGATCCTTTAGAAAATGAATTTGCTCAGGTGCACATACGATTCATAACTGCATGTGCATTCCTTCAAATATAGGGGCTCAAACAGTTTTGAGAATGTATTTCATATGCACAACGTAGCAAGGGAGTGAACTGTACTCAGAACCTGTAAACAAATGGAATAGAGTTGGCATTTCAGAGTGACAAGGGACATCTAGGAGAGAAAAGACTAGAGAAACAGAAGAATCCTTGTACCTTATTTTCCAGCAGTGACTTTCAAGGGACTAATAACAGGTAATGAAAACAAGATAATTTCCTGAAGAGTTTAAGCTGTTCACAGGAGCTGGCAGTTGCTTTGCCTATTGTCACAAAACAGTGATTACAGAAGTGTTCTTCTGGTTCCTGGAATCCTACCTTATTTAAAATGCAAGGTACAAGTGCAAAGCCCTCATTACTGTACTTTCTTATTTTTCTCATTCAGCCTTAGAAATTTGCATCAGACTGAGTTCAATCTCGATAAATATCTAAAGCATCTCAGCAAATTTTTGTCTCTAGAAAAAAAGACAAAAAGTTTAAAAGTGTTAATTTGAACAGTCTCATGAGAAAGAAAAAGCAGGATTGTTTAGGCCCATTTTCTTTTTATTAATAATATAAGTTCTATAATCTCTTAACATTACAACTGGAATTTTACAGTTAGTTTCACACTAAATGACACACAGTTTGGCTTAATTAGCAGAAAGTTGAATTACAACCTTGATAGATACTAATTTCAAAGACTGAGAAACAGTTTATGTTTTCTGGATTTCAGTATTTATGCATCCTTGCTCTTTTGGTTAGGTTGGTTTCAGTTAATTAGCATTATTATGGAAGAACTGTTTAACTTGGTCTCTCTTCACTGTTGAAAGAAAATGGGGACATCTTTATATGTATCCTATCAACATAAGCAACATGCACAGTACTGACAAAGCCATGAAGAAACCTGATGTTCCTTCCGGCCGTCCAAGCTCTAAACCTGTACACGTTACTTCTTTTAAGAAGTTCCCTGTAATGACATTACACCCAAACTTCTGTAAGAGTGACTGAATGGTATATCCTAGTTGTAAAGAGATAACAGCCAAATCCTCATTCTACAGCTTTGAATTTTACTGAAAAGCAGAGAAAACGAGCAGTTTCTTTTAAATACAAGTGGTGACAAAGTTAAAACTGCTTGTTTTGTACTGGAAACATGTTCAAGGTATCTCACAAAATGAAACGTAATGCACATTGCCAAGACTACACAGACATCTGATCTGCACAGACCAAGCTTCATCTTTGAATAGACAGCAGCTACAGTAAGTGAAGCCTGTGTGAAAGAAGAGAGAATAGGGGAGGAAAAATGTTGGAAGACTTAATTTAGCATTAAAAACAGTCTTTTTTACACAATTGGTCATGCTTTCTTTATGTACTTTTGTCTCCAATGGATGTGTTACTAGAATATAACCAACACTTTTTGTCTGGTATATTGGATTTTCAGAAAGTACTGAAATGCTGAATCTCTCACATTTTGAACTGGTAGAGTTATGTATATTTTACAGATGCAGGGTTTTAAATGAGGCTTTGAACAATCCATAAGACACTGTTTTAAAAAAAGAAAATTAAACTAAACAAAATGGCTATAAGAAGAAGTGTACTAATTATAATTTGTTCACATTAATTTGCAATTTACTATTTTCTCAGGCCTGTCCACTGCTATTACTGCATGCAGGAGCTCCAAGTTATTTCACTTTATTACACAAGACAAGGCTAACTGATGTAAATTTTTACTTTGTGATATCAACTTCACAAGTCATCGGGTTATAATCACAGATTTATGGCTGCATAGATGACTGCATGAGAAGAGATTTACCTATACAACTTCCATTAACATATAAAGGATGGGGAAATATGGTTAGGAAGGTAACACTGGGAGGGGGAAACCGTAGCATTTGTAGTGCCAGATAGTACTTTAAATCAAATGAGCCAACAAGACTTGAGACAGCACAACTTATTTATATTGAGTAAAATCACCATAAGAAAACCAAGTCCTTCTTACTTTAATTCTGCTTGTGTTGACATATTCAAAAAAAAAAATAAAATGTTTTTCATGTATCCATTCATTCATAAATCTGATTCTTCATAGTTAGACATGATGCGTATAGAGGCACATATTTACTGACTTCTAGCAAAATAATACAGCTTAAGACCTCTGTATTACAGAGTGATACTAGTAGTCAGCAGGATTCCAGCTGCAGACATGTAACCACCATTTGCACAGAATGCAAAGTTGAGAAATCCACAGCATAAAAAAAGAAAGATTACAGATTCACCTTGCTGAAAAGTACTTGTTGAAATGTACACGCTGTACATGTTGAATAAGGAACACTTACCCATATAGTGCTGGAAGTCAGAGCTTCCTAACACTAACTGTGATCACAAATTTTTCGGTGCTGCTGAAACATGAATTCCATGGACCAAAACTTTAAAAGTAAAAGAGGAAGGCTGGATTCACTTTTTAAACTAAAATTTCATGAAACAAAGATTAAAAAAATTCTAGCTGCATTAAAAATACCATAGTAACTTCTTATTTCATGACTCGTAGACTATAATGAATTGTTTTAATTTGCTATCTTTTTGAATTCATATTTGAAAGTGCTGTTTGGGTAGTCATGGTCTTTCAGATGATTTTTAATCAGCTATTCTAAATTAGTTATAAAATAGCTTCAAAGTTTTGGTTAGATATGCAGTATTTTTCAAGCAATAGGATGATAAAGTAAGGTAAATTTAAAATAAAATGAGTATTAAATTATGTTAGACTATGGTATTATAATCTGTTAATTTTGAGATCATTAAAGATTATAATCTTTAATGTTTTATTACTAAACTTGACAGCTAATTATTTTTAAATAGTTTAAAAACACAAATGTCTCAATTTTAAATTTAAGTTTTTCAAGTGAAGGTTACTTACATAAAGGTGTCCAAACTGCCCACATAGAGTTGTGTAGCAGTTAGCTAATTAGATGGTATGTCCTCCTAAAGATAGTAATTCAAAATGTAAACTATCCTATATGATTAAATACTTTATTTTAAATATCAAAAGTTGGATAACTTGCTTTAAGAAAAGAATCCAACTCAAATCATGACTATTGACAAACAGTTTTAAATTTTAATTTCACTTGTTTTAAGATCCTGGTTTTAATGTAAAATTGTTTCAGATCTGATATTGTTGTACAGATATTTTCTTAAACAAAGTTCCATATTTTTTATTATATGGAGGACTACATTTGCAGCTTCTAGTTATGTAAACCAGTAATTCGGAAAGGCCAATATGAAATTAAAATTGGAAACTTCATTTCCAGACAGTATATTCTCCATTTTAGATTAATAAAACTGTTTGAACCTTGAAACCGTTGAGACCTGTTTTAAGATACAGTGCTGGGCAAAGATTTATTTTAAAATAGCCAAAACATTCTCTGTTGGGAAAAAAAGAATTTTGCATCTCCACAAAAATAAAGTGAAACTAGACACATTAGGAGTGCAGTGTTCATGAAGGCAATTTTATGTAACAAACCTGTTAATATACAATGAGAAATGTCTGCTGTTCTGTACAAAAACTTACAATGACTGACTAGCATATTAAAGATTATCCCAGCAGTGCAAATACAACTCAGGCTACACTTTAGTTAAGTATTCTTTTCAAAGATTTTAAATTTCCAATGATGCTGAAAGGGAGACTGACAAGCCAAACATCCCACAGAACTATGGTGCATCTTTTAAACAGAAAGCCTATATTTATACTGCTATTTGCTTAATGCTTCAGCACACAGAAGTATTCCCTTAGTGAAATCCACCTCTCATGTGCTTCCCAGCAACTTTCCTCTAGCAAGAGGCTGAGTGAGCAGCTGTTTATGAAGACAACATCAATGTCAGTCTTTGTTCTTCTTTCAGGGGATGCTTTAATAAAGAACAGTTGGCTTCATCCAGCATGGAAACTACAATCATTGGCTGTACTGCCTAACCAAACTTGGAATGCTATATCTGCATTTGCAAACAGGTATATACCTTGATGTGCCTCTGCCAGGTTGTGTGTTGAGAGGTTTAGGGGTACAGTCAGTAAATCTGTGAATGTTAATAGTGAATGTTTACATTTTATTGGAGGAAAACCAATAAAAGATATTAGCTTTAAAGTTCAGTCCATGTTATATTTGATTACTGGGATAACAGTACAATGAGGCTAAAAATTGTAATTTTGAAATTTTCAGACAGTAAGGGTTTTATAAAAGGTTCCTGTTTCCAAAGATGTTATTGGGGTCCACATATTCTTTGACAGACTTAAGCATCCCCAAGCCAACATCAGATATACTCTCCTTCATCCACTGCTTCCGCAACTTGCCCACTAGGAAAAACAAAAACAAAAATGCTTCAATATGTGGCATGATACTAGGAGCCAATCAATCTTATGACCATGAATGAATAAACACTGTGTGATAAATGCTTTTATTCAAAAATGAGAAATGTTTTGCTTTATTTGATTTATTGAGCCCAGCAGACTATCAAGCTCATTAAGCTCAGTGTACTCCCAGAGGAAGCTTGTGTTCTACACTGTCTACTTTCTTTGCGAACTATGAAATTTAGATGAAGTTTAGGCTGAAATCATGTGTCAGGTTACGAATAGTGAGATGGTAATTACATACATTTTTAAAAGACCCCCAGACCCTCATCTTATTAAGAAATTAAAAAATGTTAAGAGGAAATAAAAATAAAACATCAAGAATTGTTCTGCTTAGCCTAAAAACAGTTCTATGCAGAAAGAAGTAAGTTTTAACCACTAAGTAAATATGTTCAAAGTGACCTTCAGGTTTAAAATATGATCAGCCTAAAAACCCATGGAAATCTCTAACAGAGAAATTAAACCGGGTAACGGTATAAAATGTAATATTCACTCACCTAAAAGTGGCATGTTTCAGTTTAGACAAATCTCTATATACAATATATTCTCCGTAGTTGTGAATATAAATTCACAACGTGGAAGGCTTAATTTTCAGAGTACAATGAATATTTAAGACATAATTTACATACAAAAACAGATTTTTCTCTAAATTATATGACAAATTTACAGTTGTTGGATAAAACAGCAATTTATCTCAACTTCTGTCACAAACAAACAAGTAATTTAAATGGTTAACTTAAATGGCCACTTTATGGGAATGTTATTTATTAATTAGCCAAGTCATCAACCCTGATTTAATAGGTCAATCAAAATAGGGGACATTCTTTCATTACAGTCTAGCATTTAGCTTGCCAGCCTAAGACACAATCCATTTGTCAGGATGAGGTGATATACTACAGCATCTGCCTCTTGGAAATCTTTAAGAGTATCTGAAGCTAAATTCAAATCATCTTGTGTGTCCCATTCTCAGGGCAGCCATCAAACTGTCATCAGAAAAATGAATGATGGGGACATCACTGGAGAACAGAATATTTTTGTTTATACCTTAAGGAATATAAACTAGCCATAGTGCTGACTGAAAGAAAGCAGTGTAAAATTCTGCAAAAAACGCTGAAAAAACAATCTTGAAATGTAGTACAAAAATGACTATTTGTACATATGTATTAAGTGTGTAGTATAGATATTAAAATTCATATGCAATAAGAGGAACTGCCAGTCTTATTTCATAGTCTTCCTCTAAGAAATCCCCCTCTAAAATATCTTGCCATTACAATTCTATTGTCTCCTAAACAAACTGATACTTTGTCTAGTCAAATTAATAAAAACTACAAAGACTGTGGATATGGCTTGACCATCACTTCAAGCAATCTACACTCTGGCTGTTAGAGACAAGGAGTTGAACAGTCATTGCCATTTTCAACTGTTATCTGTAATATAGTTTCAGTGAATGTGTCCTATGGTTACAGATGTAATTGTCCTGAAAAGACTGCAAACAACTGCTCCAACAAGATGGAGCACATTAGAACCACAGCAGGATGCCCAAAAGCTAGCATGCCTGCCTCTTTGTACACCTCTAGTAATAATGCAATTCCATGAGGAACTGCACTATCGTCTGAGCAGACACCAAACAGCCATTGCATATTTAATGAAGTCACTCACCAAGTGCTGGAAAACAGAAGGTGCTTGGAGTGCATCATTAGTTCTGTCAGAGTGATAATTTACACATCTATCTTGTCAAATTTTCTATGGTTTATATTTTTACAATAATAAATCTAACATACATTTGATTAGTGAACTGGAAAGTAAAAAAGCTGTACAGAAGCTATATCAGTGGTCCTCCATGAACATGTTTGATAAAAGATTTTTAACCCCTTGGTAGCACTGGGCTGTGAGCTCCTGCTGTCCAGGGCTAATGAGTTTTACACAGTCTTGTCAGCTATTGTAAATTTTTTTTTTAATCAAGAAGTTAAAAACAAAGTTAAAGCAATTGTTTTCCTTAGCAAATTTAAATTGTTCTATTTACCATCTTATATGTAATTACAAGGGCATATAATTCAAGAAAAAAGCGACATAAGGATAGGACTTGTGCAGAAGATTCTGGTGTCATGAATACAGAAAAGCAGTGCTAATTATAGTATCTCACTAAGTTTGCTTCTGTCTTGTAAATATTCCATTTGTTTTATCTACACAGAATACCCCATTACATATTAAAGAGATTAACTATCTTCATATATATTAAATATTGAAGGGCCTGGACCTCAGAAGTTTTTAGAGTCTAAGTACATATATATTCATTCTTTCAAGGGCAGGAAAAGAACAAGATTCCTTGAGATGTTTTACTGAAAAAAGTAATTAAGTTTCTTAAAATTACTGGAGCAGCTTAAAGAGACATACAGAGTTGTGAAAAAACTAACTACAAGAAAGCAAACATCGAACTGAAAGAAACACTGCCTTGCAAAACAAAAACCAGATCTAATTTTGACCCTAAGCTATTAAGAATTACAATAGCTTACTTCTGAATAGAGGAAAATCTCCAGATATCAGATTTCTGTATTTTTAAAACTGTATTTAAAAACCACTTATGTTGAACTGACACACACATCTTTAACTATATAGCAGCTGTTTATCTATGCTTTTATATCTCACCACAATAGTCGTACTTTGGGGCTGCTACTCTTTTCCCTATTAGTCCTATCAGAATAAACTATTCATGGGATCATGTTGCCTCACCACAATGCAACATCATAATATACTTAGTAAGATATTGAGACTAATTATCCAAGGTGAGAAATATGGGTCTGACTTTCATTTTTAAAACAAATGGCAAATGCCCAATCCCAACAAATGTGCTAACAATTGATTATACTGGTGCATAAATAAGTATGCAAAACCAGTCATGTAATTTCAAGCACCATTAGAAACAGGAAGAAGAGATCCACTGTTTGCAAAATGGAACAGGACAAATTCAGCAAGAAAAATGTTATTTTTAAGATCCCTATGTGTTATAGGAGAGACGAAAGCTGCCATGCAGCTCATTTAGGTCTATACATCTATGTGCTATGTTCATACTGCATTTTCGTCATAAATATGGTTAAGATCTATAAACTATGTGTATAAAATTTTAAAAGTGTATTCTAGGATTCTAACCCTTTAACTAGGTTATAAATAACTCAAGTACAATGAACTTCCAAGCAAATATGCACTTATTCTCTTCCTGAATGGACAGTGTACTGATATTTCACTGATTTCAACTGAAATAGGATGAAAACAGGAGGATTTCTTAATAAATGAGTTAGTGACTGGGGTGGAGTGTCTTTTCCTGTTCAGTGATGCATGGAGAAAATGTATATTTTTTCATGAATTGGATTTTTTAAAAAAATATGGGAAGGGAGATGTGCATACATCAATTGGAAGTGCATATCCAACTTTTGCCAATATGATTCACATTCTCATCATATCAGAATGCCTCAAGCAAAGTACTTTTTCAGCTGTGATTGTTCATGCATCTTGACACAGTAATCCAGGTTCTTGCAACCTGAAGGTTAGATCACCACAACGTGCTTTATTTGGAACTCTGCCTGAAAAATACCTAGAAGCTTCAGCTAATGCAGTAGTCCAACCTCCAGTGAGGCAAGCAGTTACCACATAATGCTGATGTTCCACATGGTGTGCATTGGCAATTCTTTTGGTTAAGAGAACACCTGAAAGTGTTGGTTATGTTCTATGAGTATCCCAAATAGTTTGGAACCCACTTCTGTGATAAAACATGAGAATTTCTCACATAAGTTGTGATTTTATGGATCGTTTGTGCTTGAGGTGAAGCACTCCAGAACAGATGGGCAGGACACTCTCAATGGAGTGTCCATGCCTAGGGAACCTACTCTCTGGTGATCCACCAAAGCTAAAGTTAGGCAAACCTCAGGTCACAAAGACCTGTTTATTCAGGACCTTTGACTGACTCTTACTAATATCTACAATTCTGTTATTAAATGTATTCTGAAGAACTTTTGTTAATAGCAATTTTTGATGATGTAAGGTGGTCTGATGTTACGCAGCAGATAGAATGACAAATTTCTGACTGCAAAGATAATGGTAAATGCTCACAATTTAGCATTTTTAATACAGTGTAAATGATAAAGCTGGTGTTGCTGAACAATGAAAGTAAAAAATTAGTAGTTTAAAGAAGTGTGTGTCCTGAATAGTACGTTTCTTAGACCAGAGGTTCTCAAATTGTGGACCACGGACCAAGCTCCATTCAGGTGGTCCACAGATAGCTCCTTCTAAGGTGTGAGCCTGGGTAGCTGCACAAAAGAGAATGAAGGGCCATCCTAAGACTTAGACGTTTCTACCAAATTCTCATAGTTTCCATTATCTTTGGCATTGCTGAATCTTACAAGCTACGCAGGCTTGAGCTTGGCCACTACTCAAAATGGAGACCTCCAAGTTAAGACCCCTGGTACTACATGAATTGGGGCTGGTGATGCAGTACTGTATTAACTCTATAGCATGGTAAATGGCAGCATGCTGTTATAAGACACAATATTTCAACTTAAATACAGAACAGACACCTGACCACTGGTGGCTTTCAGAGGTGGCCTGACACTTAGCAGGAATAGGAATGCTTATTCCTGTGGCCATTATGACATTTGATCTTCAGCAATTTCATTCTACCTACTTAAGAATCAACTCTCCTGTTGCATCAGCTGGATGAATAGATGGGTCTCTTCCTGTCCTGAAAACACTAGTGTGACACTCGTGATGTAGAATAGCTGCTGCATCCAACCCCAAAAGAGATTGCTTTTCAAAGCTGTGTGAAATGATCTCTGTATTGTATACAGTACCTCACGCATTCTGCATGCATGGAATTTTGCCAAACTGCCAGAAAATGCCACATTTCGACTGTGAAATCTGCCATTTTGTTGTAACCAGGCATTTAACATTGTGCTCCTTGCAGTACCAGCACTCGGTTGTAGCTTCTCCTATGTGCTGCTTTCAACAGGAGGGGTGCATTACATAAGCAGCACAAGCCCTGTTGTCCAGAGGAACCCGAAAGAGGGACAACAGCTCTCCTGGCCCATCAGGACCATCCTTACTACCTTTGAAAATGTGACTGGGGGAGGAGCGGGTGTTGGTGAAATGTGGCAGCTGGAGTATAGTGAATGAGCTACAGGCACTGGGCAGAACTTTGTCCCACTGGGGATGCAAAATGTGTGATGGAGGGGAGTGAGGGGACTGAGTGGGACTGCAGAGAAAATGCTACGGTAGAGAGAGGCCAGGTGGTTGAGCTGTGGGTGCCAGGCATAAATCCATCCCACTGGACTGCTTTAAATTAAACTGGGGACACAGGAACACCACAACACAGGCCACTTGTGGGACATACCCCAATCACCTAGCCACTGCACTGTAGCCATACCTCTTCACTTGGGTGGTGTTGGATCTCCTACCCACTCAGAAAGCAAGAACAGCAATATGGGACCCACAAAGAAAGAAACTTTATCTAACTATTGCATACTCCTCCTAGCAGGTGGATGCTATCTCTACAGGTACGTAAATATCCAGCCATACTGGGAGTAATTTTTCCCATGAAACACATATCCTAGAGGAACAAGATACTGAACACTAAGATAAAAAGTAGGCCGCTGGATGAAGTAAAGAGGACAGAGTGAAGTATACAATACATCTGTTAGGAACAGTCCAATATTTGTAGGTTACTTATGTGATTTTTCCATCCCTTACTAGAATGCCTTACAGTACCCAACAATAAGATAATCAGAGTCCAAAGCATGATATTCTATAACAGAGCAAATATGAGGCACTCTTTGCAACAGAGCCTCCCTACATCAAATTCCTACTTCAATCTCTAATAGTGTTCAGCAGTGTGGTGTGTCAGACTTTGTCCATTAAGAAGTTCTCTCCAATTGATGGAGATATTTCTTCTTCTAGAAATGCGAATATTTTAAGCTAAAAATGTAAAATAAAAGTTAAATGGGTTTTGTTTTGCATGCACTTGTTGTGGAAGGAAACTCTGTCTTGGGCTTGTTTTAAACGCAAATTAAAATATTTGTAAGATTACTTTTTATAACCTGAGTTTATAAAGATTTGATTTTTCACTGCAGGTGGTGGACTGTGTGACTTGGGTCCATACACAAGCTATAAAGATTTTTAGTATAAACTTTGTTTTATAACCTGACCAGTTCTTCCATTACAAGAAGCACTATGAAGATTGAGTTAAGCAGGCTTTATATTTCCTATAGCCTCAAGTCCCAGACTACATCTGTTTTCTTTGATACACAAAACCAGCGTTAAAATAGCTCCATTTATCACAACATGATTGTAGGCAGACAAACCAGCCTGTCTGTTTCCAGATAGGGAAAGCAACTGTTATTAATCACAATTACAGGACAAACACTAAGAGAAATTGCATCAATATTCTCCCTTTCCCCACACAAGAACTCAAAAGCAGTGCTGAGAATGTCAAGACAAGGCCTGAAGGTCAGTAAATAAAATGGATACCATTAGGTTAATTCTCAACAATAAGTCTGTGTACCCAGGGGACAAAAATCCCATCTTGCATAATATGTACTATATGTAATATTGTGTTTTATATAATATAATACCCCGCCCCATCCCGACAAGACAAAATTACTTAAAATAGAGCTGAGGTAAAGAGATATATATCAGTAATTCAGGAATAAAACAAAACATTTCAGGGATGCTGTAATGAACCCAAAACTAAGCATTAGAAACCCAAGAAATTCAGAGTCAGTGTTAAAGTTAAAAGAAATAGAAACAGATAAGGCTATGGAAATGCAGTTGAGGCACCCACTCACATAACCTTATTCTGCTCTACAGTGATGCCATGCAATATTTGTCCAATTATGATTAAGGCATTTCAGTATTTGTTGTCCCAGATTAATAACACTTCTTTAAATAAAGTTTTTTTCATACTTTGTTTCCCCTCATTCTATAGCAGCCCTGCCTCCCACATCCAGGGCTCCTGTGTCCAGGCTGTGGAAAGAGCCCTTTGGAGCAGTGGGCAACCAACTACAACTTAGAACAACCCTGGAGTTAACCCGGGAATTTGGACTGACTCCCAAAAGTCAGGGAGCCATCAAGGTGGGGGTAAACTCAACTTTGCACTCCCCACACTTTACATCTTTACATTTTCACAAAGAGCTCAACTTCAAAATTAACAGTTTTATTTTAGGTTATATTTCCTCTTTTCTTCACTTCTGACTCAGTTTCTTGACAATCCCCCCAAGGAGCTAGGGGAAGGGAAAGAATGCAATTGAACAATTCATTTCAAAATCTGAACTCAAATCAAGAACTAGAAAAAGTAAAACTGCATTTCTACTCTAAGAGGTCTTGGAATTTAAAAAGAGTGGACATGGGGAAAAGACACACTTCTATCAAGTTTATATAGCTAAATTAACTTTACACATGTGAAATGTTTGTGAGCAGATTACACATATACATGATGGATCTTTGTTTTGACATGCATTTTCACTCACAAGGAGACTAAAAACTCATTAAAAGACTGAGAATCTAGAACAAATTATTCCCCATTTTCTTACTCAGGATGTGAAGTGTCAACCAGTGTACTGAGTGAGACAGACGTATGCATAAAGCATACACAAAGATTTTATATGGATGTTTCTCATGTAGCAAATAGTAGGCTAAAGGATTTGTCCATTCCCAATGTCCATTGAATTCAGTTTTTCCATCATTACCAGAAATATATAAAATCCCACACAAAATACTATGTTAAAAGACCATTAAGATTGCAAAGTCAAGCACTCAAAAGGTTAGGAGATGCCAGAATTAAGGTTGCCTATGAAGTGACTTACCTAACATCACATAAGAACTCTGTGGCAAACGCAGGGAGAGAATCCATTTCTCTAGGGCAGCATTCAACTGCCTTACCCATGAAACCGTCCTCTTCTTGCTATCCCCTGCCTCATTTTCTACACATCTTCCAGCTTCTGCACAGATTGAGGTAGGATTCACAACCCTAATTCATCCCCAGAGCACGTCCATCCTGTGCAAATAATGGGTGTGTGTAATTTTAAAGACTACATCATAACACAGAAGCATACGGGGGCCAAATTAAAGTTGTACAGGCGACCTTAATTCTGGCATTTCCAAACTTTTGAGTGCTTGACTTTGCAACCTTAATAATGTTCTTTCAATATTGTTTGTGTGTAATCTCCTAGAAGTTAAAAAAAGTAAATTGTAAAAGCAAATTCCATCATGTGGCATCATATTGACACGCATATGGTTCATCAGGTGGGTCGGAACCTTTAGATCCACAGAACAGACCACTGACACTTGAGCTAACGGAGCAACTGATACCAGTAGTGAGTTGTCATCCTCTCTGTTGGACAGCACTAGTGTACGGGGAGACTTTGGCAAACCAGTAAAGTGCCTGAAACCACTATGGCTTATTGTTAAAGACAGCCTAACCAGCAAGTTGTTAAAAGCAAGTCTCAGCTTGACCAAGACAGGACGGGAGGAGGGTTTAGGGTGCCACTGACAGGGCGGCTTGATCCCGCATCCTTCCTGATAAGAATTGAGTTAAAATTGCTGATAGATGCATTTTCAAAGAGTAGGATATGCCCCAGGAATGTCTATTGAGGTCTTAAGGCTGCAAGTTCTGGAAAGACCCACACCTGGTTAATCAATAATCAAAAGGAACCTCTTGCTTGAAACTGCTTACTTAACAAGGTTTCTTTAATTACTAATGTATAAATAAGGGGGAAAGCTTGAGATAGGTGGGACTCATTTCAGGGCTGACCTCTCCCTCTGGATGCATCTTGTGTTCCCCAGCGGCAGACGGGCTGCTGCTGTATCACTCGAAAGCCACACTCAGCTTTGGTAATTATCAAGAGTTGGAGGTGTTTTACTAACTTGCTGCGGACGTGTGTAAGTGCTTGAGACTAAGTTAAGGTTTAGCTTTAAGTGAAAGCACTCTCATGTTGTCCTGTTTGTGCCAGCCATCTATCAGTCGGATGGCCGTGTCTCCCCTGATTTATTTCCTGACACCTCCTCGCACAGAGTAAAGTTACCAAGAGCCTTGGGTTGAAAGAACTAGAGGTAAAACTAGAGGGAGATGAGACACACTTTGTCAGTGGGCTTCAGTAATTTTTGCTGATAGCAGAGGAATGGCAAGACTCAATTTTGGGTTCCATTCCAAGCTCTTCAGACAGTGGGAGGTTGTGTGCAAATGTGCAGACTTGTGTTTCCCCTCAGGCTTGACCCCTTTTGCCCTGTCCCTCTTCCCAAAGCATGACTCCTTGCCCCAGTCCCATTCTTCTTGCTGCCCCAGCCTGCTTACCCAACCAGTCTCCCTCCCTCCAGCCTCACTGTCCAAGTCCCAAGCCACCCCAATTCTCATTTTCACCACATCCACTCCCCTTGCCCAGGCAGTCCCAGTGCCCCTGTTTCAGCTCCTCATCTCATCAGTCTCTTCTTCCAGTACTTGTCTCCTTCCCTGGGCTCTTCATCCAATTTCAATCTTCCCTTCTCCATGGCTCTTTGTTCTAGTCTTTTTGCCCAGCTAATCTCTGATTCTTTCCCTGCACCTTGTCAGGTGTCACCCCTCCCTCAGTTCTCTCTCCATGCTGTTTCTCAGCCCAGCCTCCTTGTCCAGCCAGACCCAGTCTTACCCTCTCCCCTTCGCTCCTCATTCAATCTCACTGTTGACCCCAATCCCATGCGTGTATCATTTCCTTCACAGGCTCCCAGTCTGAGCTTTCCTCCTTTCCCCCAGCTCTCAGTCCCAGTCCTCTCCCTCATGTCCAATTCCAGTCTACTCTTTTCCCTCCAACCGACCAGGCTCTGGTCCGCCCGCATTCAAAATCAGATTTTCACCTCCACACTGCCTGGGCACCAGCAGGGGAAGGTCACTGAGAACACAGAAGAGAGAGACTCCCTGCTCTAAGATCTGGTGATCAGCCTGGAGCAGTTAAGAGTAGTCATTACAGACAAAAAAATCCAGCTTTGCTCTTGAAGCCCTGGGCCGGAGCATGCCAGGTTGCACTATGGGAATGACACATGCATGATCTGGTCACAGGGAGCAGGTGGGAGGGGATAAAACATGCTCAGTCACTTCACGGGGATAGTGCATATGCAGTCTGGTCAGTATTAAGAGCTGTGAGAGGCTCAAGCATGCTCAGCGAGGATAGAATCTTTGGAGACTTTAGCAGCTAAAATCAAATAAATCTCTACTAAGCATCTGCAAACAGAGATTTCTAAGGCTTGTAACTTGGGCAAATTTGGGAGGTATTTCATGAAGATACCAAAAGGCACAGCTATGACACAAAGGACAACCCCCTGCCAAGTTTCAAGTTCCTGTACCAAGTATGGGGGCATTAGAGAATTTCAAAGAAAAGGTTTCCAGAATTTAACAGTTGCAAAATATTTTTCCTCTATCCTTGTTCTTAAGTGTCTTAATCATTTGGTTGAATTGTTAAAAATAAAACCTCAAAAGCCTTCAGCTTGAAGATGCCAACCCAGAAAATTTCAAACCAAATACTTATAATTTGGCAAAATTATAAGTAACTGAATAAAGGATCTCTTAAGTTGGGAAATAGTGCGCAATCTTAATAATAGGGGGCACTATTAGCTCCACCGATAAGAACACCAAACAAAATTAAATGTTTGAAACTGTTTAAGTGCTCTTAATAAATAAGAGTCCTGTTAAGCAGAAGAAACATTTATATAAAGATACAAGTTGAGCAGGTTTTAAGCTCTTACTATACTTAGAAAAAATTGGTTACTAGCCTTCCCTAACTGCTGCTCTTTGAGATACAGCTATATTGGAATGGGCATGTGCAACGTATGTGTGCCCAGAGCACAGTCGCCAGAGAATTTTATCTGTTGAGTCAGCTCCGGTGCCAGAGACCGAGAGCGCCTGTATAAAGAGGCTGGCCGACCCCAGACCCCCTCAGTTCCTTCTTTCCAGCCAACTCCAATAAGAGGGGTAACAAGGGAAGGTCTTGGAATGGACATGTGCAACATCTCGAAGAACAGTTATGGGAGGGGACATGCCCATTCCAATGTAGGTGACTGCCAAGCAGCTGAATAGGTGATGGGCTCAGAGTTCAGATATGCTTGACTGCAACACAGCTCGACTAAATCTGGCATCATCCCTGGACTGCTGGACGATGGCATAATGAGAAGAGATTGTATGCACCGACGATCAAGTTGCAGCTTTGCAAATGTCCTGAATAGGAATCTGTGCCAGAAGTGTCATTGAGGATGCCTGTGCCCTCATGGACTGAGCAGTTGGGATAGGTGAAGGTGGAACACCTGCTAGTTCATAACATGCGAGGATACTTGATGCGATCTATGAGGAGATTCTCTGAGCAGACATGGGAAAAACCTTTCAACCTGTCTGCTACCACTACAAATAGCTGGGTGGACTTCCAGAACAGTTTGGTCCTTTCTGTGTAGAATGCTAGCACATATGTAATATTCAATGAGTGAAGCTTTTGCTCTTTCCTGTTTGCATGTCCGTTTTCTCCCAGAAGCCACAAGATGATAGCTTGATTGCTATGGAACTGAGAAACCACTTTCAGAAGGAATGTGAGCTGAGGATACAACTGTACCTTATCTTTAAGGAAAAGAGTGTATGGTAGTTCTGAAGTGAGAGCATGGATCTCTGGAATCTCTCCTAGTGGAAGTGATGGCCACTTAGAAGGCCACCTTCCAGCAGAGGTATAGCAAGAAACATGATGCTATCAGCTTGAATGGTGGGCCCATAAGCTTTGATAAGACCAGACTGAGATCCCACAAAGAGATGGGCTCCCGTACTTGGGGGTACATCCTCTCTAGGCCCTTAAGGAAACACAGACATCTTATGTGAGAACACTGAGGGTGAAATGCCAATATTGCTTCCAGGTGAACCTTGATTGACAAGACATTCAAACCCTGCTGTTTCAGGTGTAGTAGGTAGTCCAGAATGAGCTGCAGTGATGAAATTGTTGGTGAGACCGCCTGGCTGGAAAGACCAGAGGGAGAACCACTTCCACTTAGCGAGGTAAGTGGCCCTGGTATAGGGTTTCCCACGACCTAACAGGATCTGTTGAACCTGTTCCTATCAGGCCCACTCCTAGTTACAGCCATGAAGATTTCAGGCCATCAGGTCGAGGGAGCCAAGGTTTAGGTGGAGATGACCATGGTCTTGAGAGATCAGGTGCAGAGGAAGTGGGATGAGGGTTGCCATAGAGAGATACAGCAGGGTGGGCCATGCTGGGGCTATCAGGATGACCCACACTCAGTCTCACTTGATCTTTAGCAGGACCTTATGTACAAGCGGAATAGGAGGAAACGCATATTATAGGTGACCCTTCCACAGAAGAAGGCAGTTGTAAGCAAGTCCAGGCTGTGAACCTGCAGCGAGCAGAACTGATGACACTTCCTGTTGTATTGGGTCATGAACGGTCTACCAGATGAGTCCCCCACTGCTAGAAAGTGCCCTTCATGATATCCAGCAGAAGTCACCACCTGTGGTGACTGGAGAAAGACTGCCTGAGACAATCCACCAGCTTTTTCTGTGCTCCTGGTAGGAAGGAAGCCTCAAAATGAATCCAACAGGCTATGCAAAATTCCCACAGCTAAACTACCTCTTGACTTGGCGTGTGGGGAAGCAAGCTCCTCCCTGTTTGTTGATATAGAACATGGTTGTTGTCTGTGAGAACCAAGACATTCTTGCTCACAAGACGAACTAGGAACAGCCGACATGCCAGACGGACTGTCCTGAACTCTGATGCTGATGTGCAGAGAACTCTTCCTGAGATCAAAGGCTACAGGTGAGCTCCCCAGCCTAGTGCTGGATGCATCAGAGACCACAAAGTTACAGCTGGGGCCAAGAAAACAGGATGCCTGCACAAACCACCAGTGGATCTAGCCACCAGTTGAGGGAGGCAAGAACTAGGGGAGGAATCATGAGGAGTGAGTCCAGATGGTGGTGGTTTGGAGAGTATACTGAGACCAGCCCCGTCTGGAGAAGCCTGAAGTGTAGTCTTGCATACTGGACCACGTAAGTACATGATTAGGGCCCTACCAAATTCATGGTCCATTTTGGTCAATTTCACAGTTATAGGATTTTAAAGATCCTAAATTTCAGTTTCAGACACTTAAATCTGAAATTTCATTGTGTTGTAACCATAGGGGTCTTGACCCAACATGGAGTTGTGGGGGTGGATTGGGTGGGATTGCAAGGGGTCATTGTATTGCCACCCTTTCTTCTGTGCTGCTGCCTTCAGAGCTGAACTCTGAATTGGCAGCTGCGGGGCTTCCTCTGGATGGGGGGTGGAGGTGGAGAGAGTTCCCAGAGAGAGGTCTGACCTGGCCTCAGGAGTGGCCCGGGGAAGTCCTGTCCAGGACTAGCAGCTGAAGCCCAATACACAGTAGGAGCCCCCTGCTGGGGTGCCCTCAGCCTGCCCCTCCCTGACTTCAGGCTCAGCATCTGAGAGTTAAAGGGGCCTTGGGCAGGTATGTGTGTGTGTGTGGGGGGGTGTTGGAGGGGAGGTGACCACAGCACCCCTCTGGCCACGGAGTCCTGGATGGTCACTCACTCGCCGACCTGTAAGGCCGGCCCTCATCTCCCATGCCCAAAATTGATGCCTCCTCCCCATACCATGTCATCCTCATTTCTGCACTGATGATGGCAACAGCGCTGCCTTCAGAGCTGGGCTCCCAGCTAGCAGCCATTGCTCTCCAGCTGCCCAGCTCTGTGAAATCTGGTCTCCCCTATGATAGCCAGATTTCACAGAGGAGATCAGATTAGATTTCACAGTCCATGATGCGTTTTTCATGGCTGTGAATTTGGTTGGGCCCTATACATGAGCCCAGCAGCCTCAGGCAAGATTGGGCTGTAGTAACCAGGTGCTCCCTGAGGTGTGCTATGAGACCAGTAATTGCCTGGAAATGACCTTCTGGGAGGAAGGCCCTGGCCTAGGCAAAGTCGAGCATCGCTCCAATAAACTCTACCTCTGAAGAGGTGTGAGGATTAACAGGCCTAAGGCCTGGAAAGAGGACTGAATAAGAATAAGACCAGCCAGTCATCCAGATGTGGGTAAAGTTGCTCCCCTTGCCTCCTCAGAAAGGTCTTCACTACTGCTATGCACTTCGTAAACACTCCTGGGGCTGCCAAAAGGACAAATGGGAGGACTGAAAACTGGTAGTGCATGTGGCCCACAACGAATCTGAGAAACTTCTTGTGTCCTCAGGAGATTATATGCAAGTAAGTGCGTCTTACATCAAGGGAGATATATCAGTTCCCAGGATCCAGGGAGGAGATGATGGAAGCCAGTGAGACCTGTGGAACTTTAGCTTCTTGAGGTAGCTATTGAGTTGACACACGTCCAGAATAGAGTAGAACCCATGGCCCTGTAGGTTCTGTGAAACTTTTTCTACAGCACCCACCCTTAGGAGGGACAACCTCCTAGGCTAGGAGTTGCTCATGAGAAGGGTCCCTAAAGGGATGGAGGGGGAGGATGCAAGGGAGAGTAGAACTGAACTGGGGGGTGGAGGTATATCCCACTTCAACCATGCTCAGCACCCAACAATCCATGGTAATACAGAACCATACCCGGAGGAAGTGGAACAGGTGATCCGCAAACATGGAGGAAATAGGATCCTGGAACTCAGACTGGTACATCGTCCTTGAGGGTCCCATCAAAAGGCCTGCTTGGAGCCCCATGAAATGTCTCTGAGGGGCAAGCACTGATGCTGAGGAAGTGGGGACAGAGGTCTGCATCTAAAGCCCTACTCCTCTTCCTCTGTGGGTCCTGTTGGGTTGACAGAGGGAAGTACCAGAAGGACTGCTGAGGTCTACAGTGCTTCCTCGAAGGCACCATGGAATACAAATCCAGGGACTTTAGGGTTGCCATAGAGTCTTTCAGACCATGGAGCTTCGCATCAGTCTGCTCTGAGACAAGCAAAGCACCCTCAAAAAGGACAGGCTCTGAAGGGTATGTTGAACCTCCTCCCTGAGGCCAGAGGATTGGCGCCATTAGCTCCACTGCAGAACCGTGGACCTAGTGGTCAAATCACCTGCATCCAGGGCCGCTGCATTCCAGTCTGGCCTATTGCAGGAGCAAGTCTTTAAACATTGACATCGAGTCCCATGTGTTGAAGTCATATCTGCTCAGGAGCACAGGCTGGTTAGCAATCTTGAGCTGCAGACTCCCAGTTGTGACACTTCTACCAAAATGGTCCAACTTCTTTTAGTCCTTAGCTTTGGGAGTCACCCCTTGCGATCACTGTCGTTCCTGTTCATTGACTGCAGTGAGCACCAGGGAGCCAGGCGGTGGGAGTGGGGTAGCGTATACAAGAACTTATATCAATGAGCCAGGACAATTAACCTCTTTTCAGTCTGAACCAGATGGGTCTGCGGTACCACTTTCCTGGTACTTGGCACAAGCCTTGGTACCAGAATCTGGATCAGAGATTACCTTCTGAGACCATCAAGTAGGAGCGCCTCAACTGGGGTCCCTGCATTGGGGGGAAAATGCCCACAGGTTCCAACACAGCCACTGCATAGCCACCAGCCAGTGACCAGGGCTTGAGCATCAGAAGGCATCACTTGGCTTAGGTCCACTGCCAGGTAGGACCAACAGGAGGAGTGCCAGGGTTGACTCCTGGCACAGGAGGAGTCAAGATCCCACCTCTGACTGACAGTGAGGAGTCTGCCTGGCAATCATGGCAGAGCAGATCCCACCATTGCTGCCGATGGATACAGAGGAGGGGAGGTCCGAGATGGGGCCATCATGGTTGGCTTCCCTTTAGGTGGCACCATCTATCTCAGTACCCAACGGTAAGCGGTGGCTGTGTGTTCACTTCTGTACGTGGCACTGACCCCACCAACTCCTGTACTGCTGGTGAGGGTGAGACAGAGTGAGGGCAGGTCCCCGGCTACAGCAAAAAGTCTGCAGTGTGGATAGCATCACAATAGCACCAGCACCATGCTGAACCTCTGGTGTCAATAGATCATCCAGTACTGGACTTAATGGTGCCTGCCTTGGAGCTGGAGTCAACAGCAATGACTGTTGGGCCGCCATAACCAGGGAGTGGCCTGACCTAGGTTGCACTCTGCACTGGTCTCTGTACTTGGCTGTCCTCTGGGTTGGGGAATGTCCTCCCTCGGCTGGCAGCTTCTTTCTTTCTCTCTTCTTGCTTGGTACCAGGGATGGCGAACAGTGCTGAGACTCCCAGGTGGCACGAGAAGCTCTCCTCAGAGAAGCCAAAGTGTTTGGTGTTCAATCCGACTGGCATGGGTCCAAAGAAGTTCACAGTGCTGCCTCCAACAACAGGGACTTCAGCCTGTCCTCTGCACATTTTGAAGTGATGCCCTGTATGAACATCACCCAAGCACTTCAGGCAACTGGAGTGCAGGTCGCTTAGCAGCATAGCCTTGTGGCAAGAAGCATAATTCAAGGCCCAGCAACAGAGGAAACTCTGCTAAACTGAAAAGAACAACTAACAACCAACAGAGTAAGAATGATACTAATGGCAATACAGTTCAGAGAGAACTTGCAAGAGCAAGAGGAACAGTTCCAGCAACCATCACAGGTGGTAAGAAGGAACTGCAGTGACATGGGGTCAGCTGGCCTCTTCATGGTGTTGCTGGTCCAGGACCAGACCTGACGGATACCACTGAGGGAAAAATTTTTGGTGATTGTGCTCTGGTCTGCTCACACCTACATTGGAATGGACATGTGCAATCTCTTGAACCCATAACCTAAGCCTCATTTTCTTTTACTGTTACAATGTACTATATACCCAAAGCAGAAAATATTTTTGACACTATAATCATAACTGTTCTACCCATAAAAAGGTCTGCCAGGAAATTTGCCACCATTAACACTAACAAATATTCTACTGGGATTTAGGACTCAACAGCATTAATGTAGATAACAAAAGTCAGGGGTTTTGTAATAGCTTTCAAGAAAATCAAATTATAATCCTACTACTTTATTCTGAGATTCTATGTACGTGAATCTAAATATCTTTACATGTGCTTGATCAGCATAAGCCACTTACAAAAATATGGGCCAGTCAAATATGAATGTTATTCTCAATCGTATGGGAGCTCTCTTATCAAATGTTCTGGGTCCCCAAGAATGTACTGCATGTAAAATGTGTAGCACTATGATCCAGCGTCAAGGCAGGCAAGACCAACCAGGCTTTATGAGAGTTCCTTTATGGAACTCTCATAAAGGAGCAGGCAATGGCCTACAAAGAGGATTTTTGAGGGTAATTTCAAGTAATGTCACTGAAAAATTCTTCCAAGTTTTAAAAAAAAACTATGCAGAAAATATTTTGTATGGTTTATAACAAAATAGATAAACATTCAGAACGAGAAACAATACCTCCATGGTGATGCGACAGACTTCCTCCATTGGTGAGGATTTCCTCTCTAGCAGCTCTCTAAATTGAAGAAAACATTAAAAAATGTCAATTAAATGCAAAGTTTGGTACATTATATGATTGACAAGTATTATATACTAATTATTAGTATATGGTACACAGAAGAGTGTCTTTTCCTAATTAAATGTAATCCACTTTCCCTCTAATTGGAAAAAGGCACTCGTATTCCAGAAGAAGAATATCCACATGGGGGTTTATACAATACAGCTATTCTGGAATTATTTATTTTACATATTCTGGGATAGCTATACTGGTGATAAACTGAGCTATATTATGATAAATCTCCAAGTCTAGACAAGATTTTAGAGTCTTTGTATTATTCTCTACAGCTCAGCAACTGGAATGCAATTTTACTGTTAGAGCTGGAAGATAGTATTATCTGGTAGTAGAGAATAGGAATACTAACAGATGGGAAGAAAACTCCAAGACTAAGAAGGCACCCTGCAAACAGTGCTAAATAAGACCAGTGCCTCCCTGCATGAGAAGCCAAGGAGCCAATTACACTGCTCTACAGCCAAAATGCTTCTGAAATAAATGTAGTCCAACTTTACTAATTCTGGGTCACCGAGAACGAAAATGATGCTTAAAATTGTTGATTGGCTCTAGTTTTCAAGATATGCTATTGGGTCAGTATATACGACCCTTGAGTTGGGAATGGTGGAGGATAAGCGAGTTATAAAGAGAAGGGATCTCAATTTAAACCAGAAATGACTAAAATACATCTTTGACTGGATCTAGGAATAAATCTATGACTGGGTTTGGACAGTACTTGCTTTTTAGGCAAAACAAGGAATGATGCAATCTGAAGCTGGTATTGCGTCATACACGACATGAATTGCATCATGTTATTCCTAGAAGTCATGGATGATGCAATCATAACGAAGCTTACATCACTCTGCTGAACAAATTGCCCTATATCAGCTCTAGAAATCATACAGTGTCGTGCTCTTATTTGTCACTGTTTGATTTTGCAAAGGGACACATTTCTGTTTAGCCAAAGTGAGCAGAGATGCCTCGTACTTGTGCGAACAGTGCAGATAACTTCTGCTATGTTTGTGGTGAAGTGACTTTTGCATCACAAAAGCGCAGCATAACCACTATGGTTAAGAAAGCCTATCACCTTTCTTTTGGCTGCAAAATTGGAGATCAGGACAAGTGGTTGGCCCCACACAGATGCTGCAACACTTGTGCAACAAATCTTGGCCAGTGGTTGAAGAGGAAAAGGAAATCTATGCCTTTTGCAGTGCCAATGATTTGGAGAGAGCCAACAGATCAGACCAGCAATTGTTACTTCTGCATGGTGCCTCCAGTTGGGAAAGGTGTGTCAAAGAAGAAAAAGTGGACTGTGCATTATCCAAACATTCCATCAGCTATACGCCCAGTACCCCACGGAGAAGGACTGCCGGTTCCTGATGCACCAGAATCATTCTCACTTTAGTCAGACGAGGAAGAGGATGAAACTTCTGGTCCTGAACCATCAATGTCACAGGACCCACATTTTCTCCCATCCTCCTCCTCTGAACCACACCTCATAACACAAGGTGAACTGAATGACCTTGTCAGGGATTTGGAACTACCCAAGAGTAAGGCAGAGCTGTTGGGCTCCAGACTACAGCAGTGGAATCTCCTGGCAGGCTATCAGGGCAAATGGAGCCCATCAATGCTTGCAGACTATTGCTGGACAGTGACAAGAGATGCTCCATTTAATGAATACAAGAGACAAGCCAAGAAGTGCCGAGTAGACACTGGATAGGACTGAACTATGTACATAGTTTTTTGCCTTTTGTTTCATAATAAATTTTATTTATATAACCCTTTTGCTGATTTTTAAAGTGTTACGTAAACAGGACAGGTGAAATGTTATCATGTAAAGCAACCATAAACACATGAAAAGACCTAGGTTTACAATTTATGATTAAAACTATCTACACAATAGACAGACATAAAATGTAAAAACTTAAATATCTTAGAAACAGTAGCAAATCAGTTGTTTTAATTGTCATATTTGAATTCAGCACATCAAAATACATAATAAATATCACATTTTATCTCTGAAACAGACGACTTCTCAAAAATTGTAGACCAGTGTTATCAGAGCTATAATATACTACGTAAGTCCCCTTATTCATATTGGATTTAGCACTTAAGATAAAAAAGGAAGTTATTCATATGTACATTACCTCAATTTGTTCATAGACATGAACAGGGTCACTAATTCCCCTGTAGTTAAAGGCAAAATAGAAATAGACACATGCACCTGCATCGTAAGTCTGTGTCACCCTGTTGAAGAAAAAAAAGTGTGTTATAAATAGTACCACACTGTCCTATAAGCTACCCAGCATTTAACACTAGCTGATTCACAATATTACTCTAGATCCCACTAATTCCTATGTTAATTATTGAACAATGCTTTGGCTCATTTTTATTTTGAACAATCTGGATCTATTAAACTACCTTTGTCACCTCTGCCAAACAGATGGATAAGAAGGCATGAGTGAAAAGTTTACACTGTAGTTTTAACCACTAATTCTAATTACATTCATTCAATTTCCTCTTCTTGCTCCCCTCCACCCTTTTTAAACCAACCCACCAAAAATTTCTCCTGAGAAATAAAGCCTTTACAATGCTTAATTTTGGCATTTTCACTGCACTTGCAGCTGTTCTTATATAACAAAAAAGAGTTATTAGGTTCCTAGTTGGAGATGGCATTATGTTGGTACACAAGCATCAAATATGGCATGCCAATTATTGCTTGTAAGCAGAAGACAAATAAAAATACATGTGGCTAGAAACAAGTTTGTAGCCTGAAGAGTTAGGTTTCATTTCCTTTTCTTCAGGACAGATAATTCTGTGCATCAAATAGCCACTGAAATTCATCTAGTGACCTTAGGGTTTATGCACTTAGGAAAAAAAATAGTTAAGTGGATACTGCTAGATCCAAAATGGACAAAATCTACAGAATCAAGAAAGCACATACTTTCCACAAAATTGAACGAAGGGCATAATTGAAATATCACATTCTCGGTAATGAACGAATGGTCAAGAAACATGAAGTTTATACTGCATCTTCACTAAACTCATGGTATTCATCTAATATACAAATTAGGAAAGCACTTAAGTAACAAGTATGTCAAAGATCAAGGATATGGCTCTGGTTAAGGAGGATTTAATGTCCCCTAGGTCAAGAAACTTTAATTGAAAACAAAAGATTCTTAATTAATCAAAGCCAGATAAAGTTCCAACGAACTATATTATAGCAAGCATGACACTAATGCAGAGGAAATACTACTTAAACCATAAGACATAAATCAAGCACTATGATGGTGCATCTAAAGTTGCAAGTGTACATAGTTACGTGTGTGTTGTGCCATTACCCCCCTACCGTCCTGAAGCTGTTGCTGATGGACAGCATAGTGTGAGAAAGCTAGCATGCAATGAGGGGTATGGGTATGTACATGCCTCTGCTGTGGCATGGCTTTGTTCCTGTTGTACAGTGCAGCGTGGACAGGGGAAAGGAGCGCATAGCAGATCACAGGTATCGATAGCCCTCCAGGCCCATTTCCACAATGCATTGATCACTTTGATGCCTGACCGTTACCCAAAATTATAAAAAGGTCTGACTCGCTGTTGCCAGAGGTACTAGCGACATGCATTGAGCACTTTCAATTCTCCTTTGAACTGTACTGATTAGCAGTTATCACGGAGCATATTCTGAAAGCTGCCACCTGGTCTTGAGAGCACACCTGGGTGCTGAACACTGCGTGTTCAGAGTACACTGTCTTTCATGACTTCAAGTACCAGCAGGAACATTCACCTCTTCTGGGAGGTTTCATGGAGGCTGGAAAAGGCAGGCGTTCATTAGACTCCATCTCAGTGCCAGGAGAGCATGAAAGACTTCAGGCTCCTGTATCAGAGAGTGATGGACTGTTGCTCGGGGAGGGGACCTAGCATATGCTCTTGCTTTGAGGAACTGGTCTAAGTGCTCTCCAGGGCTGCAAGTACTGAGCCAGAATTCAGTCATGAACACTGCCAACAACATTATACAATGGGACACCGATGAGGGGCAAAGCAAGGAAGCAGCAGGAACCTCAGAAGAAGCTCCAGGTGACCTTGAGGAAGAGGAGCAAGTCACTCTGCATCTCTACTCAGGTGACTCAGCTACAGAAGCCCACCCTGAAGAGCGCCCACGCAAAAGCAGGAACCAGAAACCAAGACTGATGAGTTACAATACACCCTCACTCTGCCCAAAAATATTCCCCCCTTGCTTCAGTAATACATTCCTGAAATCACTCTCCTCATAACATTCCACCCATGCTCTATTCCAGGGGTCGGCAACCTTTCAGCAGTGGCATGCCGAGTCTTCATTTATACACTCTAATTTAAGGCTTCACGTACCGGTAATACATTAACATTTTTTAAAAGGTCTCTCTATAAGTCTATAATATATAACAAAATTACTGTTACATATAAAGTAAACAAGGTTTTCAAAATGTTTCAGAAGCTTTATTTAAAATTAAATTAAAATGCAGATATTAGTTTAGTGTGATCCTTGCCCTTGCTGAGTTTTCCAATGTCTAGTGGCACCTATTTAGATACTTTAAGCTGCACACAGGCTTCTGAGTTATAAATGATAACTGGCTGGCAGGAGGTCAGCGGCTGGAACCTCAGGTCAGCATCTGAAGTGAGTGGAGCTGGCTGCTGGTAGGACTGAGCAGGGCCGGAAGCTTGGACCCTGTCTGGCAGGGTGCCTGCGCTGGAAGCAAGGTGAGTGGGGCTGCAGCGGGGACCCCAGCTGGAAAGGGGCCAGTAGCTGGAACCCCAGAGCAGCAGCAGGCTGAGCAGGTCAGCCCGCCCAGCTCTGGAGTCTCCGGGGTGGGCTGAGGGTCTCCTCCAGCCCCATTCTGGGGTTTCAGCCGCTGGCTCCTGCCAGCTGGCGTCTCAACCCACTGCCAGCCTAGGGTTCCTTCCCCCAGGCCAGCAGCGGGTGCTGAGTGGAACCCCGGCTGACAAGGCGCCAAGCAGCGGGAAACCCAGAGCGGCGGCAGTCTGAGCAACTCAGCCCGCCACTGCTCTGGGGTTTCCACCACCAACTCCTGCCAGCTGGGGTCTCAGCCCGCTGCCAGCCTGGGGGAAGGAACCCCAGGCCAGTAGCGAGCGCTGAGTGGGACCGGCGGTGGGAGCCCGGCTGGCAGGAGCCAGCAGTGGAAACCCCAGAGCGGTGGCGGCTGAGTGGCTCAGCCGGCAGCTGTAACCCCAGAGGGGTGCTGGCGGAGATGCTCAGCTCACCCCTTAAACCCCAGAGCTGGGCGGGCTCAGCCTGCCGCCGCTCTGGGGTTTCTCCTGCCAGTTCCTGTCAGCTGGTCAGAACCCCAGAGCTGTGGTAGGCTGAGCGGCTCAGCCCTCCCCGCATGCTGTCAAAAAAACAGCTTGCATGCCACCTTTGGCACGCGTGATGTAGGTTGCCGACCCCTGCTCTATTCCATAATGGTCTCTGAGCAAGATACGGCTGTAAATGATTTTATTGAAATCCCATGAACCACCATAAAGCGTTTAGTTTAAGCAATGAAAGAATACAAATGAGCTGTCAATGTGCTTGTGTCTTCCTTCTCTTTACAAATGGGAGCCACATGGAAGGGGGTTGGTGGGCCCACTTAAGTCCAGGAATGGAAAGAGAAAAATTTGTCTGAAGAAAGTCAGAACAGTCTATTCACTCCATGACCATTTCAAATGTTTTGTACCATTCCCAGTACTCAGCATCTGTCCTGTCCCCATGCTGGGCCATTCTGCAGAAGCGGGGGTGATGAACCATCCACTCCAAGGGCTCCACAAACATCATTCTGTGTCCCTTAGCAGTGGACAGGCAACTGACTTGCGGTGTTAATCCAAAAGTTCAGGGAAGAAAATAAAATTCGTGATGCTACTCTGTTTCCGTCCCTTTCAATGCTGTTTGCTGGACAAGGGGGGCAGAGTTTCCGGCAATGCAGGAGAGGGTTGGGAGGCATTTGTGATTCTCTTTTCCTCTTCTATGGAAATTCTGTCTGGTAGCTTAAAATAGTTCAGTTAATTTCCTTTCAAATTGCCATCCAGTCGTGTAAGAAAAATTTAGCAAAATCTTTTGTATAGCAGAAATTCAAGCGGATTCTTTAACCAGCAGGGCAAATGTGGTTGGTCCATCTTCAAAAGTTAACCAAACCCCTCCACTTAGCAATATGTAGCAGGGTCACCATTAGCAGAAACATCTTTCTGGAACAGGTGGCAGGGTGACCTCCAGTGCCGGAAAGCCACTTCTCTTTTCCATTCATAGCAAAACTGCTATGTTCTCCAAACGATGGCCAGCCTTTAAAGAAGAAAAAAGTGAC